>NW_020172006.1:59191-182927 GCF_003031525.2 Neophocaena asiaeorientalis asiaeorientalis
TAAAAAAAAAAAAAAAAAAGAAGACTTCATTTAGAATTTGATTTGGAGAAGTTGTTAAAAGGTTTGAACGCTTAATTAAATAATATTATAGGTCACTGTGAAAAAATACTTACCTATGTAACCAAAGTGACAGTAATTGCTTTGTCTCATTAAATACAGACCAATAATCCAAGAAACTCTGTCCTTTTAACAGGGAATTTCAACCTCTAGTTTTGCATTTGTACACTATTGAGCTCTTCGTGTGTGTGTGTGTGTGTGTGTGTGTGTGTGTGTGTGTGTGTGTGTGGTGAAGGCAAGTACAGCATTTATTGCAGGCACCAAGCAAGGAGATCAGGCAGTTCATTGAGCTCAGTATTTTAAAATTATAAATAAATGCATTCAGTCTTAGCCAGCTTGACCACATGAATAAGATATTCTCCCCGCCCCCATTCCCTTCTCTACCTCTCCTCCTCCCCCCACCATCTGCAGACCCTTTACAACTTTCTGTACCCATTCAGGTTTTTGTCTTTACTTTCCTCTTTCTCATTCTGGTAAACCATTTGACAACCTCTAAGCAACTACTTTAGGACAAAATTACTCTCCTTTTTTCCTTAACAAAAACACATCCTTCATTTCTTTCAGACCTTTCAAGATTGCTTTCCTTCTTTATTGTTTCTAGTATTTTTATGTATATTGATTAGAATTCTTAACCCTTAGTAACCTTAATTTCCAGTGAAAATGAGGAATTAGACAATTGTTAACTGTCAGATCAGAATTCTGTAGTAGATTAACAAATTTATGAATACACCACCTCAATTTATAGAAGCATATGTTTCTTTTTTTTTTCTTAATTAATTAATTTACTTAGTTTTGTCTGAGTTGGATCTTCGTTGCTGCACGCGGGCTTTCTCTAGTTGCAGCGAGTGGGGGCTACTCTTCATTATGGTGCACAGGCTTCTCATTGTGGTGGCTTCTCTTGTTGCAGAGCACAGGATCTAAGCATGCAGGCTTCAGTAGTTGTGGCGCACGTGCTTGGTAGTTGTGGCGCACGTGCTTGGTAGTTGTGGCTTGCGGGCTCTAGAGCACAGGCTCAGTAGTTGTGGCACACAGGCTTAATTGCTCCGCGGCATGTGGGATCTTCCCAGACCAGGGCTCGAACCTGTGTCCCCTGCATTGGCAGGTGGATTCTTAACCACTGTGCCACCAGGGAAGCCCAGCATGTTTCTTTATAGTACAGTTTTTGAATGTGGTAAAAGGACATGTTTATCAACAAACCCAAACATGTTTAGTCCCTCTGTAAAAATAAGTCAAAAGTAGATAAATTTATGCTTCGTAATTAATGTTTCAGTATTTTATCTTTTTTTTCAGTATTTTATCTTATTTGGACATTACCTAGACCCAGATAAAGACATTTCTTCACTTGAAATTCACACTGAAGATAAAACTCTAGCTTTAGACCATAACCTTTCACCTTGGGTAATGAAACCTTGACATATTTGAGGGAAAGGTGGAAAACAAAGGTGGCAATCAGAGCAGCTAAGGAGAAGACAGATCACTAAGGAATTTAAGCGGTATTGTTACCTACAGAATTTCTGCTGTTGTTACCTACAGAATTTCTGCTGTTGTTGACACACATTTGGAATAAGCAGACTGACCGCCATCTTTACACACTTTAAATATCTGGTATTGTTTCACAAGACCTTCATTATCATTAAATCAGCAAATTGCTCCCTGTTTTGGTTGGTAGCTAGCATAGAAAATGATCACAAGAATATTTCCTACTAGAAAACCCTAAAACCCACTCGATTACAGGCCTGCAAGTGACCTAAAATTGTCCCACTCTGTTTAGCTCAGCAGCTGTCAATATTACAGCACCAATCAGAGGTCACACTTTGCTCTCAGTTCCTTTTTAACCCTTGTTACGAGACCTGCTTCGTGGCTTTTAAGGAGCACAGTGTTGCAGTGTGCACCAGATTTAGTCATTGGTAATTTAAATATTTACGAAAATGTCATAAAGCTTCTGAAACTTCTCTGGCAAATGTCAGATCTGCATATCATCACTTTTAAATCGAGTGTGCAGAAGTAACTCTAAGGTCGCAGCAGAGCACATTTATTAGAGAAATCTTTAAGCACAGAAATATGGTTCCCTACAAATATTCATCCTGACATCATCTGCACCTAAAAGAAAACGATGAAAGTTCTATGATATCCAATGGCTCTGGACCAGGGGTTGGTGAACTACAGGCCACAGACGAAATCCAGTCTGCGGTTGTATGGCCTGCAAAGTAAGAATGATCTTTACACTTTAAAAGCATTGTTGAAACGTACAGTAATAAGGAGAGGAGGGGGCTTCCCTGGTGGCACAGTGGTTGAGAATCTGCCTGCCAGTGCAGGGGACACGGGCTCGAGCCCTGGTCTAGGAGGATCCCATATGCCACGGAGCAACTGGGCCTGTGAGCCACAACTACTGAGCCTGCGCATCTGGAGCCTGTGCTCCACAACAAGAGAGACCGCGACAGTGAGAGGCCTGCACACCGCAATGAGGAGTGGCCCCCGCTCGCTGCAACTAGAGAAAGCCCTCTCACAGAAACGAAGACCCAACACAGCCAAAAATAAATAAATTAATTTAAAAAAAAAGAAGAAGAATATGTTACAGACATGTGTGTGTCCTGCAAGGCCTCATATGTTCACTATCTCGTTCTGGGAGTTTGTCCCCCATTCTCTAGACCTTCCGCAAATATGGAAGGTCGAAAGTCCTTCCCACTGCATTTCTCCACGGGGTGATTCCAGTGTGTATTTGTCAGAATGAAATATACATTTGAGACATCGCTCGCTTCTTTGTTGAATGTAATCATAGGGTTTGTGTTCAAATATTTACACTATAAAGTATTTCTTCATACCAGTTTTACTAGATTGGCGACAGCCTGCTGCAAAGTGCCTAAATCTTTGGGGGAAATTACATGATTTTGTTTTCGTTATAAAGGAAATTCCATTCCCTGCTATAAAATCCAAAAATGCTACTTGCATTCAGCTTTTGAGTTGACTTCCAGAAAGATGAGATCATTTGACCATTTTTTTCTCATGCCATGTGAAATGTGTCATGTGGTAATGTCAAGGGACTAATAAACTATCGTAGTCGTGTACACATTTTTTTACTTTCCAAAAGAAGTTCGAAATCCTTTTCACAATTAGTACTTGTTTCTTTGGGCTCTTTTAGAGCTAAATTACTTAATAGCAATTAATCATTTTAAGAACTAGGTATAATTTTCGTTTAATGTATTATAAGGCATTGTTTACTCTCAAGCATTTCCATACTTCGGATATTTCTGAGTCATTTATCAGTGTGACCATTAGGTAAACCTTCCAAGCTAATACAGGGTTTCCCGGTTTCATTTTGGTGCAGGTATTTGTTCTACTAGCGATTATTTAATAAACATAGGTGGTCGTGAATCTATACAAGGAACTAACCATGTTCAGGTGATCTCAGACTTGCTAATTCACTTTTTCTATTTGATTTGCCAATGCCACGGTTATTTTTCTAGAAGATAGAATTGTGTAATTTTATACACAATTCTGCTATAATCTAGGCTATATTTCAGCATTAATCACCTCGCTGTAGGTGAAAGTGTTAAATGATACTGTTCTGAATGAGGCTTCTGGTAATGTTTTATCCCTGGTTTATATTTAATGTATCTGTACACTTATATAAAGGCAGGGCCACATGTTTAGCTATACAGTTTGTGTACTGCACAATGGTACCCAGTTGGGGGACGCAGTTAGTACAGGCTGAAGCCTCACGGTATGTGCCTTGGAAGAGTTGTGTCTCACGACACACTTTTTTCCAATTTCTGAGTGAAGGGGGCTGTGTAGGCCAGCAGCAATCCTGTTCATGGGAAGGATGTTTAGTAATTATGACTTTTTTTGTCATTAGTCTTAAGTGATACTGCAGTAAATTTCTACTCCAAGCCTGGGTGATTTACAAGGTTAAAAGCTAATAACTTTTCAATTAAACATTAATGATCCATAAGTACACAGCATTCTTAACTTTATGAGCTCTGGAGTAAATGCATGAACCTTCCAGCTTCACACAGTGAAGGGGGACATATTGGAAACAGAAAAAACTTACTGCATAAGCCACATATGTCTAGGGTCCTATCTCTGGCAATGACCAAAGTGCCTTATAAGATGTAAAACAAATTAGAATTTCCGGGCTTCCCTGGTGGCGCAGTGGTTGAGAGTCCGCCTGCCGGTACAGGGGACGCAGATTCATGCCCCGGTCTGGGAAGATCCCACATGCCGCGGAGCAGCTGGGCCCATGAGCCATGGCCGCTGAGCCTGCGCGTCCGGAGCCTGTGCTCCGCAATGGGAGAGGCCACAACAGTGAGAGGCCCGCATACTGGAGAAAAAAAATTAGAATTTCCTACAACTCACCTAGTTTTCCAAACAACAGCTTTTCAAATACTAGCTTTCCTAGCCAAGCCTGCATGAATTGATCGCTTCTCTCACTGCTGACCATATGATATTCTTCCACTAGTCCCTCTTGTGTGTGTCAGGGAGGGGCAGCCTTGCCTGTATCCACAGATAGACACTGGCAAGAGGTGAACCAGGATCCTTGCCTGAGGACACAATTTGGACCGTGCTTTGTAAAAGGGATGACTGAAAAGGAGTTAAAGATTGCTTCAATTCCACCTCTGAAGAGTACACACTTTGCTTTTTTTAAAGAATCTTGATAGATGGACTTTTTAAATATATTATTTATTTATTTGGCTGTGCCAGGTCTTAGTTGCGGTAGGCAGGCTTCTTAGTTGTGGCTTGTGGGCTCCTTAGTTGAGCCATGTGAACTCTCAGTTGTGGCACGCACATGGGATCTAGTTCCCTGACCAGGGATCAAACCTGGGCCCCCTGCATTGGGAGCTCAGAGTCTTAACCACTGGACCGCCAGGGAAGTCCCAAGTACTCACTTTTCTAAAGCCACCCTGCCATACACACCCCCCCAACACACACAAAGGCACAATCATTTAGTCTATTGGATTTTTATTAGGCTTACTCTGGGATCAGCTGTGGCATGTCTGAGATACTTTTTCCCCTCTTCTTCTTTTTCTTTCTTTTTTTTTTTTCTTTTTGCTTCAACCCTTGACTAGGATGCAGAGTGGATCTACCTGAATGAGAGAGAAGTCAGGACCCGCTTCACTTGGTAAGGTGCCCTAGCCCCCAAATAAGGCTTGATTCTCAAAGGAAAATGTGGAGAAAGCACAAAAAGAGACAGAGGATTCATTTCATGAGCCCTACTATGTGGAGACCATACGGCACTGTGCCCTCCCGTCAACAAACTTTGGAAAGTTGTGTCGTGATAGGTGCTAGGAGTACAGTGGATAAGACACCTTGCCCTATGGCACTTACAATCTAGTGTCTGACAAATAATTGTGACAGTCACGTTTGGGATGGGTGTCACAGAGAAAGGGTATAGGGAGCTCTGGGAGTGTGCACAAGGGAACCAGAGAAGGGAAGACTTCCTTGAAGATGAACAGTGCGTTAAGAACTGAAGGGTGAGAGGAATCAGGAAAGAAAAAAGAGGCTGGTTATTGCAGAAGAACAAGTGATGGGTTTCTGAAGAGATGAACAGGAATTAAGTCACACAGGGCTTTGCAAGCCATGTTAAGAATTTGAATTTGGAAAGCTCTTGAAAGGGTGGGGAATGGAGTAAGAGGAGGAGGGATACCAGGGTGGAGAATGTGGTAGTTCAAGTAAGAGATAATGGTGATAGAGGCACTGGGGATGGGAAATCAAATATATCTGAGTTATACAGAAAGAAGCAGACACGGGGTGAGTCATTATCAAGTAAGTGTGGGATTTGTTGAGTTTGAAGTCAGGGCGAGATACATATCCTGGTGGAGAGCTTAAGGAGAGTAAACAATGCGGATCTGGAGCTCAAGTGAGAGATCTGGACTGAAGATACAAATTTGAGAATCAGAAGCATGCATGGTATTTGAAGCTATGTGAGTGGATGATTTGTGGAAGAGGGTCTCAGACTGAGTCCTAGAAACCAAACTGTATAAGGATCAGTTAGAGGAGTGTTGAAGGACATGGGCACCTCCAACCAAAGAGAGTCATCAGTCACTTGAAAAGGAAGCCTGGGGTAGAGGCCTGAGTTCTAGTTCCTCGGGGTCTGCGGATGCCAGCTGCTGGGCTGGGCTCAGCTGTGGCTGTTGGCAGGGCTGGCTGTGTGGTCCTTCACGAGGCCTGAGGGGTGGAGGGGAGTAACCTGACCCAGCACTGCATTGAGGCAGCAGGCGCCGAGTTGGAGCCCGTTGGCATTAGTCCCGGCGGAGTGCTGTTACATATTTCCTGTCCTGGTTGGTGTCTAACAGCCCTAGCTTAGGATCCTGGCCCTCCACTGAAAAGCTGTGTGATTGTGTCCAAGTCACTTAAATGTTGGATTCTATATATGTGAAACGTAGAATTGTCTTAAGGGTTAGCGCCATGGTGTAGTATGACTCTGATTACACTGGGTTTTCTGAATAGGAGCATTCCTGTAAGAGTGCCTGCCCAGGCTTGCCAGGGGTACTTCAAAACTGCTGGACAGGGCTTCCCTGGTGGCGCAGTGGTTGAGAGTCCGCCTGCCGATGCAGGGGACACGGGTTCGTGCCCCGGTCCGGGAATATCCCACATGCCGCGGAGCGGCTGGGCCCGTGAGCCATGGCCGCTGAGCCTGCGCATCCGGAGCCTGTGCTCCGCAGCGGGAGAGGCCACAGCAGTGAGAGGCCCGCGTACCGCAAAAAAAAAAAAAAAACTGCTGGACAGACCTGAGGGGTCAACCCCTCTTCCACTGGCCAGTTCAACCCGGAACAACCAACTTTCCTCCCCTTCCTGGTCATCTGGCTGAACTGTGCCCACAGAACCTCTTTGTCTTGGAGGTGGGGACGGGTTCCTCTGCCTTATCCCATCCCCCGTTTTTCTGACGAAGGTGTGGTAGGGCAAGCAATGGACCAAGACCTTTCACACTAGGTGAAAGCAATCACCCACTGTAAAGGTGAGGGCTGAGGAGGAGTTAGGATTGCTTTAATCCAGCTCTTTTGTTCCACCTCTGAACAATACACCGCTCAGATACCACCCTACCACCCACACCCAGTACATACATCTCACTCAGTTCCTCCCTGGCCATTCCAGAACCTTCCTAGAGAGGTCATCACTGCCTGTCCTAAAGTCTGGTCACTTTATTCCAATAAGCTTACCACCATTTAACTTTCTCCCCACTTCAATTCACCCCCAAACTTCCCGAAAGACATTTCTGCTAAAGAGAAAAGATGAGTTTTTAGGGAGCTTGGAGAAAGTGAGTTAACAACGTTAAGTCATTGGGCCAACCTGGATGGATGTCTGCTCTGTGTCAGGCCTTGGACTCAGCCATGAGTGGGACAGGAGTTGATCAGTCTGGGGAGGAATACGGTCAGGCCCGTCCCACCACTCTCCCCTCATACGTATCCTCACTCTTCTCTCATCCAGACATCCCCCTTGCCCCTGCCCAGCCCCTCTAAATTAGCAAGGAGAACAAGGAACCTGAGAGGTGGAACATTCTTACAGAATCCAGTAAGTTACCAAGCTCTGAGGACACCATCCCTGCCCTTCTGATGACCCCTGCCCAGTTCAGGCCTGGGCCTCACCTCTCTCTCATGGATCACTGTACCCGTCTCTGGGTTCCCTTCCTCCACTATTTCCCTCTTTGGCATCTATACCACATATGGGCTGCTACAATGGACTCTTTTTTTTTTGCGGTACGCAGGCCTCTCACTGTTGTGGCCTCTCCCTTTGCAGAGCACAGGCTCCGGATGCGCAGGCTCAGCGGCCATGGCTCACGGGCCCAGCTGCTCCGCGGCATGTGGGATGTTCCCGGACCAGGGCACGAACCCGTGTCCCCTGCATCGGCAGGCGGACTCCCAACCACTGCGCCACCAGGGAAGCCCTGGCAAGCGGATTCTTAACCACTGCGCCACCAGGGAAGCCCTACAATGGACTCTTGAAAACAGATACGGACTGGTCAAAACTTTCAAAGGATCAAGTTAAAACTCCAGGTACGGCATTCAAGGCCCTTCTCAGGAACGTCTAATTTATCTTTGCACCTTCAACTCCCAATATTTACCCTTCCAACGACACAAAACGTGGAATGTTTCCCAGACATGTCCTGTTTAGTCCCACCTCTGTACCTCTGCCCAGAGTGCCCTCTCCCTCTTTACACCACTCCTTACCTGCTGGGAAAACTCCCTACCACTTCAAATGCCGTGTGGTAGGTTAAATATGGCCACAAAGTTTTGGAGCTCCTCCTCACCCCTTTTATCTGGGCTGGTCTTGTGACTTGACACTATTGCCATTTGGGGTAGGGCGGTTCCCGAGCATGAGAGAGCATTTAGCCGTATGCGTGTCGTCTGCCCAATAGATGCCAGAATCACACCCCGAGTCATGACAGCCAAATATATCTCTAAACATTGCCAAATGTACTCTGAAGAGCAAAGTCACCTGTGGTGGGAATCACTGGCCTAGAGGAAGGCAGGGAAACAAGAGGGCTTCCCCGTTCACTCCAGGGAGCGGGGCTGCCCATAGACTGACCTGGAATACTCAGCTCAAACTATTGAGAAGAACAAAATAAACCTTTATGTTTTTTGAGCCTCTGGGATTTTGTCAGCACTTTGTTAGGGCAGCCTTGCCTTATCCCAGGTAACCTAATGTGTCCTCTCTGATCCCTGTTTCCCCCCAACCAGACTGGCTGCTCCCAGAGGGAGGTACCATGTTTGAATCACATCGGGTGTTATCCCGCGGAGGGAGGCCGTAGCATCTTGCAGGCTCACTCTTGGCTCTGGCAGGTGGAAAGAGCAGGAGGAAAGGCATCATCCAAACACCCTTTCTGCAGTCCCGGTGCCTTGGCCACTTGTCCCTTGCCAGCCTTGCTTCTGAGCAGGGTCTGGCTCATAGTAAGTACTTCCTAAATGCTTTAGGGGTGAACAAATGAATGGATGTGCCCACTCATTTGTGCCCATCTGTCCGAGTGGCTTGAACTGTATCCATCGGGAGAGTGTATCAGTTTCCTATTGCTGCCGTAACAAATTACCGCAGACTTTCTGGCTTAAAAACACAAACACAGTTATTATAGCCCTACATATCAGAAGTCCAGAATGAGTCTTGCAGGGCTAAAAGTCAAGGTGTCAGCAGGCCTGCATTCCTTCTGGAGGTTCTAGGGCAGAATTTATTCCCCTGCCTTTTCCAGCTTCTAGAGTGTGCCCACATTCCTTGGCTTGTGGCCTCCCTTCATCTTCAAAGCCAGCAGTCACATCATTCTGACCTCTGCTTCCACTGGTCCCATATCCTCCGACTCTTCTGCCTCCCCTTTCATTTATGAGGACTCTTTGATCACACTGGGTCTGCCTGGGTAATTCAGGATTATCTTCCTGTATTTTTTTTATATAAATTTATTTATTTTTGGCTGTGTTGGGTCTTCGTTTCTGCGCGAGGGCTTTCTCTAGTTGTGGCAAGCGGGGGCCACTCTTCATCGCAGTGCGCTGGCCTCTCACTGTCATGGCCTTTCTTGTTGTGGAGCACAGGCTCCAGATGCGCAGGCTCAGTAGTTGTGGCTCACGGGCCTAGCTGCTCCGCGGCATGTGGGATCTTCCCAGACCAGGGCTCGAACCCGTGTCCCCTGCATTGGCAGGCAGATTCTCAACCACTGCGCCACCAGGGAAGCCCCATCTTCCTGTTTTGAGGTCCGCTGATCAGCAACCTTCATTCCATCTATAACCTTAATTCCCTTTTCCCATGTAACCTAACATATGCATAGATTTCAGGGATTAGGGCCTAGACATCTTTTGGGGGCCATTATTTCTCGTACGACGGTGTCCAATAAATATTTGTTGAATAAATGAACAATAATGAAATAATGAACAAAAATTAATAAATTAACAGATGTGATTCCTTCACACAGACCTCCGTGATGTGAACTCATTCTGGACAGCTGAGTATCATTAACCCTGAATTCTCTTCCCACTTGCCATTTATCAAGTGCTTGTAACAGACAAGAAAACAAGAATGCTGAGGGGTCGGGAGAGGACACCTCTGTGTCCTTGGAAAAGTCTGAATTCTGTGCTGTGACAACTTCCTCCCATTTTCCTGACAGGCAGGTGGATTATCCCCACTTTATGGGTAAAGAGATTACGATTCAGGAAACTCACAGCTCAGAAGAGTCAGGACGCCACATTTATAGGCCTACTTTGTCACTCTGGGTCCTGGTCAACCCATCTCTGAAGCCGGGCTGCTCACTGTCACCAGGCCCAGCGAAGGCCCACGGCCCGTGCAGCCCTGGCACTCCCTGATGTTACCTGGTTCCCTTCCCCTCGCCTGGCTCATCGGGCTCTTTTGCGCCCCGCAGCCGCCAGGGGGCGCGCCCTGCATACAGTTTCCGCGCGGAGGCGGGCGGCTGGTCTTTGGGTCTGGGTAAATCTGGGCCCCAGGAGCCTGTGCTCCCAACTCCCTTCACCAGGCCGGCCTAGCTGACAAGAACCCCACGAGCAAGGAAAATGATAGGGCTGTCTCACTAACAAACACAGATGCAAAATCCTACACGAAACGCTAGTAGACAATGTGACAGTATGTAAAAAGGATGTCAGAGCACCTAGATGGATTCATCCCAGAAATTTGAGGTGGGCTTAGCATTAGAAAAGGAATCAGAATACACGTATAGTAAAGGAATGTCTGTCAATGTGGCACATCACATCAAGAGAAATATGAATATCTCAGACGAGGCGGGGGGAGGGAATGTTTGATAAAATTCAACTTCCTTTCGTGATTTAAAGAAAATCTTGGAAAAAGCATTTCCTTTAAGAGTCAGAAAAGACTAGACGTGTCCATCATCACCACTGTTCAACATTGTCCAAGGCTTGAGAGCACAGCAAGGAAAGATAAAGATTTAAAATGATAATGAGGGAATTCCCTGGTGGTCCAGTAGGTAGGACTCCACACTTTCACTGTCGAGGACATGGGTCGTCCAGGAACTAAGATTCCACAAGCCATGCAGGGCAGCCAAAAAATAAAAAAATAAAATGATAATGACTTGAAAAAAGAAAGAAAATTATCAGAACTTCAGAGGCTTGCAACCCTATCAGATCCAATTTCCCCACAAAATTAATGCTATACTCCCTATCCTGAAATGAAATTTTTAAAGAATATAATCTGTCCACACATATATTTTCCAAAAATCAATATAATTCTTTTATTGCAATATAAAAGGTTAATAAAAGACAAATAAAATTGTATGAATTATGATGTGTAAACTCTTGGGTACAACAAAAAACTCCCTTACAAATTTTCAAATCTCCCCCTAGGGGGCAGTACACTTCATTGAGAACCATTAGCCTACTTAGAAAACCCACCAAAACACACACAAATCCTACAGTTAATTAATTAAAATAATTTTTAAATGTACCAAGTCTTCCAGTACAAAATCAATGTACAAAAATCAATTTAACTTCTATATAGTAGTAACAAGCGATCAGGAAAAGTCATTTGTAAAAGTACCATTTATAATAGAAATAAAAATGTACCTAGGACCGAATCTAAAAGTGATGCAAGAAAAAAACGTTAAGATATTTTTAAACATCTAAATTAATATGTCGAGATATCATGTTATAAGGCACCTCCAAGCCCCTGACTTCCTTGTATCCTCGCCCCATCCAGGGAACAGGGATTATTATCATCCCCATTGGGCAGATGTGGAGACTGAGGCCCAGGTAAGTAAATGACCAGGCCTCCTGCCTGCCATTCCTGGGCCCTGACCACTACCCCGGGCACCGTGCCTGACGTCCACCACACCCAGAGCCGAAGGCTGCAGTGGCACAAGGCCAGAGGCCAGGTCTCTAGGCTCCAGAGAGAAGGAGGCAGACAGCAGTTTGCCACACACACACACACACACACACACACACACACAGCCATGACATTATTTGTGTCTTCAGCAAGGGAAAACCCCCTCAACCCATCTCAGCGGCACTTGGGAGCAGGAGGCAGTAACCCTTCAAGGCAGGAGGGGAGGGTGGAGCTCAAAGGTAAGGCCCTACCTCAGTTTCCTCCACCCAGATGCCATACCTATCCCCTCCCTCAAACCCGGAAGAAAAGAGCAAATAATGACTCCGGGGAGACCAAGTCCGAGCCTGAAGGGCCTGGAGAGATGCCTTCCCTGCCCCCAGCCCCAGTGGAAGGGAAAGCGGGCCAGAAAGGCGCAGTGGCTCCAGCGTCGCACAGTGAGGGCCCCAGGCCCGACCCCAGCTCGGAATGCAGCCCTGGGGAGCGGACGCTCTGGGGTTTGAACAATAACTGCGTCGAGTGTTTGCTCCAGCCCTGAGTGAAGCCCCACCCGGCGCTGCCCAAGCAGAGTGAGGACTCCGCCCGTCAAGGCTGGGCTCTGAGCCGGAGGCTGAAGCCGGGAGAGCAGAACCACCGGCTTTGAAGGGGCCTCCTGGGCTGGCTGCCCGGCTTTCGCGGTGGGGGTGGAGAACTCTCAATGTGTTAGCCTTGACTCAACGTCGTAACAGTTGTTAGAGCTGGCCTCTCTCCACCCTGGGACCGTCATTCGCAGAATGATTCTGTAGTGGTGACGACCCTCTCCTCCCCTCCAGCCTAGACTCAGCCTGGCCTTGGAGGAACAAACAGGCCCATTAACCTATTTTCCCAGCTGAAGAGCAGTCTTTCCGAAAGGTTAGTTCTCATACTCCCAAGAACACAGAAACGACGTTTTTAAAATGTCTTTTTTCTTTTTCTTTCTTTACTCCTGGTCTCAAGAGTTTGAAGCTATAGATAAGAGATTGGATTTGTATTCTAGAAAGTTCAGTTGGCTGTGGGAGAAGGGATCTGAGGGGCAGAAGGGGTCCTGGGGAGAGTGAGGTGGTTGTTTATTTATTTGTTTATTTTATTTTTGGCTGCATTGGGTCTTCATTACTGCGTGTGGGCTTTCTCTGGTTGCAGCGAGCGGGGACTACTCTTCGTTGCGGCGCGGGCTTCTCTTGTTGCGGAGCACAGGCTCTAGAGCGCAGTCTCACTAGTTGTGGCACACGGGCTTAGTTGCTCCGCGGCATGTGGGATCTTCCGGACCAGGGCTCGAACGCATGTCCCCTGCATTGGCAGGTGGATTCTTAACCACTGCGCCACCAGGGAAGTCTGCCACCCATTTTATTTATTTATTTATTTATTGCTGTGTTGGGTCTTCGTTTCTGTGCGAGGGCTTTCTCTAGTTGTGGCAAGCGGGGGCCACTCTTCATCGCGGTGCGCGGGCCTCTCACTATCGCGGCCTCTCTTGTTGCAGAGCACAGGCTCCAGACGCGCAGGCTCTGTAATTGTGGCTCACGGGCCCAGTTGCTCCGCAGCAAGTGGGATCTTCCCGGACCAGTGCTCGAACCCGTGTCCCCTGCATTGTCAGGCAGATTCTCAACCACAGTGCCACCAGGGAAGCCCAGCCACCCATTTTTAATTATAGAAGCTTTTATTGTTTTATGTCTGCTAAAGCTATTTCCTCCTCATAGTATTACTTTTTCAGTGTTCCCATTCTTGCTTGTTTATCTTTCCATATGGACTTTGCATCTTGTCTATCTTCTTAAGAGAGCTTGCTGGTATTTTTATTGGGATTGTATTGAATTTACAAATTAACTTAGGCAGCACTAACCTCTTTATAATGTTGAGCCATAAAATCCAAGAACAGGGGATATCTTTCCATTTGTTCTAGTTGGTGTCTTTCAAGAATGTTTTAAAATTTTCCTCATGTAGGTTTTATGCATTTCTCATTAAATTTGTTCCTAAGCACTTAGTCTTTTTTTGTTTTATTATGAAATGGGTTTTATCTACCCTTATGACCTTTGTTTATTATTTGTATATATAAAGGCCGTTGCATTTTGTATTTTAATTTTGAATCCTGCTACTTCACTGAACTCTTTCACTATTTGAATTAGTTTTATCATTGGTTCTCCGGTTTTTCTTATTTTTTCAGGTATAACATTATATCATCTGCAAATAGATATCGCTTTTTTTTTCTTTACTCAGTCTTAGGCCTTAAGTTGATTTATTTTGTTTAATTGCATTGACTAATACCTCTAGTATGATGTGGAATGGTGGTGTAGATAGAGGTTATTCTTGCCTTTTTCTGGTCTTAGTGGAAGTGCTTCCAGTGTTTCTTGATTAAATAAGATGTCGGCTTTAGGACTACATTTTATTGTGTTGAGAACGTATCCCTCACTTCCTATTTCATTGAATGTTTTTATTGTGAATCAGTGTTGAATTTTGTTAAAGGCTATCTTGGCATCTATAGAAAAAAATCATGGTTTTCCCCTTAGGTTCATTAATATGGTGCATACTTGTTATGGGTTGAATTGTGTCCCCCCAAAGATGTTGAAGTCTAACTTCCAGTGCCTCATAATGTAAATTTGGAAATAGGGTCTTTACAGAGGTGATCAAATTAAAATGAGGTCATTAGAAGGACCCTAATCCAATATGACTGGTGTCCTTATAAACAGGGGAAATTTGGACACAGAGATAGACAGACACACAGGGAGAACACATGTGAACATGAAGGCATAGATCATGGTGTTGTGTCTACAAGCCAAGGAGTGCCAAAGATTGCCAGCAAACCACCTGAAGCTAGGAGAAAGGCACGAAGCAGATTGTCCCTCACAGCCCTCAGGAGGACCCAACCCTGATGACACATTGATCTTGGACTTCTAGCCTCCAGATCTGTGAGACAATAAGTTTGTGTTTAAGCTGCCCAGTTTGTGGTACTTTCTTATGGCAGCCCTAGCAAACTAATGCTATTAATGGATTTCCTGTTATTAAACCAACTTTGTATTCCTGAATAAATCCCACTTGGTTTTGGCTGGTTCTTAATAATATCCAGGATACTAACAAAATATAAGCAGTGTTTCAGAGTAGCATGGAATTAAGAGCAACTCAAAGTTCATTTTGTCCTTCATATCCCTATTTTCCATGGTGTGTGCTCTCCCCTGGAGTCCAGTGTGACTCTCCCATTTCCCAAACTCTCAGGAGAATACTATTAGTTCTGCATGTCCTGAAAAGTTCTGTATGTCCAACTCCACTCCTCTCCCTGCGATCCCGTCCCCTTGGCTAGATGGGTGTGGGGGAACTTGAATGGTTACTTGAATATTTTACCCCAAGACACCAGGCATTAGGAGCATTCATGTTGAGCCATTTACCATGCCAAGGGACTTCCTTTAGGGTTCTCAAACAATAGCTAGACAATTAGATCTGTTGGGATTTTTTAAAGAAATTATTATTATAAGGATTTCACTTGGGAAACTCGTTACATACAGGAGCAGTGAAGATAGGGGTTTGCTGGCCTGTAGCAAAGAAGATTCTCTCCAGGGCTCTGGTGGGGTGGAGGCTATGGAGTCTTGCAGAGCTAGGAAGAGGGAACTAGGTCACAGCTCTGGGTGACAGAGACTCTCCCAAGACAAGTAGAAAGGGCTTCCCTGTGAGGAAATGAGCTCCCAGTTACAGGGAGATGCAGCAGAGGTTGGACAGCCAGTCAGGAAGCCATCAGAGGTGGCCTTTCCCTGGGGGAGAGAAGAGGAGGAGGGGGATAGAGGAGGAGGAAGAGGGGAAGGACATGAGTGGAGTCAGACAGGGTAGGGAGGATCCCAGTTCTTCCATTTCCTGATTGTGTGACCGGGGCATCTCCTGAGGCTCAGTTCTATCATCTGTAAAATGGGGCTAATGAGGGCTCCTGCCAAGGGTGGTTGTGAGAATTACATGGGAAAAGCACCTGCACAGCAGGCACCGTGATGGCACCATTCGGTGAATCAGTTTATAGCAACCGACCAGCAGGGACCTGGGGCCAGAGCATCATCAGAGCTCCGCCCCTTCCCCCAATTTTTTGGGAGACCAAGCTCTTCCTGGCTTGTCTGGAAGCCTCTCCATCTCAACCCCCAACAAGAGCAGGGCCAATGCCTCCCCCACTGCACCAGGCTGGGTGCCCTGGACAGGTCACTGTCCCTCTCTAGGTCTCTTTCCTCATCTGTCAGAGAAGGTGGGAGCTGCCAGAGATGGGCTCTGAGGTGGGCCCTTCCAGTTCTAACATCCTAGGATGGCTGGGCTTCTAACCAGCCATGTGTACATGTCTCTGTTCTTGGGACCCAGTGTCTTCAGAAAATGAGGGGCTTGGGCTAGATTGAAATAACATTGAGAGCACTTACTTTGAGTCAGGGCCCACTCTAGGGGTTTTACATGGCTCAGTCCATTTAATCCCCACAACAACAGCATGGAGTGGGTGCTACTATAATAATTTTATAGGTGAGGTGACTGGGGCACAGAGAGTTTGGGTCACTTGTCCAAGGTCACACAGCTAATATGAGCCCAGGCAGTGAGTCCAGTGTACATTCTTGCAACCACCACGAAACACTCCTCTTGTGGCTCCAACAGTCGGAAATACAAAAGGGGGGCCGACTGGTCAGAGTGACTTAGAGGTACACTGGGAACACTGGAAGGAGAGATGAGAGGACCTGAGCTTCTCCATCTGCGAAGTGGGCTGACACAGGCCTCGGATGAGCATAACAAACACGTCTGCCCTGCCGTCCCAGAGCCCCTACTGTGTGCTAGGGCTGGTCACTCACAAACCTTCTCAGTCTTATGTGGGAAATATGCCCCTCCTGCTGTCGCCCCATCATAGCATATTGAGTAAATAAATAATACGGGCCTGGAGCTTGCTTTCCCCATCTGACAAGGGCCCTCCTTGTGACTCCTGGGGTCTGGGTCCCGCTCCTCCATCCAGAATCTTGGGGATGGATATGGACATGGAGATAGGGAAGAGATGGGCGCTCGCCTCTTCGAGTCCTTCTTTTCCCAGCCCCCTGCCTCGGTGCCGACCTAGGCTGGGCTCTGGGGAGCTCCCGGAGATGCTGGGAGGGAGGGACCGGAGAACGCGGGCCCGATCAAGCCGATAGGGGTCGGGCTGCGCCGCGCAGGCCGCCAAATCCTCGCCTACTCTCCAGCGGGAAGTCTGCAGCCACCTTCCTGCCCGTTCACCTCACGGCTCGGCGCCACTTCGCATGCGCTGCAATCCTGGCCCTCCCGCCCTGCTGGAAACCACGCCTCTGTCCCCCAATGGGCGGAGGCCGCTGGGCGGGCCCGGCCGCCCGGGAGTCCTAGCTCGAGCCCCGCCCCAGGCCAGTCCCAGCTGATCTCCGGCCGGAGCCAGAGGCAGCTGAGGGGGCCGGTCCAGCTTCCGCTCCAGTGCCAGCACCGAGCCCGGCATCCCCGAGTCCGCTGGACCCGCGGCGGCGCGGCAGGTAGGAGGCGCTGCGCAGAGGGAGGCGTGTGCGAGCGCGCGTGTGTTCATGTGTGTGTTTCGGAGGTGTGTGTGTGTGTGTGTGTGTTACGGGTGCAGCGAGGGCCAGCGCGTGCCCTGTGAGCGCGAATCGGTGGGTGTGGGGCTGCACATCCTGCAGCCGGGGAGGAAGGAGGTGAGCGCTGGCTTTAAGGCCCGGGGAGTGGGGGGGGGGCGGGGACCTCCAGGATCCGCCCCGGCCCCGGGGGTTCGTCCCCACCCCCGCTCGAGGCTAGGGGCCTCTTCCCACTAAACCCGAGTGTCCCGAGCTGGTTTCATGGTGCTTACGCGCCGGGGTTTACCTCCCGGGGCTTGACCGGCCCTTGCCCTCCTCTTCCTCACAGTTCCCCTTTCCTGTCCCTTCCCAGGCCTCCACCCATTCAATTCCACAACGCCTCCCGGGTACCTCCCCATCCTCCGTTCCCCGGCTTGGGAAAGGGGGCAAGGCCACAATCGATTTCCTTCCTCACCATCTTCCCAGGTTGAATAGGGGCCTTTTCTCCTGGGCTGCTGGCCTTGGGTGTGTGTGTGAGGGGGCCAGGGAGGCAGGGACAGCTGGGGGAGAATGGATCTTGGGCTGCTCTGATCCTGCCACCACCTTTCAGAGTTGGGAGTCTGAGGAGACCCACCTGGGTTCCAGAGGTGAAGCAGGACGGATCGTTAACAGGTGCCAAGTTCTCGCCAGGCTTCATTTCCTGTGGTGGGATTCAGCCCCAGACCCCACAGGGTGGAGGAGAGTGAGGCACAGAGGGTGAAGTGACCTACTCTGTCTCTCAGGGTTGCTGAACCAGAGTTTGCAGCTGGGTTGCCCTGGCTCTCAAACCAGAATCCTCTCCCTACACCAGCATCGAAGAGAGAAGTTCCCCGGGGCAGTTATTTGTAGGATTCTGGGGAGGGAGAAATCTGGGCAGACTTCCTGGAAGGGAGGGTGTTTGCATGTGGGGATCAGCCTACCCTATGAGTGTGAGGCCTCCTGAAGAAACTTGCTGCAAGGATTGAAAGCCTCCCACCCAGGGTCTTTGGGCCTAGCCTTTGCTGCAGTCCCCAGAGTCCTGGGGTGGGGGTGGGGAGGCCTGGCTGCTTTCCCAGGCTGAGGGTGGGGCAAGCTGGGCCCAGCTGTTGCTGCTTCAGGCCAGAGCTGGGAGCCTGGACGTCGATGTGCTTAGGTGGGGTCATTGCCCTGAGGAACCTCTCTTCTGACTGACGAGGCAGATGGGTCAAACCGAGAAGCCCCTGCCCAGAGTTGCACCCAGTGCTGGGTGCCAGTCCCTGCCCAGGAGCTGGGGAAGGTTTCACTGCAGAGGATATATTGGTGCTGGGTGCTGAAGGATGAAAAGTTCACCAAGCAGAAAAGAAAGGGCAGGGCACTGTAGGCCCAAGGAATAGATGGGTAGAGGCCTGGAAACATGTAACTGAATGATAGCCCATGAGGAGGGGCATTAAATCATCAGATGTGCATCCCAGAAGTGTCATCTTTGGCTCTGTGGTGGGTGAGTTGCTAGGGAGGCCCAAGCAGGGAGAGGCCCCTTCCTCTTTCCCCTCGCCTCTCCCCTCCCCAGCTCCGCACCCAGGGCTAGGCTTGGCACCTGGGAGGGCATCTGATAGGGCTTCCCAGAGCCGGCACAGGAGGGGGTGGTGGAGCATGGGGAAGGGTGGGTAGGGGAGCCCTATCTGAGATGGAGCCACCACTGGGGGTGGAGCAGGTTTGGGGGAAGTCGATGAAGTGTGAGAGGCCTGTGGGCTTTTGGGGATGACATCCAGGCCACTGCTCCCAGGCCAGTGCTGTCTCTGGCTGCTTCTGCCCCTGCCTTCCCTGTGGGCTTTCAGGACAGCCCTGAAGCCCTGATCCCTGAACAGGTGGCCCTCCCCGAGCCCCCAGTGGCCACAGGGAAGCCTGTCTCCATGACCTGTCCTACCTGCAGGGCCTGTCATTGTGTCACGCCTCCTCCTCGCTGAGACTGGCTCTGCACGTGACCTTGAGGCAGGGAACTTCCCCTGTGAGTCTCAGTTTCCTCATATGCAAAATGGGGGTAAATGCTGCCTAATCATGGGGATTTAGGGGTTGATGATGAAGTTAAATCACATCACTAAAAGTGCTTTACGAAGTACATGGTGTCCGGTTGTCATTATAACTAACAGTACCTAACAGTCAGCACCACTTAATCCCTTCTTCCCTGGGGGAGGGACAACCCAGAGGAAGGAGGGGCCGACTTTGGGAGGAGAAGGGTGAAAGGAAACAGGGTCTCCCGTTGAAGTGGAAGCCCCTCTTGGCTTCAGTGGTTAAGAACTGTGGCCTTCTCAGCCCTCCTGTGGCGGGGCTCACTATCTGGGGCCTGGCAGGTGAGAAGTCTGTCTGCTGCTGGTCTTCTCACCTCACGCCTGACTTTCTCTGCCCCAGGGTCCTCAAGTGTTTTGAGTGCCTTTAGAACCCCCTCCCCTCCACCCCTCTAGCCCCTCCGGAGACCTCTTCTGCCCCTTCATGCCTCACCCTTTCTGCTCAAAACATTCCTTGGCTGGCAGTGGTCCTCCCGGGCCTCGCCTTGAGGGCCCCAGACTCTGCAGCTTCTCCTCCTCCCTGGGTTGATGGTGATGCCCTGGGATTGCCTCACTTTAGTTCAGGCCGAGCTGCTGACTTCACTTTGGCCTCAGGCCTTGCCTTTCCCTGTTCACTAATGGCAAAATGGGCCAAGTCCCTTTGGGGTTCTAATCCAGGTTTTTTTAGGAAGCCAGGCTTCAGGCTTGGACGTAGGAAGTTGCGAAATGTGAACATTTGCTGGCCTGTAATGGCCCGAGCTATTGCTCCCTGTTCTAATTGTTCAGGGATGTGTTTCTAGGGGTCTCGGCTTTCCCAGGACTAGGGGTATGAGGGTGCCACTGGCTGAGGCTTTGGTGGCTTGTGGGCGTGGACTGTGGTTTTCTGCCACAGTGGTGCATGTGGTCGGCTATGAGACAGGGGACTGGTGGCCGGACTAGACCAAGCCCATTCATTGGTACCCAGCTGGCCAGCACTTTCAGGGTATGCCCAGGATGGCCTCAGGATCTTGCAGCCTGGGGGACAAAAGGCAGAGAGCCTGCTGGCCTGATCTGCCTGCCCCTGCCCAGCCAGCCCCTGCCCCATTGCCCACTGCTGGGTAACTTCTGCTAGTCAGGGTGAGGTGGTAGGACTCAACTGGTGTGTTACTAATAATATAGTAACTAAGACACTGAAGTTTGGGGTGGCTTGGTTTTCCATTGGAGCAGTTCATCCTCGCTCACTCACTTCCTTGAGCAGGAGAGAGGTGTGAGACTACATACTTACCCACAGGAATGATACTAATGGTATTCATGTCCTTTCGCTGCTGTAATACATGAACACACATTTAGTGGCTTAAAACAACACAAATTTATTCTCTTGCTGTTTTGGAGGTCAAGAGTCTGAAAAGAGTCTTATGAGCTAAAATTAAGGTGTCAGGCTGGCTGCTTCTGGAGGCTCCAGGGGAGCTTCTGTTCCTCGTGGCTGTCCGCGTTCCTCATGACCTCATCACCCCATTCTCTCTACTTCCGTAACCTCATTGCCTTTTTCTCTTTTGGAGTCAAATCTCCCTCTGTCCCCCTCTTAAGGACACCTGTGATTACATCTAGGGCCCACCCAGATAATCCAGGATAATCTTTCCATCTCAAGATCCTTAATTACATCTGCAAAGTCTTTTTTGCCGTATAAGGTAACATTCTCAGGTTCCAGGGATTGGGATGTTGACATTTTCGGGGGCAGTTATTCAGCCTACCACAGGAGCCAAATGCAGTGTCATTGCAGGCGCCATTCTCAGAGATCCCCCTCCTGGGTGCCCACAGCTGATTCCCCGAGGGGGTCACCCTCAGTGTCTGCTTCCGCCTCAGCCTAGGAGCCTTTGCCGGCAGAGCCTGGGCTGCTGCATCTCTGGCGCCGAGCCCAGCCTGAGGCCACAGTAGGCAGAGCTCAGGGATGTTTGGAAGAGGGGAGCGTGCTGGCGTGTCCCCACGGGTTGACCCAGAGACCAGACCCCATCCTGGGTTCCTTAACATAAGAGTAGGTTAAGCCTTCCAGAGTGGAGTGCATCTCAGACATTCATTCACTAGCCCCAGTGCTGTGCAGGGTCACTTGATCCCCACCGTCACCCTGTGAAGGCCAGGCCGGGAGCCCCATTTTGCAGATGGGTATACCAAGGACAGTTGGGGCTAAGTCCTGCCTAGAGCAGAGATGTGTGAGGGGAGCCAGGGGTGAGGGCATGTTGAGCCAGTAGAGCGGGAGACCTGCATTTCATAGATGAGGACTCTGGGGCACAAAGAGGTAACTGTTCTTGTCCCTTTCTGGCCTCATTCTCCCCATCTGAAGATAAGGATGTGGACGGGACATTCCGAGGCTCTGATTTCTCCTCTGGGCATGGGGAGGAGGAGGCACTGCTGTTCAAGGCTGCTTCGGGCAGGAATATGACATGGGGCAGAGCAGCGCCTGGAGCCCGGAAGTGCCGCCAACACGCCACTTGCCCAGAGACGTGGTTGTCATCCTGGGAGGTCGTGAGCCTCCTGGTGCCTCCAAGGAAGGACCCCCAGCCAAACTCCCAGACAGCGCCTGGCTGTGTGCTGTGGACCCTGCCCCAGTGTGGGTCTCCATTGGATCTCCATGGCCAAGGCCATGCTTTGCAGGTCCATTTCTACAGCCTGGTCTCCCTGCCTGCGTCCTGGCCTCCTTTCCATCCAGACTTCTTGTGAATCCTCCAGGAGCCCAGCTCACACCCTGGCACGCTCCCGAGTCCTTAGCCTGGCTTTCAGGGTCCCCATAACCTGGCTGTGGCAGCATTGCCGTGCTAGCCCTTTCTTCCTCTCCCCTGCACCCTGTCCTCCCGCCTTGCCTAAATGGTTTCCTCCTCCCAGGAGGTTCCGTCTTCCTCTGAACCTTCCACTTCTGTCTCTTAAAAATCACAGCCCACCCTATGAGCTCCTGCTTAGATGCTGCCTCCTCCTCGAGCCTTTCCTGCCCCGTCTGAACGCATCACTGCCCTCTTAGAGCAGATCTCTCTGGCTGGTGCTGGGGTTGCTGTCTCTCCTCCACCAGGCTGACCTCCCGGGCTGAGCCTGGTCCGACTTTTCGCTGCCCCCTTGACCAGGCACAGAGCAGGTGTGGGAAGGTTGAATGGGGGCATGCAGCTGAGTGGGACTCCCTGGAGCTGATGAGTGGGTCACTGCCTTTGCTTGAGGGAGGGAGTGGTGGGCCAGGCAGAGCAGAGCTCTGACATGAGACAGGCTCCTGACTGTCCTGAATGCACCTCTTCCCTCTCTGTGCCCCCTGGGCCTCATCTGTGCAATGAGAACAGTACAGCTCATTTCTGAGGGTGTGCAGGAGTTTGACCTAGGAATTGAGCCTCAGTTTCCCAGTCTGAGAAATGGGCACCATCCCACCAGGTTTCCAACCTTGATTCTTGGAGGCAGGTGGTGCGAGAGGCACAGACTACCTATGCAGGAAGCAGAAAAAGAGGCTGTCCTGGTGACAAACATAGCTGATTGGAAAAGAGCAAGAAGTGTCCCCCTCTCCACCTTTCAATGGTGAGAGCCTGCAGGCCAGAGAGGGCAGGGTCTTGCCTGAGGTCACACAGCCCAGTGGAGCTGAGGCAGCTTCAGTGACCTGATCAAGTCTCATTTTTGTAGGTTGTTTCCCCTGTGGGGAGTGAGCAGCGCCTGTGAGCTGCAGGTGTCAACCCTGCCCCAGTAGGGTAAGGAAGAGCCGCTGCTGCTCTTCCCTGCACTTTCTCACCAGATATGCTGCTGGGCTGGGTTTCCCAGGCCCAGTGACTTTCAGTGCCCAAGCCAGCTGCTCACCCTGCCCGATGCCGAGCCTTGGCCAGCCTGCTGCCCACGAAGGTTCCCAGCTTCTTCCTGTCCCTGCTGATGCCCGGCAGATCCAGCTGGATCTCACCTGCTTACTGAGGCTCCCCGGCCCCCTCCTCACAACACCCAGGTCCCAGTGGGAACCGCTGAGGGGCAGAGGCCTGGGGACTCAACCAGGGCCACACAGCGAGCCAGCCCCAAGGCTAGCTTTCCCCTCATATACACGGCCGGCCGGGGGACATCAGCACCCCAGGACCGCTGTCCCCCAGGACCAGCGAGGGACCCTGAGCCCCAAACATGCCTGGCCCTGCCCTCCAGACCCACTTGTCTCTTAGCACAGAGCGCTTGGTCGGGTTTAGTATTAGAAAGATCACTGCAGCTGGGTGGAGACTGGATTGGACACAGATAGAAACCATAAGGGGAGGGCAGGGGAGAAGAAAGACAGGATTTCCCAGTCCCGGTGACGCCTGCTCGGCCTTGGCCAGAGTGACTCACTGGGCCTGGCCCCCTGGTTCTGCTGCCGGAGCCCCCATGGCCCCGGCGCAGCTCACGCTTCTCACCCCTTCTCCCCCGCCACCCTGCCATCCGTTCCTCAGCACATGGTGCATGGGGGAGACGGGGTCCTGGGAGGCCACAACACGACCACAGTCGACAGAGAGAGATGTGTTGAGCATGTTAATGAAACGGTGGCTCTTGGGGCAAGAGAGGAGTGGGAGTGGCTCTACAATCAAAGGGAAGGAACTCATTGATAAAACCCGAACTCTGAGGCTCCAGGCCCCCTCCCTGGCCTCTGGCCTTCCCTGCCCTGGCTCTGGCTGAGGCTCTGCCTGGCCCGCGTTACTACTTCAGCACCTGACGCTCGGTCTCACCCCTCCACCCCTCCCTGGCTGCCCCCTGCCCTCAGTGAGAGCCCACTTCCCAAAGCCGGCATCCCAGTCTTGCAAAGCCGGTCCTGCCAGCTTTCCCCACTCAAAGCTCTGCACCCTGGCCTTCCCTCCACCTGCAGTGCATCGTGCCTGTGTGCTCCCCCTGCAGGTTCCCGCCTAGCCTTCCAGCCCTGCTCTGTCCAGTTCCATCTTGGAGAGACACCACCATTCTTCCTGCCCCTATAGCCCCACCTGCAACATGCATTGCTTCTGGGACCACTGACCACAGTGTGTCTGGCTTAGTTCTTGGTCTGTGCCTGTCACCCTGTGCCTCTCCTCCCTGGGACTGCTGTGAGGATCTGACCGCCTCCTGTCAGCTCAGGACCAGCCCAGAGGGGTGCCAGAGAAGACGAGCGCGTTGGAATTGACTGTTCCCTGAATTACAAGCTGTAGCTGTTCAGCCCGTCCCTGGTCGTGTGGCATAGGGGAGGGGCTCTGTTGCCTGGAGTGGGATGTGGTGGGAGGTTGAGGGAGCGGGGCTGGGGTCAGGGAGCTTTGTCTGTCGGGCATCCTTGGCTCCTTCGGCCGGCCCTGGATGACACCCACTCTGCCGGGCCATGCTGCGCCATGGACACCCACTGTGGGGTGTGGGAACTGCGGCACAGAGGAGGGACCCGCAGCAGGCCTCCTGCAGTCTCCTTTCACTCCCACAACTGGCTGGTCCCCAGGTAGAGTTGGGTCTGCCTCCCACCCAGCTCTGCGTTCACACGTGGGCACACAGGCTCTCTGGCCTGCCTTCCGGTTTTTCTGCCCTGGTCATGTCCTTTTCCAGTGCATTCTCCATGTGGCAGCCAGGTGGATCTCAAGTCCCTGCCCTGCTCAGCACCCTTCCCGCTCTCCATCACCTCAGGATGAAGCCCGATCCCCGCACCTGGCCTTCCGGGACCTCTGGCTGGGATCCTGGGCAGCCTTGCCTGTGGTCTCCTCCCGCACCCACACCGCCATTCTGCCTCAGCTCAGTTCCCTTCCCTGAGCGCCCTGCCTGCCCTCAGGGCCGAGAACATCTCCTGAGGATGGGGCCTGGCTGGTTGGTACCCCCTCCTCAGAGAGGAAGCTTTGGAGGTGTGTGCCCAGTGGGGTGTGGGGCTGCCACCCCGACCTTGGACTTGAGCACCTCAAAGGTCAAAGCCACAGGTGTCCTGAGAGACAGAGGAGGTGGCTCGAAGGAAGTCACAGCCCGTGCATGTAAAAGGCCGAGCCCCGACTAGTGCTGTGACCCAGCCCGGGCTTCTTCCCTGCTCTACACTCCCTCGGTCTTCCCACCCTGGGTGCCAGGCAGAACCCTACGGGTATGTAATGTCCCCAAAACTGGTGGGATCGGGGTCACTAGATTCAGCTAGGCCTTCTTCCCAGGGCCCCTGCACAGGCTTTTTCTGTTTAAGATTTTATTAAAGCACAACTGACCTACAGAACAATGCTTAAGTCATAGATACATAGCTCTGTGACCCTATCCATGCGGCCACCACCCAGATCAAGGAGCAGTGTTACTGGAACCCCAGAAGCCCCCCTCCTACCCCTTCCAGTCACTACCTCCAAAGGCAGCCACCATCCTGCCTTCAACTCACCATAGATGGCTTATATCTGCCATCAGTGGAATCGAAGTATTTTGTTCTCTTGTTTACTATCGTGCTCGTGAGAGCCACCCATGAGTTGCATGCAGCAATAATTTGTCCATTTTCGTTACTGTATAATATTCCATTAAACACCATATTCATCCTTTCTTCTGGTGATGGACATTTTGGGTCGTTTCTAATTTTTATCTATAACAAATACTACGACACTAAACATTCTTGTACTTGTTTTTTGGTGAACACGTGCACGTGTTTCTGTTCAGTATCTACTTAGGAGTAGAATTACTGAATGAGAGAGTATGCATTTGTCCAGCTTTAATTGATGTGGTCAGATGTTTTTGCAAAGTGGTTGTATCAGTTGACACTCCCACCACCAACGTGGAAGAGCTGGACTTGAGCGGGGGGGAGAGAGAGAGAGAGAGAGAGAGAGAGAGAGAGAGAGAGAGTGAGTGTGTGTGTGTGTGTGTGTGTGTGTGGTGTTTTCCCCTGCAGCCATTCCGGTCAGGGTGTAGTGGTATCTCATTGTGCTTTTAATTTGCATTTCCTTGATGATTAGTGAAGTCCAGCACTTTCCTTCCATCTATTGGCCATTTGGATATGCTCTTTTTCTAATATTTTCTTCAAAAAGCTTCACTGTTTTACCTTTCGGTTAGATTTGCAGTCTATGTGGAATTGCTTTTGAGTGTGGTGTGCGTTCGGGGTCAAGATGAAGCTTTTCCCACGCGGATAGCTAGTCAACTGAGCGCCATGCATTGAAAAGGCCATCCTTTCCCTAATGCACTGTGATGTCACCTTTTGTCAAAATCAGGTGTCCTTGTCATGGAGGGCTTTCTAGTCTGTTTGTCTACCCTGTGCCAGCCCCACAGTGTCAATCACTAGAGCCTTGTGAAAGGTCTTGTCACCTGTGAGTGTGAGTCCTCCAGCTGCTCTTTTTCAGATGGGCTTGGCTGTTCATGGCCCCCTGAGTGCTGACTCTGTTATCCCACCCCTTAGAGGAAGCCCCAAGGCTCAGAGAGGTGAGGTGACTTTCCCCTGCCACACAGTTCTGGAACGCAGTCTTGGCTTCTTCCTGGGCAGCACCCTGCCCTCCAGGTGTGATGTAATGCTGCGGTTCCCGCCTGCACCACCGGGAACTTAACAGATTTCTTGAAATCACCTTCCTTCTTCCATGATATTTTTGAAAGGAAGCTGTGCATTTACTCTAAATGGAAAGTCAGTATCACTCTCTAAGTACAAGGTAACTGGAAGAATCTTAAAACTGAATGAAAACAACAGAAAAATCCATTCCGTTGCAGCCAGGTGCTGTGGTGCTGTTGCTGTGAGCCTGGGGCTGCCTCTTCCTTTGTGAAGTAGGTGGGCAAGGGCCGGGAGGGTTTCGACACTTGCTGGACTGAACTGAGTTCTCCTTGAGAGAGAAGTGGATGGGGAATAACTTTCTTACTGACTTATTTACTGCCACGTAAAGCAATTTAGAGCGACCCCTAAAATGATCACAGTACTAACGTGGGGCCTGCTTTGGGAAGCCCTGGTGTGATGAGGAAGCTGGAGGCTTGAGGTCCAGCTCATGGGCTGCAGGTTTTGTACATGTTCCTTTTATGTTCTCATCTAAAAAATGGGACTGAAACTGTCTCCTGTTTCCCCCTGGCTGCTGTGGCTGAACTGTCCCGGAAGGCTCAGTGCTATCTGCCCCCGCTGTAGCTGGCTCCTTGTGGCCTGCTGCAAGATGAGCCCTTACTCTGCCCACGCACCCCTGGCCTGTCCCTGCCACCTCCAGCAGGTCCAGGGACAGCAGATCAGGGCACACCCTCCCGGAAGGAGGTACACACTGTTTGCAAGGTGAGGATAGATAGAGCTCCTATGGGGCAGGCCCCGGGGCAGATGCCACCTTAGAGGCTGGGACCAGGAAGGGCTGATAGCAGTTCAGAGGGGTTAGTAAATCACCCAAGGACACACAGCGCTAAGTCGCGCAGCTGGGATTCAAACTCAGGTCTGACTGACCTGCTGGAAGACTGGGTTCCCTGAGCTCCCTGGTGGGTGCTCCCCTGCCCTTGTTCTGACCCGGGTCAGTGCCCCCATGCTCAGTCTGTGGAATCCCACTGTGCCAGGCTGGGTCTGAATCAACTTGTGCTTTCCTGCCTCTGAGCCTTTGCTTGAGCTGTTCCCTCTGCCTGGAGTGGCCTTTCTCTCCTAAAGCACAGCTGAATTTTGGGTCCAGGCCTTTGTGAAGGCTTCTTTGTGTCCCTCTTGCTGGAATGACTCATATTCCATGCTGCCTAGTGTCTGTTGGCTGCAGTAGACCATGAAGTTCCTTGGGGACAGGAACCCTGAATTGTTGTAACCCTCCTGGCAGGGGAGGCACATAGTAGATGTGACCCAGACATCCGTGCTGACATCCCCCAGGGACACAGTGCGTTGAAGTATGCCAAGTGCTAGTCCATGCGGCCGTGTCTCATTTGATCCTCCCAGAGGCCCTGGCACATTATCTCTTCCTTCCACACAAGGACCATGCAGACCAGAGAGGTGACATGGCCTGTCCAGGTCTCACAGCTTAGGGGGACATTGCGAAACTAAAGCCAAGTCTCCGTCAGGAGCTAGAGAAGGGCTGGGCCACAGCAGAGAGCTCCAGGGCTTTAGCTGAGTCTTCCACGGACAGCATCAGGAACAGGAGGGGAGGAGGGGAGAGAGAGAGAAAGAGAGAGGCCTGATCTAGTGGGAAGGGGCGAGCCCTGGCCTTCAGGAGACCTGAGAGCTGGTGCAGCTCTGACATGGAAAGCTGATCCCCCTTGGGAGTCCTGGGCACTCTTTGAACCTGTTTTTCCCATCAGTGAAGGAATTCCTCATGTATCATCTGTGTTGGCTCATTCAACCCAAATTCACTGAATCCACCCCCGCTCCCCAATGTTGGACACTAGGGATACAGAGAGGAGCAGGACATGGGCTCTGTCCTGGAGGGGTGTAGGCTGGGGAGACAGACGAGTCATATGCAGATGGGGTACAATGTAACGGGCGCTGTCACAGGGGTTCCAGGACTGTGGAGGTAAGGGGAGGAACAATGTCGCACAGGTGGGAGGTACTTGGGCTGAGTCTTGAAAGGTGACCAGAATTCTCCAGGTGTGCGTGTGTGGATGGAACAGTGTGTGCAGAGGCCCTGAGTGGACCACAAGGAGCTCGTAGCACTGGAACCTAGGCCCAGGGTGGAGAATGGCGGGGGGAGCGAGATTGGCAGGGGCAGAGGGAAGAGGGCAGGCTGGGGGGCAGCTGGGAGGCTCAGGCTGTCCTGGTAGTGCCTGGCTCAAACTTCAGTGTCCTGAAGACAGGACGTGCCCCAGCCCCAAGCTCAGACCCAGGGGGAAGAGGCCAGGGTTTAGAAGCTGGCTTTCCTGGTTGCTGGTTTATCTGTATCTATCAGTGGTTATGCCTGGAACTAGAGGGAGAGAGCAGAGCTCAGAGGCTGGTGACTCTGACCCCTTGGGCGTGTTGACTCAGTGGATGGAGTGGGAGGCGACTTTGGGGCAGATGGAGGGTGCAGGAGGACAGTCGGCATGAGGTGCAGCCTGTGCAAAGGCCAGGGCCAGAGAGCCTGGCATAAGTAGGCCAGGGTCAGCCTGGCGGCCAGGGGTGAGGCTGGAGAGATGGCTGAACTGGGTCAGACCCTCAGCCAGCCAGGCCTGGTCCCGGTTCTGGACCTGGGCCGAGCCGAGCTTCCCTCTCTCTGTTCGCTCCTCCCTTCTGTCCTAGGAGCAAACCTTCCCAGCAGCGCTGGCCGCTGCGCAGCCTGGAGGGTGGCCAGAGCCCTCTTTCTCCACCGGCCTGGCTCTGTGACCTCGGCCAGCTCGCTGCTCCTCCCTGGGTTCTGGGCTCTGAACACTGGAATTGCTAGAGCTGATTTCTGGGCTCCTGCTTTCAGCTTCTTTGATCTAATTCTTGCAGCTTAAATTGCTTCCTAAACAGGCCTTTCAGGAAACTGTGAGGCTCATGGCGCTCCTGCTGGCTGTGTGCAGGAGCCCAGGGGCTGCCTCTCCAGCCTCCCCCTTCCCTTTCCCTCAGGCCCCCAACGCTGGGAGGGTGGGTGGGAAGCGGCAGGGTTATTGGCCTTCCCGGGTAGAGGGATGGCCAGAGAGGTTAAGGGGGTTGGCCTGAGGTCACACAGCAGTGGGACAGGTGGGCCCTGTATGACGTATGGGCAGAAGCTGAAGTGGCTGTGGGTCCAGAGCAGGGGACAGGCCAGCCCTCAGACCCTCGGCAGGCGGGGACCGTCAGCCCCGCTCTCCCTTCTGTCCGTCCGTGTTCCACCCTCACCCCTCCATTCTCATCTCCTTCCTTTCCTGTTTCTCCCCTCCATTGAATCCCCTCATCTTTCCTTTCCTGTGGGGCTGGCTCAGCCAGGGTGTGTGTGGGGTGAGCCCTGCCCACGCTTTGGAGTCACCAGGCCAAGATGGAGGCTTCAAAGTCAGAGGATGTGTGTTCAAGTCCAGACTCTGCCATGGAACTCAGACAAGTTGCCTCCCCTCCCTGAGCCTCAGTTCTCTTTTCTGAAAAATGGCAACAGTGAAAGGCCTACCCAGCAAATCCTAAACGCCAGCCTCTAGCCAGGTGGTTTGCACACGGCAGGTGCCAGAGACACAGAGGTTCTCTCTTGGGAATGAGAGGGGCTTTTCTACTTCTGTGCTTCCTCTTCCCTCTGGCCTGCTAAGCAGTCTCCGCAGCCTCTGGTTAATTTTACTGGCATCTTCCAGTTACTGAAGCAACGTTGTTCCCATCTTGGAGATGAGAAAATAGGGAATCAGAGAGGTTGAGTGACTTGTTCAGGGCCACACAGCAGGTGAGGAGTACAGCTGGGACTGACACCCATATCAGTTTGCTCACAAACTCATGTTTGCCCTAGAAGCTGGCCTACCTTGCCTCAGTTTCCCTCAGCTAGGCTGCGAAGTTGGGGCCTGTGTCTTGGGGGTTCGGGATTGCAGTGTTGCCCTGAGCAGGCCCAATGATAAGTAGGCCCGGGGGTGTGGAGATCCCAGCTGGAGCCTGCAGCCCAGATGGAGTGTGAGATACAGGGCCATAGATGGGGCTGTCAGTCAGGTGCCTGGCTGTCCCAGCCTCTGTCAGGGCACCTGGCTGCGGCTCCCTCTCCTCCCCTCCCCTCCCAGAGCCCTTTCCCGAGTCGGTCCAGTCTGGGTCTCTTGCATTTGGTCAGCACACGGCTACGAGGTTCAGGGTGCTGGACTGCGGGGCGCTGATAGGCGCGGCACCTTCGTGTGCCAGGGCTGCGTGTGGATTCAAGTCCAGACTCTGCTGTGGAGTTTGGGCCTCGCAGGAGATGGGCCAGTTGGAAGCCTAGAAGACGGGTCCAGGCTGAACAGAGGGATGTGGGGGTCATCCATCAGCCAGGGGACCCCTGAGGGGGAGGGGAGGTCAGAGGGGGAGTTGGGTCCAGACCAGCGCTAGATGCCCCCGAGGCCCAGGAAGAGGAGACCGACCGTCCAGGAGTGTGAGACGCTGCAAGGTCTGGGAGGCCGTGTGGGAGAGTCTGGCTTCGGAGACTGGAAGGTCACAGGGTAGGGCTGGGAGTCCTCGGGGGAGGTTAGGTCACCAGCTGGAGGAGAGCGCTCCCTACAGAACTGGAGGCATTTATTCCGAAGTGTGGTGGAGAAGGCAGAGTGCTGGAAGGAGGCGGTGAGCGGGGATGTGACTGAAGGCTGGAGGGGCCTCCAGGGCCAAGGGTTCTCCACACAGGACAGAGATGATCTTGCGGCTCTAGGCTAAGGCATGAGGCTCCGGAAGAGGGAAACTTGGAGACAGTGCTGCCGCCTTCCTGTGGGTGTGACACCAGCCAGGGAGCTGCTGGGTCACCACTGGTCTGATTCTGTCCGGGAGCTCTAGGAAGGCCGGTGGAACAAAGGAAGGGAGGTCGTGGGTGTGGCCAGGCAGCCCTGAGCGCCATCGTGGTTGTGCCCTGTCGGCCCACGGGCCTGGCGTAACCTCTAAGCATCAGAAATGAGGAAATTCAGGCTGTGGAGTTAGTCGGTTCCTCTCCCTGCTCTGTGCGTACCAGCTGTGTGACCTTGGGCAGGTCTCTCCCCCTCGCTGAGCCTCAGTTCCTGGCCTGTGCAATGGGGATGAGGGTGCCCACTTCCCAGACCTGTGGGGAGGGAGCACGCGGGGACCACCTCACTCAGCATATCCCTCGGGGCCTGCAGTCCTCAGGAAGTGATGCTCTTCTGATTTTCTGTCCTCCCAGGTGCCCCAGGAGCTGCCCTCGGCTGCCTTGTCTCGGCCTCCCCTCCCGGGTCAGCGGTCACCATGTTCTCCTGTGTGAAGCCCTATGAGGACCAGAACTACTCGGCCCTGAAACGGGCCTGTCTACGCAGGAAGGTGCTCTTTGAGGACCCGACCTTCCCCGCCACCGACGACTCACTGTTTTATACGGGCACCCCAGGGCCCGGCGTTAGGTGGAAGCGCCCCAAGGTCAGTGTCTGGTCCGAACTGGTGCCGAGGTGGGCAAGCCCAGACCCACCCAGTCTGCGGGGGACAGTGGGTGACTGGCAGGGGTCGCTCTGAGGCCCCAGGCAACCGAGAAAGTGGAGCGGCTGATGCTGGGCCCGCCTGCTGTGGGATTTCATCTGGACGGGGAGCCAGGAGAGCGGCCCCCAGTTCCGTGGCCACCACTGCCCAGCCAGGACCTCTCTGGGCCTCAGCTTCCTTATGAGGAAAGTGGGGCCCTCTGTTCTGCCAACCCTCCTGCCAGGGTCGTTTTTCGGATACAAATGAGGTGACATGGATGTGCCTCTTTTTTTTAGTACAACGTAGAGTGACGTTCAAGTAGAAGGAATTTACTTTGCTGATTATTGCATAGTGAGTTTGAAATAGTCATTTGCTGTAAGTGGAAGGTATTTATTACGATGGATAATCAGTAATAATAGTAATAGTAAAAAATAATAGTACCGCATAGAGCTGTGGGCATTAAAAGAGACGATGCATGAACGCCTGGCACCAAGCCTGGCAGCCATAAGCCAGCTGTCACCGTTATTGCTGGGATCTGTGAATTACGGAGCATCTGCCTGGCGGCTCCCTCTGTCCCAGCCTTGGTCGCTGTGGCTGGAACGTGTTGAACAGAAGCTTCTGGCCTCGTGGCATGATCTCATTCTCTTTAACCCTGATTCCTGAGTGTGAGTGGGTGTCCCGGGGGCCTGGGCGACGGAGAGGCTGCTGAAGGCCAGCGCCCCAGGCCCCTCCCCAGTCTCCGGGCTGTGCTGGTGACACTGAGAGTTGGTCACACCGGAGGGACTCAGTGCCGGAGACGCTGCTGGACCGAGGTGCCTGGGGCGGGGGAGGCTCCCCGGAGGGACTCAGTGCCAGAGACGCTGCTGGACCGAGGTGCCTGGGGCGGGGGAGGCTCCCCCTCCAGTACTCAGAGGCGGCATCTCAGAGTTGAGGGGTGAGAGCGTGGGGTGTGTGGGGTGAAGTCAGGGGAGAGGAAGCCCCGGGGGCCCTGGGGTCGGCAGGGCTGGGCCAGGGCAGCTGTGCTCCGAGGCAGCGGGGATCTTAGGCCAGGCTGTCAGCAGCGTGTGACGGGGGAAGATTTGCACGTTACAAAGTGCCTTCCAGCCCCGCTGGACATTTTGGGAAAGTGAAATTCAGTTTTCACGTTCCTCTCACAGGCCAGGCTCTCAAGTCCCTTCCAATGCACAGAATCCGATGTTCTTGGACTGGGGTGCTTAAGAGGTAGGGAAACCGAGTCCGGGAGGGGCAAGCACGTGCCCCGATCGCCCAGCGGGGCGCAGCAGAGCGGCCTGCACTGGTCCTGCAGGCCACTGGGCTGTCCCTTCCTCCCCGGGCTCCTGCCCGCCCTGGCCCGCCTCCCCGGTCCCAGATAGAGGGTCCTTGGTGCCCCCTGGGGACCTCAGCCCCATGAGCTGCGCTGCCTTGGTTCTCCGAACTCCCAGCCTCCTCCCGGCCTGGCCTGAGACTCCTGCCCCTTGGTGAACCCCCAACCCCCATGGCTTCCTCCCTCTCCTGTGTTTGGTGGGTGGGGAAGGAGGCCGGCCTCAATAGGCCTTTGTGAGGCCTTGGGTGCTCGAGCTCTCTGCCCTCCTCTCACTCCACCCCCTCGCTGCTCCCCTCCTGGCCCTCTGCTGCCCTCTGGCCATCACTCAGACATTCTAGATCCTGTGGCTCTGGAAGGAGGCTGGTGAGGCATGGCTGGGGATGGTTGGGCTTGCTGCAGTGAGAGGAGGAAATGCCAAGCTGGCTGGGCTCAGCATCCCCCTGCTGTGTGACCCTGCTGGAGTCACCTGCCCTCTCTGGGCCCTTTGCCTGCCAGTTCAGGAGTCCTGCCACGGCACACTGCACCTTCGCTGCCTTTCTCACTGGGCTTGGTGCCTAGTTGTCCCTAGACACATAAAGAGGAGGAGTGGTGCTGCCCCTGCCTTGGATGTGGAGGCCAGTGACAGGCAGCTTGTGGTGGTTGGCGTTGAGACGGAGACGACTGAGCGGGGCCCAGGGGCGGCGGTGGGGGTCAGTTCTGGGTTGGGAGGCGGTTCAGGTCCAGGCACTTCTGAGTGGTGTGGGATGACGGGGTGAGACGGTGTGGACTGGGGTGTGTGTGATGGACGGCCCTTTGTACGTGGGGCTGTAGGTGGTGGCAGGGTGGGATGGCGGGCAGGCCCTGCTCCACAGCATGCGGGATGTAGGGTTGGTGGAGCAGGAAGTCAGGCTCACTTGCCTCAGGCTGGTGGGGTGGGGCCAGCCCAGTGGGGTGACCATTAACTCCCTTGAGGTGGAGCATGGCCCGAGGCAGCCGTGTTTCTATGGAGTCCCATTTCCTGGGTCCTGTGTGTGACCTTACTGTTTACAAATGGAGCAAAAAGCCAACTTTCTCGAAGGCCCAGGGGAAGCCCGTCTTCACTCCCACCCCTCCCCTAGCTCCTTCTCTTGACATTAGTTGTGGCCTCTCTGCTCTTGGGGGGATCTCCTCGGCCAGCCTCCCTGCCTGCCAGCCTCCCTCTTCTTTCTCCCAAAATGGAATGAGGAGGCTGGCTTTTGAGCCGGATGGCCTTGGCCCTACCTTGCAGGAGGTGTGACCTTGAACAAGTCACTTCCCCTCCCCGGGCCTCAGTTACCTCATCTGTGAGTGGGGAGAATAGTTCTCGCTGCTCCTGGTTTCTGGAGGTTGAAGTGATTTGAGGTATATCTGTGCTGTTCCACACACAGGGGGCAGATGACAACCTCCCTGCTCTCACCACCTGCTCCTGCCGGCCTGGTGTTGGGGACCCAGAGCCAGCCCTGCCCGGAAGTCCCATCTCTTGGACTCTCTGGTCCACTTCAGTCCCACCCAGGGCACCTGCCTCGGCCCACGCCCTCCTCCCAGGTCCAGTGTTTCTTTGTTTTTGTTTTTCCCATTCAGTAAACATCTGCTGGCCTCCCTTAGGGGCCTGGCCAGGGAGATAAGAGGAGTTAAGAGACTGGAGGAGGCCTGTGACTCCGGGGGAATCCCAAGGGGATGGGTGGATGGGAGGCTTCCTCCTCTGTCAGGCCCAGGGCCTTAGTACCGCCGCTTCTCATCCCCGCGTACCACTCCACCCCATGTCCCCCCTTGCTGCACTGTGCCTTGTCCCATCTCTGGGGATGATAAGCCTGCAGGTCCTTTGCTGGAACCAAGAAGGGAACAAATAGGGATTCCCACAAACAGACGTCAGTTTTGGAACCTCCCAGAATTCTCGCGAGGTGGCCTGGTGGTCCCCGGCCCCATCTGGGGCTCATGCTCACACCAGCACCTGGAGAAGGCCCCGCTCCTTGGCTGTGCTGAGCGTTAGGCCCCTTTATGCCGTGAAGCAGGCAGTTCGCGTCAAGTCCAGCCACCTGGGCCTCTGCCCTGCCCTGCCCAGGAATGATCCCCTCCCTGGCATGTGCTGCGGTGGCCTTGAAGGATGGGAGGATGGGGCGGGGGGGGGGCAAGTCTGTTGCAGAGGGGTTGGGGCACAGGCTGTAACCCCTGAGAACACTGCCCTGTTTTCGGTCCCAGGCAGAGGTCCTGCTTCCTTCCTGGGCCTCAGTTTCCCCATTCTAATCGATTCCAGCTGTGATCTTAGCTTCCAGGAGGGAGGTGACTGGGGTGAAGGTGGATGGATGAGGAGAAGGGGGGAGAGCGGAGGGGCTGAAGGTGCCCTGGATCCGTTGACTAGCTGCCTTCCTGTTTCTGCACCGGGCCTGGAAACCTGAAGTTCTGGTTCAGTGAGGAGATGGTTATGGGCTGTGACCTATGTCCGGTGCAGCTGGCCTGGCAGGCTGGAAGGGGCCGAGAGGTGAGAGGTGACCGCAGGAGCAGGAGGCTGTGCCCCACAGAGACGTACGTTGACCGGAGGAGTGGTCACCCCAGCCCTGTCCTGCAGGTCACTCTGCTGTCCCTTCCTCCCAGGGTTCCTGCCCGCAGCAGAACCTGCCAAGTCCTGTTCCTGACACTGGAGGTGGGCAGAGCCAGACCTGGGCCCTGCCCTGCAGCTCTCAGGCTGGCAAGGGAGACCCAAAGGTGAACTTCAGGGAGGGCAGCGTTGGGAGGGAGCACAGCTGGCTGGGGGCCCCGGGGAGGATGGCGTCACAGGTGGCATCGGTCTCAAGGCTGTGGCTGGATCCCATCTTGGGGGGCAGTTTGGAGTCTCCATTCCCCTCTGGAGCCTCCCTGCCCATCAGCCCTCTCCATGCCTGTTCTGCTGGCGTCACTGCCTCCAGGCAGCCTCCTCTGATCTCTCCCTGGGTTCCTGCTGTCACAGCTGTGCTCACATGGAGGGTTACACTCAGGCTTCTCCTCCTCAAGGGCTCTGCCTGTGGGCTGGGAATTTTCTGACTGGCTCTGCCCTCTGTGCTTAGCCAATGGCCCAGGGAAGGTGGAACGACAAACACTCGTCTTGAGAAGCCGGGGCTCTATGGTGACAAAGGTGAGGGTCTGCGCTGCCCCTGACCCCTTGGTCTCATTGCCATATAGCAAGTCCCCCAAGCTGGGCTAAGGACAGGTGCAGAGGATGGAGAAGGGATGGTAGCTTTGTCACTCATAAGTCCTGGCCCAGCTGGAGGCTCTGGAGCTGACTGTCTGAGTTGGAATCTCAGTTCACCTCTTCCTCTGTGGCCCTGTGCAAATGACTTACCCTCTCTGTGCCTTGGTTTCCTCATCTATAAAACGGGGATGCTAACCGTACGTGTCTCACAGGGTTGTTCTGCACAGCTGGGCACACAGCAGGTGCCCAGTCATTGCAAGCTGTGTCTGATTGTTCCATTCAGGGTGTCCCAAGGTGGCCGCTGGACTCCAGGGCCAACCCCAGGTACCGCCGCCAACCTCAAGTCGTTTCTCTATCTTGAGCTGGCAAACCCGCGCCTCTCCTGGCAGCGGGAACACACCCAGACCACCATCTCCTCTCCGCTCCCTCCCAGGCTGGCAGATTTGCCCCAGGTCTCTGCTCTATCACAGGGAGTCAGGGCAGTGCCGAGCCTGGAACCAGGGACTCCGGAGCCCTGAGCTCAGTCTCTCCCAGGGGCCAGAGAAGTGTCTGGGACAGGCTGGGGTGGCTGGACCTGCCCACAGGCTGCCCTGGCAGTGCCGCTTAGTGGGAAGGAGAGCTCTATTGCGGGGGCTAGGCTCTGTCTCATCCATCCACTTGCCTCATGACCCTAGGTGTCCCTGCCCCATCCTGGGCCTCGGCATACTCCTCTGTGGAATGGGTGGTCCTGTCTCTGTGCAGGGCCCACAAGGGGGAGGGGTGCCTCGGAAGTCACTTCCTCTGATGCCAGGCGGTAGCTGTCTCTTTTCCCATGGGGGGGATGTGGCTGGGGTCCTCCAGGTACGAAGCCCCCCTCCACCCTTGTCCTGCCTGCTCTTCCGGACTCCAGGGAGGCAGATGCTAAGTCATGGCTCCCTATGGCTCAGAATTCTGAGCTGGGCCTGGGAGATAAGATAAGGACGGCAGCTGGGTGGGAGGCAAAGCCACTGCTTCCTGAGAACTCACTGGGTTTCCATGACCTGGGGCAGTTCCACAGTCTGTACTCTGGGGGAGCCTCTTGCAGCTTGGCCCTGGGTCACCCTGAAATCCCATCTGGAGTGCTCACGCCCTCAGGGGAGTTACAGCGCTCAATGGCCCTCCCAAACTCTGGTTTTCCCAGGCAGAGGTGGCAACAGGAGTCCTGAACACCTTAGTGAGACCTGATGGCCCTTTGCCCTGTTTTCCCCTGCCAGGTGCTCTGCCTGCATGTTCTGTGGAGTCCTTACACAGCCCTGCAAGCATAATAATCTACTTCCTTTGCACGGGGAGGAAATGGAGGCTCAGAGAGGTTGAGCCACTGGACCAAAGTTGCACAGCCCGTAAATGGGGAGCAGGAATTTGAATTCTGACTTCCTGACTCTGCTGCCCTCTGCTGGCTGCCTCCGGTAGGCCCTCAGTAGCTCTGTTGTGATTGCACTGGTTCAGGAGCACCAGCTGAAGTGGAGGCAGGTCAGTGCTGTGTGGCTGGGGTATGTTGTTCAACCTCTCTGGGCCTCAGTTTCCTCATCTGTGAAATGAGCACGATACTCACCTCTCAGGACCGTGGTGAGGATAGATCACAGTGCCAGCAGGAAGGAAGGCATGTCTCAGTGTTTACCTCCCCCAGCCCGTACTGTCGCCCCCCTTGGAGAGCAGTCACTCGCTCTCAGCTCTGTGGAGTGAAGATGCTGATGGGTGAGGAGGAGGGGACTGGGGTGGGCACTCGGGGAGCTCTGGGGGTGTCTGCTCAGCTCTGCTCAGCATTTGCTTGCTGTGTGTCCTTGAAAGTCACTGCCTGTCTCTGAACCTTCATTCCTCGTCCATAAAATGGAATAAAAATGCTACACTGCTCGGGTGGAGTGAGGGTCAGATGAGACAGCCCGAGGATGTGCCCACATGGGTCCTGGGATGGTTGTCTCCTCGCTTCTCCCTGGCCCTTTGCACTCGTCATGTGCAATTCTGATGTGTTTCTGCCCTGCACCTCACCCCACTTTGTGACTGTGGGCCCCTGAGAGCTGGCTGGGATGGGCCCTGCAGGGCTGCTGGTGCTGGAGGATGATGGACACTGAGCCCTTGCTGGTCAGGGAGGACCACAGAGGGCAGGAGGAAGGTGGTGGCCTGGGTCCAGGCCCTCGAAGTCCTTCCACAGTATTTGCTCATCATCCAAACTTTGGCAGAAGAGCAGAGTTCTTCAGCCAGGGGAGGGGAGAAGGGCTTCCTGGGCAGCCCTGGGGGAAGCTGGATTTGGAGAAGCTGACCCAGGGCCCCAGTAGGCAAGGGGAGGCGTGCGAATCTCCACGCAGACAGTGAGGTCTCCTCTCGGCTTCTCCACAGGACATATGCGAGGACCCCCGCCTCTTTGTGGATGGCATCAGCTCCCACGACCTGCACCAGGGCCAGGTGGGCAACTGCTGGTTTGTGGCGGCCTGCTCGTCCCTCGCTTCCCGCGAGTCACTGTGGCAAAAGGTGAGGCCTGGGTCAGGCAGGGGTGCTGGGGAGACTTAACTCAGCCTGGCGCCCTCCCCATCAGATGGGGGAGGTGCAGCCTGAGTGAGCAGGTGAGACCTTATGACAGCCTGTGCGGGGATGGGGCGGGGTGATGCCAGGGCTCCCCAGTACTCACTGAGCATCAGAATTGCCTTCCCTGCCCCTGCCAGCTCAGGGGCAGGTGCTGGGAATCTGCAGAGCTCCCAGTTCTGATGCGGCCGCTCTTGACTGTTGGGGGCCCCCTGAGCAGAATATGCACCTGTGAAATGTGGAGGCTGCCTAAAGCATGTGCAGTGTGGAGACACCACTAACTGCGGCTCAGGAGACCCCTGCTAGTATCTGCTGTGCGACTTGGCCAGCTCTTGCCCTTCTCTGGGCCTCACTCTTCTCACTATGAACAGCTGGAGGGATCCAGACAATCCTGTTTCATGATTCATGGTTCCAAGCAGCTGATATTCTGGACCAGAACCACAGGGTTTTAGGTTGGAAAGAATGGGCTCCGGTCCTGACACTTCGCCCTCTTGTGGCAGCATTCGGCGGTGCAGCCCGTAAGTCCAACACTGAGAGCGCTCCCTCCTTGGGGAAGCAGGGAGGCTGGAGTTGCGGTTTCTAAAGAGTAACCGATGGGGACTGCATCCTGGGTTCCCACGCCAGCAAATACAAGTCATTGCCCCTATCTCATCCCTGCCCTTTCTGCTCTTTCTGTAGGGACTAGCAGTAGGGCTTAAGAACACCGGGCATCCGAGTCTTGCAGGCTCAGGTGCGAGTCCCAGCCTCGCCGTTTCATAGCTTTGTAATTAGCCTCAGGTTACTCATCCAGAAAGTTGGGATATCAGAGTAGCTCCCGCTCGGGGAGCTGTGAGGGTGGAACAAGGCACTGTGCTTAAAGGGCCTTGTGCAGTGCAGCGCTGCAGTGACCCCAGTGTTGTGATCATTAAGATTCATGGAACATACTGGGTGTTCCTGGGCAAGCAGGGTGCAAGGGGCAGATGAGTTTGTTCTCATCCTCTGAGGCGTCCCTCAGCCATCAGAGGGAGCTGTGCCCTTCGCCGAGGCTGGGACTGTGGTAGGTGTCCTGTTGTCATGTCTTCTGAACAGGGGTGTGACCTCTCAAAGCCACCCCCAAGTGGGCATCCCTGGGGCCTGGCCCCGGTGGTCCTGTGGGATACGGGAAGCTCTGTGCTGTAGGCCCCTCGGCCTAGGCCACTGCCGAGATCCGTAGACATGGGTGGTCATGGGGCGTCCAAGCTGGGAGGGCCTTGGAGAGCCTCATGGCCCACAGAGGCTCGGGATCTGGCGCTGTTCTTCGGGTGTAGAGCTGTCCTCACCCTCCTGCCTCCAGGCTCCAACCCCCTTCTCTGAGCCCAGAACAAGGTGCCCCGGTCAGGGCTCCGTCTAGGGCTGGAGGTGGCACATGGGAACCCTGTGGGGCTGGCCCTACACCTCCCACCCTGTCCTATAATTGCCTGTTTATCTGTGATCTCCCCTCTCGAGCTCACAAAGCTGGTCTATATCTTCCTGCTGAGCCCAGCAGGGGCCCGGCACAGAGAGGGCTCAAGAAAGTTTTGAGAACAGAGTTCCTCCCCAGCGACTGGCCAGCAGCCCCAGGCCTCCTGGGGCCTGCAGTGGGGCCGGGGCCTGGCCCTCTGTGTCCCCTCCTGGGGAACGGGCTGTCTAGTCATTTGTAGAGATGAGCCTCAGCTTACTGTGTGCCCCGCCCTGGGCCCGACCCCTGGGACAGCTCTCCACCTAGCAAGTGGAAGAAGGGGCCCCGGACCCGCAGGCAAGAGGTTTGTTGTTGGTGCTTTGTGACCATGGGCAGGCCTGTGTTTGTCTCTGGGCCTAAGGTTCCTCCTGCAGGGTGTTGGGGCACCCAGCCTGGCTTGTCTGGAAGCTTCAGGGGCAGATCTCCAGGAGCTTAGGTCCCTGGGAGGTTGGGCGAGTCAGGGCTGCTCTGGGCTAATTGCACTCTGCCTTCTGGTGCTGCTGTGGTGACAGACCCTGGGTCCTGGCAGCAGGCACGAGGTCCCGGGGAGCTCGTTACTGTGCCTTACCTCGCCTCCTGTCCCTGCTGACTGGGCCCTGTTTGTTGTCACCCCTCACTTGCTGGGCCTGTTGCCCTGCAGGGCCTCCCCTGCCCCCACCCTGTTTTCTCCATGGAATGGGGGCGCTCAGCCTGAGCTGCACCCCTGCTCCCTCCACCCACCTCACACTCTGGGGATGCTGAGCCTCAGATGCAGGCACATCACGCCCCTGACACACATGCCCCCTTCTCCAGGAAGCCACCCCTTTACCTCTAGTACTTGACATGGCCTGGGGCCGACAGGCAGGGGATTTGAAGCCAGCGGGTCCTGGGTTTGATTCTGGCTGGGTTTCTCGCTAGTCGTGTGACCTTGGTCAGGTCATGTTTCTTCTCTTGGCCTCTGTGTAAACCTGACTTTTCCAGTCCCCATGGTAGTAGGAGGATTAAAGGAGCCCACGGGGTAGGGGTGCGGGGCAAGCCCATGGCATTTAGCAGCAATCTAAATCCCTCTCTGCCCCTCCTCTGGCCTCCCACCTATTCCTCTCTTCTGCCGGACACTTCTAGGAAGCAGGCCTCCCTGTCCTATGGCATCCCTGATGGGGGCATTATGGTCTCCCCAACTTGACTGTGCATTCCCTGAGGGCAGGGCAGTGGACTTTAGGTGACCAGGTTTTGTGGACCAGATGTCAGATGTGACAGTGGGGTGGAGCATTTGCCATTAGCCTGGCCTGGCCCAAGCCAGGTGAGTTCACCTTCCCTAGAGCCTGGCGTGGCCCCAGGCGCAAGGGCAGGCCTGAGCCCTGCTCTGAGTCACGGGGTACCCGGGCCCAGGAGGAGACAGCCATGTCCCCGGTGGGGGGAGAGCAGAATTGAGCAGAAACCCAGTGGAGTGCCCGAGTGTCTGAGAGCGAGTTTTGGGGGGGTGGGCATCTCGGGCCAGGGCCTAGGGGAGGCACCTGGTGGCAGGGCCTCGCAGTCTTTTAGTTCCACTTAAAAACGTTTCCCATCCCACCCCTGCCCATGTTATATGAGCAATCCCCGCCCTGCAGCATATAGCAGTTCACGCACCACACGATAACTGAGCACCAGCTATGCCCCAGCACCATTCTAGGTACCGGGGACAGGTGATTTTAAAAAGTACCTGGAAACAGCCAGTGTTGAGGGTTTTCTACATTTCCTTCTAGTCTTTTTTCCATTTGGGGTTAAAGAGGGGCTTGTTCATTTGTTATGATCATGTTTTTGCAGTCACGGATGCAAGTCTGGACCTTGCTTTTCTCTTCTCTATTCACTCCTACGTCCAGCCTTTGGTGGGGCCTCCCAAGGCATCTGGTGGCCAAGCAGAGGTTTGTGGGAAGCAGTGGGCCAGCCCCACCCACAGCCTCCTGCCTGCCCTTCCTTCCCCTCTGGCCGTCCTTTGTCCCCACGGCTCCCTCCCTCCTGCCCTGCCTGTCTGTGAGGCCCCAGCCCTGGTAACAGCTTCCACCTTCAGCCTCTTCCTGCTGGTCGGTAACCCTCTGCCCAGGCCGAGACCAGGCCCTTCCCCCGGGTCCTGCGGCCTCTGAATCCTCATTGGTAGAAGCTGGACACCTCCCACCATGTCCTGCAGGCCCGGAGAGGTGGCGGCATTCTCTCCCTTAAGTGATGCCTCCAGACCACACCCTCCCCATATAGACCCCTGCAGGCTCATGAAACCAGCTACCCTGGCACCCAGGCATCAAGGGCTCAACACCTCCAGTTTCCCAGCCTTTCCCACCCCAAGTACTGCTGCGTCCCAGGGGTTACTGTGCCTATGTGGCTGACACCCTGCCCTCATCACCCTGGCCCAGTTCTTGGTTCTGTTGCTCCATCACCCTCCCCTTCTAGCCATCTCCCTCCTTCCTGTGCCCGATGCACAGTTGTCTCTAAACCACATTTTGACTTCGGTCAGCGCCTGTGTACTCTCTCCCCATGTGCCCATCTTCCTCTTGTTGTCCTCGTCCTTAGGCCCCATGATCCATCACATCAGCTATTCTCTTGTCAGTGTCATTCGTTCATTCATTCATTCAGGATTTCTGAGGGCCTCCTATGTGGCAGCCCTGTTCTAGGTAGTGACTAGAGTGATGAACCAGACAGCCACAGTCCCTGCCCTCTTGGTGGGGAGACATCACAGACAAAAACGAAGCAAATGTACAAATAAAAAGCAAAATTTAGTGCTGGGAAGGAAATAGCTCCTCCTCATGAAGGAGAGAGAAGCTCCCCGAACAGTCACTCCCCAGACACATTGTTGTCCTCTCCTCTGCTGCTCCAGCTACAAAGGAAAAGGTTCTGTGGGGGACAGGCAGTTTAACATTTGCTGCCTGGTTTTCTCGAATACCATCGGGGAATTGCTGTCAGCAGCCCCCAGAACTGACCCAAGGGCTTGAGGTGTTATCTTAACAGGATCGGGTGCATGGTCCCCTTTGGTGACCCTCTTGCTGTTTGTGTAGCCCAAGACCCCACTGACTTACTTAGCTTCCATCTAGCAATTGACTGTGCTTGTGGTCCACTGGGCCCTTCAGATTGTTTTCAGTTATTACACTTTGGCCTGTGCTTCTGTCCTCTTTTCTGTCATGGCAGCTTCCCCTCTCCCTCACCCCCACCCCCAGTTACGCTCACATTTCTTCCATTTGCCCACGTATAACAGCTGAGCTCCTGGTTCCCCCTCAGGCACCGGGGATACAGACGTTTGTCAGGTTCTTCCATGGCCTCAAGTCTCCTGGGGCAAACTGAGGCTCAACACAGGGGTAATAAGTAGTGGGATTTTAGTAGAAGAGCTTCCTGGGCATGTGGCTGCCATGCGGCGCAGGGTTGAGGCGGGGCCAGCAGGCAAGAATCATCCAGGTCAGTGATTCTCAAAATACAGCTCCTGGACCAGCGGTATCAGCATCACCTGGGAGGTTGTTAGAAATGCAAGTTCTCAGGCCTCATCCGAGACCGATTAAATCAGAAACTCTGGGGTGGGGCCCAGCAAACTGAGTTTTAAGTCCTGCAGCTGGTTTTGATGCTCCCTGAAGTTTGAGAACATCAGTCTAGGTGAGAGATGATGATGGCTGGGCCGGGGTCCTGGCAGTGGGATTGGGGAGACGTGTTTCCAGGGTAATCCGCAGGCCTTGCCGATCGGGCATGGAGGGGTGCGGGTGAAGCCGAGTCAAGGAGAGCGCCAAGGTTCGGCTTAGGTGACTTCAAATCTCAAATCGGTGGGCCCCTCTGGGCCTTATTTCCCACCCTCCTGCCAGGGGGTCTTCAGCCTCTCCTGATGTGTCTCCAGTGACAGCTTGCCCTCCGCCTCCTGCCCTCTTACTGCCTGTAAGCAGTGCTCCCTCTTCACAGCAAGCCAGCTCTCAGCCCATCCGTGGTAGCCAGCGCGGTTGCCACAGCAGCTGGTCCCTGAAGAGCCTGCCACCCTCCTGCCTGCCTGCAGGACCTCCGTTACCGCTTCTGCGAGGAGTAGAGAAGGAGGCATGTGGGGACGCCCGCCCTCCTGCACACTCCATTTTGAGGACGGGGTGGGGCTGGGAAGAGCCAGTGGCAAAGAGGGGCGGTACGAGGAGGGGGGCGAAAGGGGAGACGGGGCCCCTCTTTGGTGGCCTCTCGCCTTGGCCGTGAGGCCCCAGTCCACTCGGCTCCTGGGCGGTGGAGGCGGCAACAGCAAGGGGGCCATGGCGGAGGACGAGCCGAAGCCGACCCAGCTGGACATGCCCCTGGTCCTGGACGAGGACCTGACCAAGCAGATGCGGCTGCGCGCGGAGAGTCTGCAGCAGCGCGGGGGGATGCGCCAGGATGGCGAGAAGCTGCTGCAGCCGGCGAAGTCCATGTACCGCATCGACTTCACCCAGCAGCCGAGGCTGCAGTTTGAGCCCTGGGACGTCGTGCTGGACAAGCCGGGCAAGGTCACCATCACGGGCACCTCCCAGATCTGGACGCCCGACCTCACCAACCTCATGACGCGGCAGCTGCTGGACCCCGCCGCCATCTTCTGGCGCAAGGAGGACTCGGAAGCCATGGATTGGAATGAGGCTGACGCCCTGGAGTTTGGGGAGCGCCTGTCCGAGCTGGCCAAGATCCACAAGGTCATGTACTTCCTCATCACCTCCAGCGAGGGCGTCGAGCCTGCCAACCTCAAGGCCTCCGTGGTCTTTAGCCAGCTCTGATGGCAGCTGCCCGCTGCTACCCTCTCCCTTGGCCCACCTGCCTGACCCCTGCCCATACCCCTTTCCCCCATGTGTGTGTTTGGGGACATTCTTCTAGCCGCTGGCCTATACTTGGCTTGGCCAGGACCCCTGAGCCTGCATCCTTCCTTCTCTCCTTTCCCTGGTGCTGGCGCTCCTATTCACGGGAGGAAGATGCAAGGGCTCCGTAGTCTAGAAGCTGACCTGGCTGCCGCTGCTTCTGCCGTAGACCGTGGAGACCTGGTTGGGGCTAGTGTGGGAAGATGGAGAGGCCTTGGGAGATGGCCTTCTCTCTGCTCCATTGTTGGGAGAGAGACTGAGAGACCAAGACAGAGACAGACACAGACCGAGAGAGACACCTCTAAAGAACCAGCCATTGGGCTTCCTCCAGGGACAGGGGCCCAGAGATGACAACGAGATGACAAAGCAACTTCCTTGGAGAGTCTGGCACACAGGCACCTGCTGCCCTCCTGGCCACGGTGCCCCTTCCCAGTGTCCGTGTCTGGAGGTGAACACTCAGCCTGCTGCTCCGGGCACCTTGTGTGGGCCCACGACACCTCAGGGCTCTTAAGACATTGGGCAGGGTTGCTGTGAGGGCTGATTTGGGCAGTGGGCAGTGGCTGGCACGCTGGAGGCTGTGCAGGCCAGCTCTTGGTTTTCTGGGAATGACTTCAGGAGGGCAGAAGTGAAGGGGGAGATCTCAAAAACGTTGCATAGAGATGTATCTATCTATACATACACATATGTACTGAGAGAGCATGCTATATTCATATGGTTGTATTCCATGCCTGCCCTGTGGATAAGTCTGAATTGCCCAGCTGGTTCCCTGGTGGCCCTTAGCAGGGGCTTGATCAGGATGGCCTTGGGGAGGGGAAGCTCCTGAGCCGGGAGACTTTGAGGTTCATGCAGTGAAGTGGGGAACAGTGTAGTAAACAGGTTTCCCTCTGCCTGGGGGAAGCTGGATAGAGGGGGTCCAGAGCCCTGGAGCTGGAGACAGTAACATCTCTGGGGCCTGAGGTGTCCCCTCCTGGGATGTCAGGCTTTTCCTGGCTAACTGGTTGGAGAAGGCAGGTGTGTCATCCTGGTGCGGCATCTTTGGTGGGGTTGAGGGGTAGGAATCGGGGGCAACCTTGGAGGGGAGCTGTGATGGATGGTGGTCAGCGGTGGGCTGGAGGTGACAGTGCGGTGTGATGGCGGAACACTGGCCTCAGAGGTCACAGGGCAGAACCCACTCACCAAACAAAGAGGGAAACTGAGGCACAATTGCTAGCAGATTCAGTTCCAAGCCCCAAGCCCCCCTCACGCTGTGCAGGCCCAGTGAGCTCCTCTGAGGCCTGGCACCAGCCAAAGGCACCTCAGGAAGCGCCCCCAACACCGTGTCTCCAGGTCAGCCCTGTTTTGTGTCAGGGACGTGCCCGTGACATTTTCCTCGTGAAGCAGAGCCGTCGGGGGGCTGCAGGGCCCTGGGAGCAGAGGCACTGAGAGATGGAGGGTCAGAGCCAACCCTAGTGGCCAGGGCTGCCGGGAGGGCAGGCCCCCACTTTGGAGGCAGGCAAGCAGAAGCACTTGGAGTCGATTCTTCAGTGGGAGATTTGGCCGTGGTGTGAGCGATGGTCCTTTCTAACCTGAAGCTCGGGTGTCTGTTCTGGGACATGCTTGGATTCCTGCCTGCTTCTCTGCTGGCTCCGGGGGAGCCTGGAGGCTAGACCCCTGTGGATGGCCCTGTCCTTCTGCCTCTCTGCCTGACTCCTCCCTGCAGCTCTGGGGCCCCTCTTGCTGCAGACTGCTTGTATCCGCACCCCAGCGCGTCTGCTCTGTGCAGGCATGTGAGTGCCTCTGCCGTGCTCACTGCGTGTCCCCGGTAAAGCCTGTGTGTCCCCGCCTCATGGTAAGTGTTCTCTTCCCAGGAGCCACCCCTCCCTGGGCCCCCTCCACACCCCTGCCCCCTCCTCCTGCCGCTTTCAGGGCTGAGGCCCAGAGCAGGTGGTGACTGGCCCAAGGTCAGACATCAGCATGGGGTTTGAAACCAGGTCCCGTGACACCAAGCCAGGAACCAACAGCCCTGACAGTTTTTTCTCCAGTGGCCCCCAGACCAGCCTCTGTATGGGGCATGGAGAGAGCCATGCTGAGGCCTCGGGGAGACACTTGGAGCCCACAGGGGATGGTGGGGACCCACCAAGCCGTGCTCAATCTGGAGTCTCCCTCCCTTGCAGGGTGGCCGGGCAGGAGGCAGACGCGACAGGGGAGTGGCTGAGAGGTGGGGTGGGATTAGGCCTGTGCCCCGATTTCCCTAACATGCTGTATGTCCTCAGGCAGCCCCTGACCCTCTCCCAGCCTCAGACCTTCTAAAGGGAACAGCCTAGTTCTCTGAAGCCCCTTGCAACCCTGCCCCACTGACCAGAGAAGACCCATGTCACCACGTCGCCTTAGTGCCCCACCTGACCCTGACCCTCACTCAATTTGTGGACGGTGACAACAGAGGCCCGGGGAGGAGGCTGCCGGCCCAAAGTCACAGAGGGTGTGTGGAGGGGCCGGCGACGGGGTGCACGTGGATCAAGCTCTGGGTCTGTGGACCTTCGACCCCATGACCCTGGCCCCCTGGGACGGGAAGGGCCGATGCCCCCATCCCATCTGAGGGCTCAGGCACGGGCAAGGCTGGCTTCTCCCCCAAGACAAGGGCAGGCCCCGCTTCCGAGGCCGCTCTTGGGGCTTTGCTTGGGAACAGCCCCCCGGGCAAGTCTCGCATCCCTGTCTTCCTCCACCCCAGAGCCCTGCCCAGAGCAGCTGCTGCTGCCTCATTTCCCTTCCCAAGCCCTGCCCTCCAGCCCCAGCCTCCATCCACTCCTGAAGAAACTTCTGGGAGGGGTGGGGGGAACAGAGACGGGAACCCAGGCTTCCCACCCCGAGGACAGCAGTAGAAGGCCTGGTTCTGCTCCTGAGACTGGGTCAGGGGGAGTGCAGGGAATGGGAAGTGAGGACCTGCTTTCCCCGGAACCCGTGAGAAACCACCGAGTAGAGAGACCTGCCATTTCCTGAGCTCCTGCCTCCCACTGAGCCAGTGTAGGGTAGTGTGAGGGACCCAGCCTGGCGCTGCCGCCAGTCACCACCCGTGTGACCCTGAGCAGCCTCTCGGAGCCTGTTTGCTCATCTGTCGGTGGGGATAGTAATGGTTCTTTCCTCATCGGGTCACTGTGAAGATGGAACGACTTAAAGCTAGTGAAGCACTGAGCTTCCTGAGAGGCACACGGGCTTCCTCTCTGGATTTCCTCCTTGTACTTTCCCAGTCGCTATAGACACAGAGTCTCACTTTGCACCATGATTCTGAGAGGAGGGTGTTAGGAGAACCTATTTACTGCGGAAGAGTGTAGGGTTCAGAGAGGTGTAGTGAGTTGCCTGAGGCAACACAGCAGCCAGTGCTTAGGGCAGCAGGCAGTGTGGGGTGGAGGGATAGGCAGGGTCCAGGCCTGGCTCTGTGGTTGGAGAGAGTGGTCATGGGGGAGTGGATTCTCCTCACCATTACCAGACTTGGAAGGGCCCAGCTGAGGGAACCTTAAGCCCTCACAGTCTAGCCCGGGGGCCTAGCCTGAGGGGCCGCCCAGGTAAGAGTGGTCATGGGGGAGTGGATTCCCCTCACCATTACCAGGCTTGGAAGGGCCCAGCTGAGGGAACCTTAAGCCCTCACAGTCTAGCCCGGGGGCCTAGCCCGAGGGGCCGCCCAGGTCTCTGAGCGTCTGGCTCTGCTCACTCCTTGTGAACAGGGATCCCGGGGCCCCCTGCAGGTGTGTCAGCACCCCACGCTCCAGGTGGTGAGCTGGAGGCGCTCCTCTCCCAAGGGGCTGGGGGTGGGGATTGCCCAATCTTCCTGGCTTCTTCCAGCCGTGGCGTCTGAAACTCGGGAATTTGAGACTCTTGGAATCAGAAGCTGAGAACTGAGAAACTTCAGATGCTCAGAACCAGGGACCCTCTCGTTCTGAGGATCTGGAGAGGTCTGTGGCTCACCTCACCCAGCTTAGGTAACACAGGAAACTCCACTGTAGTCCCTCAGCCTGCAGCCCTGCTGGCCTTGTTTAGAAATGCTCCTGGCTTGCCCTCTGGGGTCCCAAGCAGAAATCTGTGGGACGCTCCCTCTCTGCCACATGGACAGACATACACGCACACACTTGCACATACACATGCATGCCTCTGTGCACACACTCACACGGGCATTCACTCACTTGCCCAGGGTCCCAGCAAGATTTGAGCCCAGCCACTTGGGTCTGGGTGGGAGTCCCTGAGGGAGAGCACCGAGGGGGTGCTCCAGGTGCTGGGGCACCAGGGGGTACTGTGGCACACCCATCAGTGGGACTCTGAGGTTTCTGGGTGATTCTGCAGTGGGTGGCTGTTAATGGGCGCACGAGGGGCTCCAAATCCCACAGAGTTCTTGCCTCACTGCCCGGTCAGCCCAAGGAGGTGCCTCAGCCCCTTCAGGCCTGTTTTTCCCATCTGCACAGTGGACTGTCGTTAAGGTTTTCCTTTCTCCTCTTGGGAGGGAGGTTGACCAGGTCCCCCTGAGGTTTGCACACACCATGTACTCCACACACCAGCAGGGACGACCCCTCATGTGTGCCCAGCCCTCCACAGTTGATGCAATACGGCCAAGGCCGTTCTCCACCTTCGTTCTCACAACAGCCTTGGAGGGAGGGTAGGTAGATGCGGAGACACTGAGGCTCCGAGAGGTGACCTAGTCGAAGCTTAAGTCCCAGCCACACACCGAGGTTAGTAAATTGATGTCCAGCATCAAACGACAATCAGTATCAAGGGTACAGAAGACAAGGAGCTTTATTTGCAGGTCTTAGGAATTGCAACGGGGGAGACACAGATTCAGGTAGAACCGAAGAGCGTTCCAGGGAAGAGGAAGTCGGGCTTGTAAAGGCAAAAGCCATAAGGTCGTTAAAGGAAATATTTGTCCTTGAGGCTGTCAAGAGTTATTTTAGGGTAAGGATCCAATAAATATCTTGGTTTCTGGAACACTGGGCAAACGTTCTGGATGGCTGCGTTAAGACAAGAAGCGGTCAAAGTTCAGATTCCGTGCAGGTGATGACGTGCAGAAATCACATTTTCTCAGTGGCCTCCCAGCTCTGTTTTAGAGCGCTGTCTTAGTAAAACTGACTCCATTTGTATTTTCCTTTCACACCAGTAGTGTGTACAGGCTCACCAGCTGTCCAGGCCCTCGCTGCGGCCGGCATTTGGGGATTTTCCTCCCAGAAAGACTCAGCCAGCTGTGGAGCTGGCCCTGGCCCTGTGCCGGGCGGTGGGGATCTGAGCAGGAGCTTGGGGGAGGGGCTGCCGGATGGCGCCCAAGGGGAGGGTGGGGTCAGGAGGACCCTGCAAGCTGCTGCTCAGCTGGCCCCGGAGGGACAGGGATGGGGATGAGGCCAGCAGAGGGAGCCACCCGTGCAAAGCTGAGGTAGCCTGAGGCATCACGGGGTGTAGATTCCTATAGATTCTGAGGGAGGCAGTGTTCAGGGGTGAAGCTGAGAGCTGCCCGCAGGGCTTTGAATGCCGGGCCAGGGAGCTAGTGTCCCTGGCTATGGGGCTTTTCAACTGTAGTCACGCGAGAAGAGAGAGACAGCCTAGTGAGCCCTTGGACCCATCCCTCCACCTCAACCACTGCCAACTCATGGTTGATCTTGTTTCCTCTACAACCCCGCTCCCCCCAGGCAGCATGTCATTTCATCTGTAAATATTTCTGGATGTATCTCTGAACGATAAGGACTCGTTCAAAACCCGGAACCATAATATCGTAACATAACTAAAATAACTTTGTAATAATTCCTTAATATCATCAAATACCCAGTAAATGTTCTGGTTTCCACTCTGGGTCACAAATGTTTATATGTATATTTCACAGTTTGTTTGAATCAGATCCAAAGGTCCATTACTGCAGTCCGTTGGTTCCCCTTCATCTTTTCATTTTTTTCCCTTGCAATCTAGTTGCTGAAGAAGCTAGTCATTTGTCCTGGGAGTTTCCAACCATCTGGATTTTGCAGGCTTCGTTTTCATGGTGTTGATTAATGTTTGTCTGTGCCCTGAGTTTCCTGTGAGGTAGCACTTACCTCTGGAGGCTTCATAAGATGTGGCACAATTTTTTTTGCACAACTGCTTCATAGGCGAAGTTCTCTCAGGAGGTACATAATGTCGGATTGTCTCTTATTTTGTGACATAGGAACCATCGGTGATCCTAAATCGATGTTAGAAGCCATGATTGCCTAAATCCATTATTTGTCAGTGGTTGCAAAAGAATAGGAGTCTAGGACTTCCCTGGTGGCGCTGTGGTTAAGAATCCACCTGCCAACGCAGAGGACACAGGTTCAAGCCCTGGTCCGGGAAGATCCCACATGCTGCGGAGCAAATAAGCCCGTGCACCACAATTACTGAGCCTGCACTCTAGAGCCTGTGAGCCACAAGTACTGAGCCCTTGTGCTGCAACTACTGAAGCCCGTGCGCCTAGAGCCTGTGCTCCGCAACAAGAGAAGCCACCGCGATGAGAAGCCCGCCCACCACAATGAAGAGTAGCCCCCCGCTCGCCGCAACTAGAGAAGACCTGCCCACACAGAAACGAAGACCCAACGCAGCCAAAAATAATTTCTTCTCACTTCTTAGATGGAATTCATCACCAGATAAAAACCTCCCTTCATCTGCTATTGGTTACTCTATGGCACAGTTTGTATAGAAAAGTCAGGTTAAGTCTTTGATTTTTTTTTTCCTTTCGATTTCCAGTTTCAAAAAAATGAGTTGTTTCCCTGCCACCCTCCAATAGTGACTAATTATTTGTTTGTGTTAATATCATCATGGTCTCATGGATTTGAACATATTGGATGTGTTTTCATTCATCACTGTCATTATCCTTTACTGCTGCTCCAATTGGCCTGTCTTTGGCTAGTGGGAGCCTCTTCAGATTGGTCCTGAATCCTCTGGTTGCTTCCCTGATTTCTGGCGTGACCGGATGTGGTGTGGAGGGTGTGTGGTTTGTGTGCCCGTGGGAGCACACCTCCCTGGACAGACTGCTTCCTCTCGCTTGGTACCCTGGCTGGCAGCAGAGAGGGGCTAAGGGGTGAGAAGGCTGGCCTGGGGCTTCCTCGAAGGGCTGTGGTGTGGGAGGGAAATTGAGGCCCATGGAGATCGCTGACTCTGTATCACAGGCCCTGGAGCCTCATTAGCTGCCTTTTGAGTCACAGAGGGTTCAGAGCCAAGCCCTGGGTTTATTGATCCTCCCGTGGCCCCAGTGGTACCTCCCAGCTCCTGCGAGGGCTCCTCTTCTTCCCTCCCTCCTCCGCCATCCTTCTTCCACATCCCGTGCAATCCAGAGCTCTCAGAGCAGGGAGGAGTGGAGGAGGGTGCAGTGGCCAGGCCAGTGTTCCCAGCTTCCGACTCTCCATTGCTCTGTGCCCCTGCATGTACCCCCTTTATTGCAAAATAAATTTATTTATTTATTTATTTATTTTTGGCTGCGTTGGGTCTTCACTGCTGCACGCGGGCTTTCTCTAGTTGCTGCGAGCAGGAGCTACTCTTCGTCCCGGTGCGCGGGCTTCTCATTGGCTGGCTTCTCTTGTTGCAGAGCACGGGCTCTAGGCGTGCGGCTTCAGTAGTTGTGGCACATGGCCTCAATAGTTGTGGCTCTCGGACTCTAGAGTTAGGCTCAGTAGTTGTGACACACGGGCTTAGTTGCTCCACGGCATGGGGGATCTTCCTGGACCAGGGCTCGAACCCGTGTCCCCTGCACTGGCAGGCGGATTCTTAACCACTGCGCCACCAGGGAGGTCCCTGTAACCCATTTTTGATACACTTTTCTGTCCTGAAATCAAGTGTCAGGGAACCTGCCAGGGGTCAGGGCAGAGGCCGGCCTGGGAGTCTTCACTGAGAAAGGACACACAGTTGACTGAAAAGGGACCAGCTAGTAATCAGCCCTTGCTGGGTGCTAGACTCTGTGTCAGGCTCTGAAGCCCTGAGTGTGAATTCTGCCTCCCTCACTGGTGCCTGTGGGTGGCCTTCTGCAGCGACTTCCTGCCCTACCCCTCAGAAGACAGCCCTGAGGGTTCAGGCGCTAAGGCACTTAGCTGGGCTGCATTAGTGGCTGTAGCGCCTCTCACTGTGCTTATCATTTTCATTGTCTTGGTCCCGAATGTCCCACTAGGGAGCATTTCTCTTTGCCAGCATCTCTGTTGATGGTTAGAGGCGTGTAAACAGAAGCATCCTTAATGAGGGTGGGGGTTGGGAATGGCTTTTGGCTGAAGTCTCTGTGCTCAGGCAGCTCCGGACCTTGGGATTTATTTACAGCCTCCTGATACATCTCTGGCTCCTCAGACGGATTGCCTGCGTGCCCACCCCCATACCTGGGAGTGATTTTCTTCTAGAAGATGGTTCTTCCGGTCTTGATGGGGTTTGGCTCCTCTGGGTCCTTGCCCGAAAGGGCCAGCAGGTCCCCCTGACTCAGCAGGGTGAGGGTTTTTTCCCCTGCCTCCCCACCTCCTGCTGCCCCAAATTCCTCTGTTCGTCCCAGTCTGCTGGGGCGATGCCCACTGCCAGCTCTCGGGACACCTGCTCAGAAGCTACTGCTTGTCCTCCAGGGTCAGGCCCACCACTCCCTTCTCTCCATGGCCCCGCATGTACCCTGTATCAGCCTCAGCACTTGCCTGTGTGCCTGCCTCTCCCACCAGACTGGGAGCCTCCCGAGGGCAGGGACCATGTCTGAATCATCTGAGTCCTCAGTGCCAGTGTGGGGCTGGGTGCAGAGTCGTCCACACTGATAAAGAACTCCTTATTTGGAGGCAGACAGACCTGCGTTTGAATCCTGGCTTCAAACCCAGGTCTGCCTGCCTCCAAAGAATGTATATTTTCTAGCTATGAGATCCTGGACAAGTTACTTGCTCTCTCTGAGCCTTGATGTTCTCATCTGTAAAGTAAGGATGGATATATTAGTAATTTCATGGGGTGGTTGTGTGAATTGAACCGAGATAACCCATGGCAGTCACAGGCTTGGTATCTGGCATTTCCAAGATGCTCCATAAATAATCAATTTTATTAAGAGTCCCAGTGGATGCCTGTGAATTTATTCATTCAGTTAACACATGTTTATTGAGGACCCTCTCTGAGCCAGGCCCTGGACTAGGTGCTGGGTGGATAGCAGTGACCAAGACTGACGTGTCTCTGCCCTAAGAGAGTTGACATGCCAGTGACAGTGTCAGCACTGAACACAATGTCACACACCTGTGTAATTATAACTCGGGAAAGTGTCTCAGAGGAGAAGTGCCAGGGGCCGTGAGATGGATGGACAGGGGTCCTGGCCTAGTCTGAGGAGTCAAGGAGGGCTTCCTGGAGGAGGAGGGTAGGCCCTAAAGGACAAGTGAGAGTCAGCTGCAGGAAGAGCAGGTGCGGAGTTACTGACCAGAGAAAGAGCCTGGAGCAGGGTGCAGTAGGTGGAGGCTGGGGTGGGTGAGGGTAGAGACACGAGCCTGGGGACAGAGCATATTAAGGGTTTGGGCTTTATTTTCCAGGGGACCTGATCAGAAAGATCACTCTGCTGCTGTGTGGGACAAGAGCAGATGTGGTTGCTGATGCTGTTAGTGTCCCGGGGCGAGGAGATGGGGGACCGGGCCAGGGTGGTGCCGGGGGGCTGGAGAGGAGGAGATGCATTTTAGCAGAATGTGGGAGCTCAGATTGCATGGAGAGAGGGAAAGTGGGAAGGCCGGCATGGCTGCCAACTTCTGGCTCCGGCAGGACAGGGGGCATGGTGGCATCACTGACCAGGCAAGAACTTGGGTGGATGTGCTATATTTCTGAGGGGGAAGATGCAGGTGGAGGCATGAGGAAGGGAAGGGGAAGCTCATAGAATCTTAGAATGACAGAGCTGGGGGGAGCCTCAGGGGGCCTCCAACCCCTTCAGGGATGGGGAAACTGAGGCCCGGAGATGAAAAGGATTTGCCCAAGTCCCATACTGGTTCATGGCAGAGATGGGAATTGAACCCAGTATTCCTTTCCATTTGATTCCCTGGAGGCACGCAGCCCCACTTCCTCAGGAAGCCAGCCGTGACCCTCAGTGTGTCCCATCCTGTCCCCCTCCCTGTCCAGGTCATCCCAGACTGGAAGGAGCAGGAGTGGGACCCCGAGAAGCCCAACACCTACGCGGGCATCTTTCACTTCCATTTCTGGCGCTTCGGGGAGTGGGTGGACGTGGTCATCGATGACCGGCTGCCCACAGTCAACAACCAGCTCATCTACTGCCACTCCAGCTCCCGCAATGAGTTCTGGTGTGCCCTGGTGGAGAAGGCCTACGCCAAGTAGGTGCCAGGGTCGGGCGGCCAGGCTGGGGTGGAACTGCTCTTGGGCTCTGTGCGGGTGTTCCTCTAGCTGGGGGTCCAGGCACAGAGAGGTGAGGGGCAGGTGCAAACACACACAGCGAACTCGGAGCCCGGCACCCAGAGCACAGCCAGGTGTGGTGGAGGCCTGGACTGCAGGGCCTCTGGGTACCTGGTGTCAGGTCCCCACAACCCGCCCACATAGGGAAGCCCGCTTCTACCTGGGAAGATAGAGTCCCAGGCAGGTGTCCTGCAGGTAGCCGGGGGCAGAGCCAGCAACCATATTCAGGTCGATGGTTCTTTTCCAAAGATCCAAGTTGCTGAGCCATCCCTGGAGGCCTCGTTGGGCATGTGGTGCCTCCGAGCCTGGGCTGGTCGAGGAGGTTGGGACAAACCACTGCCTTTCCTGCTGGCTGGGCCTCCCCTTCACTCACCCACTGGTCTGTCTACCTGACTGTCCAGCCATTCTATCTTTGCTGCCCCTCCTCCTGCTCTGTGCCAGGCCCTGGGTTCCCAGCATGGGCATGAGCAAAGGTTTGCTGAGCTGTGGAGGGCTTTGGGGCAGAGTGACCTGCCCAGGCCCCTGCAGGACAGGTGCAGGCCTGGTGCAGGAGGGCCAGTGGGGTCAGAGACCAGCTCTGTGGGAGCGTCTCCTTGATTCTTCCTCCCAGGCCTGTTTGTCACTCTCCTTGGACAGTGTGGTATGTGTGTGTGTGTGTGTGTGTGTGTGTGTGTGTGTGTGTGTAAAAGGAAAAACAAAAACTCCATCATCAAAAACAAACCCATGGAACCCTCTTGCACTGTTGGTGGGAATGTAAATTGATACAGCCACTGTGGAGAACAGTATGGAGGTTCCTTAAAAAACTAAAAATAGAATTACCATATGACCCAGCAATCCCACTACTGGGCATATACCCAGAGAAAACCATAATTCAGAAAGACACATGCACCCCAATGTTCATTGCAGCACTATTTACAATAGCCAGGTCATGGAAGCAACCTAAGTGCCCATCGACAGACGAATGGATAAAGAAGGTGTGGTACATGTATACAATGGAATATTACTCAGCCATAAAAAGGAACGAAATTGGGTCATTTGTAGAGACGTGGATGGATCTAGAGATTGTCATACAGAGTGAAGTAAGTCAGAAAGAGAAAAACAAATATCGTACATTAATGCATATATGTGGAACCTAGAAAAATGGTACAGATGAACCGGTTTGCAGGGCAGAAATAGAGACACAGATGTAGAGAACAAACGTGTGGACACCAAGGGGGCAAAGTGCCGGGGGCTGGGGTGGTGGTGGGATGACTTGGGAGATTGGGATTGACATGTATACACTAATATGTATAAAATAGATAACTAATCAGAACCTGCTGTATAAAAAAATAAAATAAAATTGAAAAACAAACCCATGAAAACATGTTGGCAGATTCCATTTTTAGTCCTAAGAAAGCAAAACCCGCCCCCGGTGGTCAGTTGGTCACCATCGTCCTTGGTGCAGGCTCCTCTCCTCCCACTCTGGGAGACCCACTCAGTGACTCAGTGGGCTAGCTCTGTTTTTTTTTTTTTTCTTTTTCTTTTAAGTAAAATTTTTATTATTTTAAAAAATTGTCCAAAATATAATATTTATCATTCTGACCATGTGTAAGTGTACGATTCAGTAGCATCAATTACATTCACAATGCTTTGTCCACATCACCACTGTCTATATCCAGTATAGATGATGATACTTTTCATCATCCCCAACATAAATTCTGTTACCCACTAAACAATAACTCCCTCTTTCTCCCTTCTCCCAACCCTGGGAACCTCCATTCTGCTTTTTGTCTCTATGAATTTTCCTATTCCAGGTAACTCATGTAAGTGGACTATTTGTCCTTCTGTGTCTGCCTTATTTCAACTAGCGTAGTGTTTTCAAGGTCCTTCCATGCTGTAGCATGTATCAAAATTCCGTTCCTGTTATGGCTGAATGGTATTCCGTTGTATGTGTGTGCCACATTTTGTTTATCCATTCATCTGTTGATGGACACTCGGGTAAACTGTTTCCACCTGCTTGCTATTATGAATAATGTGGCTATGAACATTGATGTACAGGTATCTGTTTGAATGTCTCCTTTTAGTTCTTTGGAATATATACCTAGGATTGAATTGGTGGGTCGTATGGTAGTTCTGTGTTTACATTTTTGAGAAACCACCAAACTGTTTTACACAGGGGCTGCACCAGTTATGCTTTTTTTTTAAATTATTTACTTTTAAAATTATAAAAAGAATGCGTGTCTGTTATAGGAAATCCAGAAAATACAGGAAACTATGCAGAGGATAATAAAACTCTCCTATACTCCTGCATATTCTCCCAGGTTGCTGTTCACCCCTTCCCTGTTTTGGGCCATCTGGGTTAATGGGGCAGCTCCTCTGTTCCGGACAGCAGGACATTGTCCCCTCAAGGCCCCACCCCCTCTCCATGTCTTCCATTTCTTCCCTTTGCTCTCCCTGCACCCTCCGCCACCACTGGCAGGTCTTTTAACATCTTTGCTGGCTCTTTTGTTTGTAGGTTACCTTGCAAAACCTGTGCTGGTGTTTTGTGGGCGCATATTTTCAATTTATGGAAATGGTATTTTGTCATATACCCCATTCTGCTTCTCATGTTCACATTTGACACTCTGCCTTTAAGACCCCAACCTTTTTCCTAACATTTGAATAAGGAGCCACAGCTGTGTCCTAGCACCTGATCTATTGCACATAGTAGATGCTTCATCTTTTTGAAATGAATTATTGCATACATTTTAGACATAATTGGAGTCCGGCTGTAATGCCTTTTCATACGTAACAAGCAGGCACTAGCATTTTCCCTGCAGTAGGAATTCCTTTACAGTGTTTTCTTCAATGGCTGCTTGAGATGCAACGTTAGCTTTTAAAACGAGTTCTCTGTTGTTAGACGTTTAGATGATTGCTAGTTTTACATTGTTATAAATAATGTTACTCGTCCAGAATTATGTCAAAAGGCATATGAACTTTTAACACTTCTGAAAAGAATTGCTGGATTTCTGGACAGCTAATTTTTGAAGATGGGGCTATGAAGGCCAAGGGGAATTTGAGTGACAAAATGGTGTGGTTCAGTGGGACAGACGTTGGCCTGGGAGCCGGAGACCTGGGTTGGCTCTGTTGTGTGGCCTGCTGTGTGACCTTAGCAGTTCTCTTGACCTCTCTGAATCTCAGAAATCTCCCCTATCAGGTGAAGGATTTAGACTGGCTGGGGAACATGAGCTGGGAGTTCTTTCCACATTGCTTCCAGGCTGGCAGGCTGTTACCAGGCCCTGGATGGAGGCAACACAGCGGATGCGCTGGTGGACTTCACAGGTGGGGTTTCCGAGCCCATCGACTTGACCGAGGGTGACTTTGCCAGTGATGAGGCCAAGAGGAGCCAGCTCTTTGAGCGCGTGTTGAAAGTGCACAGCCGGGGGGGCCTCATCAGTGCCTCCATCAAGGTGAGAACACAGAACCGAGCCCCGGAGGCGGCCCCTCCCCTTCACTGACCCTGATTGGGGTGGGAGGTGACTGGCTTTTCAGGGAGAGCCCCTGCCCAGGTTGGATCACAAATCCAGACCCTCAGCCTCATGGCGGGAGGGGAGCAGTTAGAGGGTGCAGCCCCTCCCCAGTGCTGGACAGCACAAGCCTCAGGCCCCCTGCCCTAACCTTTACACTATGAAAGGCCTTGCCCACACTGTTCAACTAGCGTCCCCCTTTTCCAGCCCTTTCATAACGGAGTGATAGGTCCTTTGGCCAAGGTTTAAGGCGTCACAGTTGCGAGGCGATGGGAAGGGCGAGGGAGCCCCTACTGCCTGCTGGCACAGGCCTGGGCTCTTCAAGAAGATCGTCTTATTTCATTGACTGCTCACGTTTTGGGTGGGAAAGTTGGGACTCAGTGAAGGCAGAATTTGAACCCAGGTTTGGCTGACCCAGTGGTATGTTGATAAAAGACTGGAAAATTAAAAAGCCCTGGTTTGCTGACTTCTGTGGTGTCAATACTCCCACCGTGGTTGATTTCAGGCTAACGTTTTAACAACCAGATTGCAAAACTGAGCCAGTGCTTATCGACTCCAACACAGCCCTGGGCTGATCCCACTGCAGGTCCCTTCCTTTATCCCCCACTGCTGTTCCCCGGCTTTGTAAGGGGCTGTGAATTCGGAGGTCAGTCCCTAACCTCAGAGGAATGAGGTCTCCCCTTTGTGCAGGGCTGCCATTCCCTCCCCGTCCTGTAGGGGGTGGTGTGGCCTCTGGCTCCAGGTGGAGCCTGCCCTGCCCTGCCTCTGAGCAGCTGTGTCCCACAGGCAGTGACAGCAGCAGACATGGAGGCCCGGCTGGCGTGTGGCCTCGTGAAGGGCCACGCGTATGCCATCACTGATGTGCGGAAGGTGCGCCTGGGCCGTGGCCTGCTGGCCTTCTTCAAGTCAGAGAAGCTGGACATGATCCGCCTGCGCAACCCCTGGGGCGAGCGGGAGTGGAACGGGCCCTGGAGTGACACGTGAGGCCCGGGGCTTGGGCAAGGACAGGGGGCAGGCACCGGGAAGACCCCAGGTGGGTGGGCCGGGGTACGAGGGCTTGGGCAAGGACAGGGTGGACTTCCTGGAGGAGGTGGCACCAGGGCTGGGCCTTAAAGGATTTGGGGGAAGGATGACATCAGGAGAAGACTTACTTTGGAGCAGGCATGTGTGTGTGTGTGTGGGGGTAGATTCAGCATGGGCAGAGGTCTGGAGGGGGGGATGAGCTGATTCCTATAGGGGATGTAGAGACCAGTCTTGGTGCTTGAGTGGGGAGGAAAGCAGGGAGGGAGGCCTCCAAGGGTGGGAATGGGGTTGACTGCCCTGTGCTTGGCTAATGGCCCTGGTGAGGCCAGGAGAGGAGCAGAGCCTAGGCCCCCAGTGAAGGAGCTCCCTTCACTGGTCGTCAGTCCCCCCACTTTCCCCAAGCCTGCAGCTTTGCTCCCAGACCTCCGGATCCCCGGCATGGTGGCAGCCCACGGTTGCCTGCGAGAGTGGGCAGACAGCACTTCCTGGAGAGGGGCCTGGGCATGGCCCTGGGTGCCCCCAACTACACCCACACTGATGGAGGCCTAGTGCTGAGCTGTCCCTCATGCCTCCTGACCCTTGCCAGAGTGGCCCTGAGGGCATCCCTCTGATACTCCTCTCTCTTCCCTCCCCTGTGCTCACATCCCAGCTCAGAGGAGTGGCAGAAAGTGAGCAAGAGTGAGCGGGAGAAGTTGGGTGTGACTGTGCAGGATGATGGCGAGTTCTGGTGAGTGTGCTCTTGCCCTGGGCGGATGTCCAGGGCTGAGAGGGGAGCCTCCTGTGTGCCGGGCAGGAGGCGCTGGGCGGGGAGGCGGGAGCCAGGGCTCTAAAAATACCCCACCATCAACTTGCCGTGTGGCCTCGGATAAGTCACTGCATCTTTTTGGGCCTGTTTCCTCCTATGTAGAGTGAATTGGGCAGAATGGACCCTTTCGGCCCCATAGCCTCCACTGCCCATGTCAGGGGACCCTGGGCTGCTCTGGTACCCAGGCTGAGCCCTCGGCAAGTAGGCCAGGGTACCAGCAGGTGGGGAATTGACCAGAGGGCAGAGGGCATGCTGGCAGCCTGATGCCGAGAGCAGGTAGGAAGAGGAGAGGCCCTTTGGAGGAGCTAAGACTCAGGGTGCAGAGGAGCCCTTGGGCGAGGACAGAGACCCAGCCCAGAGGTAAGAGAGCACACTTGGGTTTGGGATGGGAAGAGTGAGTTCAGGGAGGTGAGGAGGTGAGCTTGGAGGATGGCAACAGCCTTGCTTAAAGAGCGTGATAGTGACTCCTGCATTCATTCACTCCTGCATTCATTCATTCTGCATTTAGCCCTGCTTGCCAGGCTCAGTGTCTTTCTTCAGCAGGACACTTGATTTGGGGACTGAGCCACTTCCTGGAGGGATACAGGGTACCCTGTGTGTGGGAGATGTTGTGAGGGCCCCAGGCAGATCCAGAGGCAGATGGCAGTGATCCTGGCATCCCAGTGAGGTCCCCTCCTGCAGGTGTCAGGGGAGCCGCTGCAGGAGGCCCCCCAGGCCTTTTGGTCTGGGCTCCTGTGGATGAGATCCACTTTGCCCAGTCTGGCTCAGGGGCCAGTCGAATTAAAACATAGCAGTAGAAAACCCTCATCAGGAAAGGGCTTCCTCCTAAGGCCTTTCTCAGATATGTTCACCCTTGATGCATATATGTGCATGTTCTCATATATGTGCACACTTGAAGGTGGGTGGGCACTTCCCTTCCCCCCGCCCAGGCTCCTGGAGGTGTGGCAGTATCCTGGCCACTGCAGCTCGCCTACCAAGGGGTTTCCACCACTAGCTGTGGATGATAATGGATGGAAACTGCAGAGGGCTGTACACGTTAGTTGCTCACACTATTAATAATTGTAAGGGCTAGCCTTTGGCGACTCCCGTCTGCTGGAAGTTCTATTACATGCTTTTATTGTTATTGCATTGCTTAATTCCTGCACTAACTCTGTGAGGTAGGCAGCTGTCGTTAGATTTATTCCCGTTTTACAAAGCAGGAGACTGAGGCCAAAAGAGATGTGAAGGGTACGTGTGATGCCACGTCCACACTTGCTGTGTAGGCCGTGGTGCAGAGCATGTGGGGCGAGTGGGCAGGCTGGTGGGCGGGGTGGGGTGGGGAGACCGGCCGGCTCAGCCCCTTGCCACGCCCAGGATGACCTTTGAGGACGTGTGCCGATACTTCACGGACATCATCAAGTGCCGTCTGATCAACACGTCTTACCTGAGCATCCACAAGACGTGGGAGGAGGCCCGGCTGTGTGGCGCCTGGACGCGGCACGAGGACCCGCTGCTCAACCGCAGTGGGGGCTGCATCAACCACAAGGACACCTTCTTCCAGAACCCGCAGGTGGGCCTCCTTGGGGATCCCCACCGCCCCCACCCCTTGAGCAACCGTGGGGCCCTCGGCGCCGTCCTGCCACGGACTCCTGCACGACCTCGGGTACATCCCTGTACCTCCGTGGGGTTCGGTGCACCGTTTGTACAGCGGGTTGGAAGGGCGTGTCTGGGAGGTCGTGTCACCCGCAGCCTCACAATATGACCTGCAGGCTCTGAGGACTAATGAGTGCCCTGATGAGAGTTACGGGGACATTTTATTTAGAGGCTGAGCTGGGGCCTCAAACCCCTTGTTTCCACACATGGCGCTGCTCCTTCTGGGGAGACTTGGCCAGGCTGGCTCCCCACGGGACTCCTCCCCTGCGGCCTCCTCGGTCATGACCCTGGCACCCGCCTGGTCCTCACGCCCAGTGTGCCTTCACTGAGCACCAGCTGCATGCAGGCTCGGAGCTGAGCATCCATCGTTTCCCCGAGTCCTCCCACCCCGCGTGCAGGGTGGACGTTGCCAGCCCATCTCACAGATGAGGGACTGAGGCTCGGAGAGCTGATGTGACTTGCCCAAGTTCACACAGCTGAGTTCTGGGCCGAGCTTCGGGAGCCACCGAGCCCATTTTCGGTGTGGTCTCACCATGTGCCCCTCTTCCTCTGCTGTACCCGCAGTACATCTTTGATGTCAAAAAGCCAGAAGATGAAGTGCTGATCTGCATCCAACAACGGCCCAAACAGTCCACCCGCCGGGATGGCAAGGGTGAAAATCTGGCCATTGGCTTTGACATCTACAAGGTGAGGCCAGCTGGGACCCCTGCTCTGGGTAAGGAGAGTTTGGGGAGAACACTCTAGAACACTTTGGTCTCCGACACCACCCCTGTCACCTTGGCCACATTGGCTGATGCCATGGTTGTGCTGTGACACAGGTCCTGTTTCGATCCCCACAGAGGCCCAGCCTGCCTCGGATTGGTCCCACTGGAGCTCTCAGCCTAATTTCTTCCTGCCCAGACCCACAGGCTGTTAGGACGGGGAAGGGGACGATTGCTGGTGGTCGGGCCTGGGCTCTGGGGGGCCCCCCACGGCTTCCTCCCTCAGGGCTCTGGCCCCCATGAGTTGGAAGCCTTGCTGGGCACTGGGGAGAAGCATCCCGGGCAGAGCCAGGAGGGCTTCCCGCTGGCCGCTCCCCTGGCCTGGGCCCCAAGGCCTTCCACATGTTGTGACGTCCCGTGTGTGATGACACGCAGTGTAGCGGGGCACCGTGGGCCTGCCAGACACCAAGAACCTAATGAAGCCAGGTGCATGTGCTGGGCCCACGGCTTGAGCCGAGGCCCTGGCATTTGATGTGCTGGGTCGTATTATAACCGTTTGTTCACGTCAGCGTGTTGGAACATTCACTGCGTGCTGATGTTGTGACTCTGACGTGACATGACCTTCGCTGATGTGACTATAGCTTATCATGGCACTTATTCCAGGAATTGTCCAGCATGTCCCGGCAGCTGGTGATGTCATTTCATGGACACATGCTGTGTCCCGCACAGATAGTGATACTTGATTCTGTTGTGATGTCAGAAACCCCGCAGACATTGTCACCAGGGGGATTCCCATTGCCACCCCTCTCAGTAGCTTTATGAGATCTAATTCACATACCATATGACTCGCTCACTTAAAGTGTATGAGTTGTGCGGCCATCACCACAGTCAATTTGAGGCCACTTCCATCACCCCAAAAAGAAACCCCACACACTTTAGCCGCCACCACCCAGTTGCATCCACCTCCCTCCCCGCCAGCCCTAGGCAGACAGACGCTCATGTACTTCTGACTCTGTAGATACGCCTCTTGTGGCAACGAGGGGGAGATGTGCGGTACGGTGCGGGGTGGGGTGAGGGGCTCTGTGTGACCCAGTGTCTCCGCCCCCATCAGGTGGAGGAGAACCGCCAGTACCGCGTGCACAGCCTGCCGCACAGGACGGCCAGCTCCATCTACATCAACTCCCGCAGTGTCTTCCTGCGCACAGAGCAGCCCGAGGGCCGCTACGTCATCATCCCCACCACCTTCGAGCCAGGACACACTGGCGAGTTCCTGCTCCGAATCTTCACTGATGTGCCCTCCAACTGCCGGTGTGTGGGGACTGGCTGGGGCCCTGGGTTGGCAGGGCCCAGGTCCACACCAGGCTGGCCCACAATCTTCAGCCCAGAGATCTTCAGTGCCGTCCTAAGCCATGGAGCCTGGGCCTCCAGCCTCCCTGGCCTGACATTAGCATCCATCCCCTTTCTTTCCCTTCCTCTCCTCCCCTGTCCCAGCCTCTCTGGGCCACACGAAGGAGCAGCTGCTCACGTGTGCAGAGCGCTTCACAGTTTACAAAGCAGCTTTCACTCATCTCATTTGCTCTTCCTGAACCCTGGGGTGGGAGGCCTGACCCCTCCATTTTACAGATCAGAACTGGGGATTGACGTTGGCTGGGGGTGGTTTCTAAGTCCGTGCCACCAGTGGCAGAGTCCGGCTAGGTGGACCCTGAAACCATCCCCATCCCTGCTGCAGTGCAGACCTGTGCATCCCACACTGCCCTCCCACCTTGCTAGGCAGCCCAGAGTCGGTGCTCCCTGCCCACGTCCCAGACTGGGGGGGGAAGCTTGTGGAATTAGCGGACCTCGGTCCCGCCAGTCTGTGCTGTGTTGGGCAAGCCCCTTCCCCCGGCGATCCTGATGCTTCCTAATCCGTAAAATGGGCAGAGTGGCAGTCACTTATCTCCCAGGGCTCTGTGAGGATTAGAGATAATACCTGTAAAATCCCAGCAAAGCGCTTGGCACACAGTAATCCTCGGTACCTTGCTTTTCCCTTGGGAGAGGAGGGGGCACCCTTGGGTAGGGATGGGGCAGCGGGAAGCTTATGGAGGTTTGTTTGCCCAAGACAAGCATTGTCTGGACTAACCCCTGCCCCACTCTTCTTGAATCCCTTGACCTTCCGTCTTCCCGGACCCTCTCCATCACCTCCCGCCCCTTCTCTGCCCTGCATCAGGGAGCTACGCCTGGATGAGCCTCCCCGCTCCTGCTGGAGCTCCCTGTGCGGCTACCCCCAACAGGTGACCCAGGTGCATGTCCTGGGGGCCGCCGGTCTCAAGGACTCCCCAGCAGGTGAGCTTGCCTGGAGAAAACCCCCAGCCCTCCTCCCCTCCCAAGCCACAGACACAGCCTCCAGAGCTCTCCTGCTCTCACTCATTGAATGAGCAAACCCATCCTGCCATCCACTTTGGGCCCAGCCCTGGGATGAAGCTGGGCGTATAGAGAAGAACACGCTCTGCCTCCTGCCCTTGGGCGGCTTCCAGTGTGGGCAGTCAGACACAGGGACAGGTAGCTAGCAGGGAGGGCTCAGGGAAGGCTTCCTGGAGTGGGGGGCCTTTCTCCAGGCTAAGGAGGTATTAAGGTATGAAGCCTGGTGAAGGAAGGTAGGGGAGAAAGGTGCTCCGGGCAGGGGGAACAGCTTGGGTAAAGGTCTGGAGACCAGAGATTACCAGTGTGCCCCCTCCTGTCTCTGGAAGTTAGGGAGCTGGTTAGGCTCTGGTCTCCCTTCTCCCGAATACATGAGCCTAGGCTTCTGCTTCCAGACATCTGTCTCATCCGGGACCTGTCCCAGCCTCACCCTCACCCCGTTGCCCACTCCCTCTTTCTAGGGGCTAACTCATATGTGATCATCAAGAGTGAGGGGGACAAAGTCCGCTCGGCCGTGCAGAAAGGCACCTCAACGCCTGAGTATGATGTGAAAGCCATCTTCTACCGCAAGAAGCCAAGCCAACCCATCACTGTGCAGGTGACCCACCTGTCTGTGGTCCCTCCTGGGCCCCCCACCTCATGCTTCCGCACTCAGAGTGGCTGGGCCTCACGTGGCAGGGCCTTTGACAGGGACCTGGGAACACTGGGTTCTGGTTCCCACTCTGTCCCCGACACGGTGTGGCCTAGGGAATTCTCTTACCTACCCCTCCCGGTGCCCCAGAGCCCCCTCTGTGGGGTGGGATGAGTTGGATTAGCTGTAGGGATTGTGGGACACAGCAGGGTCAGACTCCTGGCCAGGGACAGTGGGCATCTCTGCCAGCCTTGCCCCAAAGCCTTGGGAGTTGTTCCTTAAATTCCCCTGGTGGCAGATGGTGGGGGTGACTGTTACCTGAGAGCAGGGGGTCAGACAGCCAGTGTCCTGGGCACGGGCTTCCTTCCCCTCTCAGGCCAAGGGGGCCACAGTTCTGAGCTCATTGGCAGGAAGCCCTCTGTCCCTGGGGTCCAGGCCAGCATCTCTCCCGGTAAGAAACCATCTGTAAACAAACGCTTAGGTATCCTCGGGGAGCTACTGTAGGGTTTCCAAGTTTTTTAACACTGAGTCCTTCCGGATCAAATCACAGACCCATAGATGTTTGGGCTGGAAGGACCCTTAGGAGCCGTTGATCCAAACCTCATGTTGAAGATGGGGAAACCAGAGCAGGGGGTGTATCACTTGTCCAAGGTCACCCAAGGTCAACTGCAGAGCTAATAATGACAGATTTAACTGTATACATGGAAGGGAGCTTTGACATATGGGAGGAAGCCTGAGGCTCTGGCAGGGGCATGGCCTTGCCCAAGGTCCATGGTGAGGCAGATGCAGGGCTCCTTTTCCTCAGCCCAGCTTGCATCACAGGAAGGGGAGTCAAGGCTCTGCCGCCGCTGTCAGCAGCCCTCACAGACCCATAGTCCTTGTCTTGGAGATGGCCCCCAACCATCCTCTGTCTCCGTCCAGATCTGGAACTACCGAGTCCTGAAGGATGAGTTCCTGGGCCAGGTGCACCTGAAGGCCAGCTCGGACGACCTCCAGGCCCTGCACACCCTCCACCTCCGAGACCGCAACAGCCAGCAGCCCAGCGACCTGCCGGGCACCGTTGCTGTGCGCATCTTCAGCAGTGCCTCCCTCACGGCCATCTGATACCTGCCCATCCACCTGCACCCACAGTTCTCACCACCATCTGCATGTCCCCAACCAGGCCAGGGACTAACCTGGGAGCCGGGACACTGGCGTCCTTTTCCCAGCTTTTCCACTGACTTGCTGTGTGACCTTGGGAGGTCTCTGTCCCTCTCAAGGACACTTGCCTCAGCGTCCCGAGGACCCCAAAGCGTTCCCTTCTCATAGAGGAGTCGTCTTGCCTGAGATTTAAAATAGCCCTCCCTACCCCAACTGCCACCATGGCTAAGGGACTCTATCCATTGAAAACCTTCTCCCGAGGCCCTGCTGTCTGCCAGCAGAGTGCCAAGAAGATGTCACTTGTTTACACACAAACTACCACATCCCCAAGGCCCACTCCTGCCCCTTGTGTCCCAGACCTGCCCCAGTGTCCAAGACTTGCTTTCTTTGTCACCTATATCTGGTTTTCTAGCCACCTTGAAAGGACTCTTGGCTATTGGGTTCCTGCCCAGGCTAGAATTTGGGAAATGTCCAGGTGACATCTGTTCATTCTCGAATCCCATCCACTCACCCGCCCATCAGGTATTTATTCAAAGGAGATTTGCCAAATGAATAAACGATGCCCACGAGACCCCGTGTGGAGCCGGGCCTCTCCTCGCAGCTCTGGGAGACCTGGCGTCCGTCCTGGGCCTCGCCTCTGCTCTCAGGTCCTCTCAGATACAGACGCCCAGAGGAGCTGCACCCATCTTCTCCTAGGTTCTGATCGCATTCCCAGCCTCTGGTTTAGGGTCCCTGGCGAGGTGGTAGAGAGGAAGGGCGTCCTGCCTCCACTACCCTGACGCGGGAAGGAGTGTGTCTGATGTAGTGGGCCAGGCGGGGAGAGACCTGAGGGGTCTGCTGCAAGACCTGGGCTTTTCCCGGGAGCAGGGACTCTGGAGTGGTGGTCTCAGGCCCGCTGCCATCAGTTTGCGCATTGGGCTTGACAGGAGATGGTAAATCCATTGTCTGACCAGAGGCCCTTCCACCAACATTCCCCTCAAAGCGTAGCCGAGGAGCCATAACCCTCTTGCTGCCTGGACCAAAACTCTCCTTCTAGTCCTCAACGTTTTATATTCTTTCCGTTTTAACTCTCAATTTTAACCAGGGGTTTTTAAAGGAAAACTGAAAGCCAGAACCCTTTTTTCTTCTTAAGCTCCAGTTCCTGTGATCTTCTGATTTTATTTTGATCTGCTTGGGGAGGGACGTGGCGAGGTCATACCTTCTCAGAGGAGGTCTGGAGGTGGATGAAGAAGATGGGGGTTTGTACTTGGATGTTTTACAAGCCAGCACCTACCGTGTTCTTGGAGAGTGTTGGCGCTGTGACCATCTTTGGATCTCCCTGTGCCCTTCTCAGGCTCCAGACCAGGTGATGTCAGTGAAAATGTCCAGTTGGTTCAAGATCAGGAATTCCTGTGGCCTTGCTGGGAATTCCTTTGGGGAACCTGACTTTTCAGCTCAAGATCTGGCTCTTGGGTGCAGTGACCTGGCTGGATATGCTGGATTCTTGACCCCTCGCTCTGGCTGGCTCTGCTCCTGTGTCCTGGCCCTGGGTCACGGGAGGGGCCAGGAACTGAATGACAAGGAGAACAAAAGGATTCCTTCTCGAAAAGCTGGGACTTCTCAAGAACCCGAACCTAGGGTGAGGACTTTGCGTGTGACCAGGAGCAAGTTGCTTAAACCTCCTGTGCCTCGATTTCCCCCTCTGCAAAGTGGGGCCAGCGATTATCGTTTGTCAACACTCTTACTAGCAAGTGCTGTATAAGGGCAAAACAATACCCTTTCTCTATGTATCTTTGTATCCGTACACACTATACACAGTCATGTAATCACCACTTCTCAGTGTCTGTTTGAAAGGAAGACTCCTGAGTTGGGTGGAGCGTCGAGGGCCGGATAAGCCAGCTTGGGGCCTCTGGGGCCGACACACGGGTCTTTGCTCAGCCATGTCCACCTGGGCTACGGGGGCAAACCAGGACCAGCTGGCAGACCTGTGTGGGCTTTAGCCTGGGGGCTGGGCATTGTGTCCCTCGACTCCCTTCTCAGAGAGAACTGGTTCGGCAGCCCTGCCTTTGCTCCCTGCCCCTCTTGGTTGGCTCCTGGCTGTGTGGGGATCCTGGTCCCCCGGAGGCCCTGGGGACTGGGCAGGTGAGGATGGAGCTCTTTCAGGCCGGGACTGGAGGGTGAGTGGGGAGAGCAGCTGCTCTGTTTGCCTGGTGCACCCTGCAGCCCACAGGGGCCTCAAGTCCCCATTTGCAGATGGGTGGGGCCCCTGCTGCACAGCACCCCGAGCTGGGCTGCGTTCCCCTCAGGGCCAGGGGAGTGGAGACCTGTTCTGTTCTCAGAATAAATGTTACCACAATTCCAGAAAGGCCTTCCTGTGTCTGTCTGTCCCTCTGGGGATATGGGACAATGAAGGGAATGTTTCCCAGGCCTGGGTGACTGTCTGGTTAGAGAGCCACATGAAGGAGCTACAGCTGAGGCTGGACCCCGATGCCTGCCTGGTGGGACCGTGCTGGCATCGTTCGGCTGTCCCTTCACCTGGCCTTTTCCCAAGTCCCGTCCCAGGCACGGGGGCGGGGGAAGCAGCCACAGTGCCTGCTCCGGGACAGTGTACAAACTGGTGGGGAAGACATGCAGAGAACCAGTGGCGAGGCAATGGGGGAGCTACTGGGTGTTCCCTGAGCCTGCTGGGGGCAGGAAGGCCTCGCCCTGAGACAGTTGTGGAATAGAGGGGGGCAGCCGCATGAAGGGCAGCCAAAAAGGAGATGGGCTTATGGGGGTACAGGTGGATGTAGGGGATCAGAGTGGAGGCTGTTGAGGGGGAGATGATGGCAGCTCGAGCCAGAAAGCTGGGGGTGGCGGGGAGGAGAAACCAGAGAGATTTCAGAGGTAGAGTGGACAGAACTTGGTGGCTGGGTTGGGAGTGGGGAGTAAGGGAAAAATAAATGAACTAAGACCAAGATTTCCTCATAAGAGTGTGAGAGAAGGCTGTGCTGAATGATGTACCCACCTTAGCGTAGCGCCTGGCCACTGGTGGGTGCTGAGTAGCTGTAGCTGTGTGGCATCTGGAGGGGACCACATACCCCCGTGCCACTCTGCACCCATCCTTCACAGCTCAGACCTGCGTTCTGCCTGGGGCACCATTTCCTCTTCGGCCTCAGCTCTCCCATCTGCGTGAGGCTGACACCACTCGCCCACCCAGTCTGGCCGGCTCCTCAAGAGATTAGAGGGGTGGTAGGTATCAAGTGCAGACGGCAGGTGGGAGTCCAGCAGTGGGGACTGTTCAGGAGCAACTCCGGTCGTGGGCACCCAGCCAAGCACACTCCAGCATCCAGGGGTCTTCAGGGGTCAGGATCGTCGGGTCAGAGGGAGCCCCAGCCTTGGCAGAGCCTGGGTCCCAGCGCTGTCGCTTCCCACCCGCTGCTCCAGGCAGAGGCCGGATGCTCAGCCTTGCTCTCCAGGGGGCGCTGTCGGGCAGCTGTGCCCGGGAGGTGGCGCAGTTGGGCCATTGGTCCCTCCCTGGGTCCCCCACCCCATCCTTTGGGTGGCAGCCAGGTGGCCCCTTCCCTGCAGGCACAACCCAGTTACAGAGACTCCAAAAGAGTACCTCCCTCCGCCCTGGCCAAACCTGTCCCGGAGAGGCCTGCTTGGCTGGGGCTGCTGCCAGGGTCGCTGCAGGCGAAGGGCCACGACGTGCAAGGGCCAGGTCTCAACAGGGAGTCCTCGGTGTCACTGTTTTCGCTGATGCTAATAACGAACATTTTGTTCACTCTCTTCCTCGTTTACCCTCCTCCCCTACTGTAAAATCGCATTTTCCACCTCAGTTTGCACGAGTCCCTGGTACAAGCAGCGTTGCTCCCAGTCAGCTGCTTTGAGAAGGTTTCCTAGATGATTAGAGACAGCAGGCATCCCGTGCCCCAGCCCACAGAACAAGCTGTGGGGCAGTGGTGAAGTGATGAACTTCAGGGGGACGCATCTGAGGCGAGCCCTCGGGAAGTGGCCTGGGGCGAGGGCAGTGTCTGTGTGTGGGGGGCGCGGCAGGGCAGCAGAAAGGGCCAGGGGGCAGGGCTTGCTACCTCCTGCCCTGCCTCGCCTGGTCCTTTGCTCTGAGTCGCAAACAGCCATTTTGCGGAGAAGGAAACAGTCTTGGCAGACAGCAGGCAGGGGCCAAGACTCAGCAAATCAGTGACCGAGTCGGGATCAGAGCAAGGTTTCCTGCCCAGGTGCTGAGAGCAGGTGGTGGGCATTACTGCAAATGACGGGAGGCAGCTGAGGCTGGGATGAGTGGCTCCGGGCCTGCTCCCACGCTGGTCTGGTCGGCAGCACAGCCGAGAAAGACCCCAGTGCCCCGGCCTCCCCGCTGGGCGGCCAGGGCTCCGCCAGGGCCCTGGGCAGCACAGCCCGCCTCCCATGCTGATGTCACGACACCCAGACCTCGGAGGGCCCTCCAACTCCGCCTCCCGGGGGAAGGCTCTGGAGTGGGGAGGAGAGGGCAGCAGTGCCGGCCGGAGAGCTGCCCTGGGCAGGAAGGAAAGGGAGAGACTGAGAGAGAGAGGCACACAGTGAAAGACCGCAAGACCCAGAGAGACCCCCAGAGCAAGTCACGGAGCAAGACAGAGGAAGAGGGGGCTTGTGTCTGCAGATTTTCCCACACCTGCCACCCCAGCTTCCCGAGCCCTCTGTGCAGGTGGCAGGGGCAGCCAGGCCGGTGGGCAGCAGGGACCCAGGTAAGGATGGGCTGCCCGCTGTCCTGAGCCCTGGGAGAAGGGTTTGCTGGACTCTGGGGGAGTCATGGGCTCAGGCCACCCTGGAGCCACTGTCCCCACAGCCAATTGCTCCTGGTCTGGGCCCCCTGCCATCTCTGACCAGAGCTGGGACGGGGGGGCAGACATGCTGGGGGTGGCAGAGTCCTCTGTCCCTGACTCTTTGTCTCCTTAGGCCTCTCTCAGCCACTATCTCTTTCTTTATCTCTCTCCTTGGATAAGTCGCTTCCTTCCTCTGTGCCTCAAATTTCCCATCTGTGAAATGGGAGATGAAACCCCATCAGCCATGGTTGTTGGGAGGACAAGGTAAAACTGAGCATGGGTACAGAAATGTAAATACAGTTCTGTGTTCTCTGTTGTCAATTTAAAAAGCAATTAACTTGAACAGGGATTAGTTATTATTTTGAAGAAAAAAAAATGTCTATTTTGTAGCATTTTCCTTACACGTGGCCCTTAAATTCTATGCCCTTTCAACCCCTTTCCACCCACCAAGGCCCTGAAGGCCCTGGTTCTGCCTCTGGCTCTCGGGGCTCACACTGGTGCAGGATGCCAGCACCACAGCTGGGCATCCTCTTCACGGACGTAGCTCCCCACGGCAGCTGCCTGCTGGCCTTTGTTGAATTCCCTTCTCAGCCAGACACCCAGGCCAGGTGCAGGTCTCCAGAAGGACGGTGTGCCTGCTGTATCCCGGAGCCCCAGGGCAGGGGTCAGGGCTCGGGTGTCAGGTAGTGTCATGGGCAGAGGATCAAATGCCCCAGCGCCTCTGAATGCACCTTGTGAAAAATTGATGCTCATCCTGGGAGGCAGGTAGGGGGCCAGAGGGGCCTCATGCTGGGGCCAATGGGCTGGGGCTGCTTTTGATCACCACACTCAGTCCCACGAGTCCTTCCTGAGCTGTCCCTGTGCTGTGTGAGGTGATGGCTGAGCCCCACACCCTACCCTGTATCAACTCCCTTACTTTGGGAGCAGAGGTGGGGACAGACCCTGACCAGACAACAAACGTATATAGTCAGGGCTAGATAGAGGGAAATATCGGGGCTCTTGGCAGCCTGGGGACAGTCAGGGAAGGCTTCCTGGAAGAGGTACCATCTAAACTGAGCCGTGAGGCATAGGTGGGAATTTATTAGCCAGAATTCCAGGCAGAGGGTCCAGTGTATACAAAGTCTAAGAGGTATAAAAAGGGCCAGCATATTTCAGGAAGAGTGAGTGCTGAGAATGGCCCAAGGGCAGGGGTGAGGAAGGAAGAAAGCAGAGAGAGGCAAGACTGAGACGCATAGTGCTGGGCCTTAAACGCTAGATGGGGGAGGGATTAGAGACCCCATCCTGAAGGCCGGGGGTGCTCTGGAAGGGTTTTAGGCACGTCGTGTCATGAGCAGGTCATGTACAGCCTGACCCTCCTCTTGGGCCAGGCTGTCCCTGTCACCTCTACTCCTGGGGCAGCTCTGAGCTGGGTGGCCAGAGACCAAGTCTTAATCCTGAATTTGTCCTGTCCTGCTGTGTGACCTTTGGCAAGTCTTGGTCCCTCTCTGGCCCCTTTGCCCATATGTCCAGGGGAGGGGGCTGGACTTTCTACTTCTTAGGAGCCCTTTGGGAATCTCTGAATAACAGTAGTAAAAAGGGAGCTCAGCTGCTCTGGGCAGTGGAACTGGTGATGGTGGCAGAGGCTCAGGTCACGCAGGCTGGGCTGTGGCCAGAGGGAGAGAAGCCAGGGAGGGTTCCTCAGGGAGGAGGGGCTGGGGCTTTGGGAAGAGCCCAGGTGACCCAGCCAGGCTCAGTGCTTCCAGGGCTGGCTGGCTCAGAGGCTTGACATGGTCTCTCTCCCTGCAGAACTGTGTCTGGCCAGGCGGGCAGTAGGAGCATTTGACCAAGGACAATGGTGATTCTTCAGCAGGTGAGGGCTCCTTCATCCTTCTATCAGGAATAACCCTATTGGGTGGCTCATCCTTCCCTATCCCATATTCTCTTATCCATGTTCTTAGCTGTAGAATCCCCTCCCTAATCCTTTCTTCTAGAAAACTCCTATCTATGCTTCAAAACCCAGGTATGAAACTTTCCCTGACTCTCTCAGGGCCCATTCTCCGTGTGATGTGTCTGTTGGGGCCTCCCTTCCTCATTGCACTCACCCCACTGGTCAGAAATTACTTATTTATACACATCTCTGAATCCCCAGGTAGTCCAGGCAGTGGAACAGCATGTGCAAAGGCCCAGATGTAGAGAAGCCCTTGGAGAAAGGGAAGACGAAGTTGGCAAGTCTATTGAAGCCAGACCAGGAAGGGCCTTGAGCCTGACTGGGGAGAAGTGAATGGGGGATGACGTAGCCAGAGCTACAGGCTCCGAGGGTAATATGGGGAAGAAGCAGAGGTGCTGCCCCCGGCTGAGTCCTCCAGCCCCCCTTCCTTCCCAGGGCCACAGTGGCCCCTGACCCTCAGCCCTTCCCCGTGATCAGCCTGAAACTCTAATGAGCTCCTGGTCTCCAGATTCAGGAATGTGGGCCCTGAGCCAGGTTGGCCTGGCACCAGGCCCTTGGGCTGGTAGGGGTGTGTGCTGTGGAGGCTTGGCCAGTGGCTTCATGTCCTCCAGGACCATGTGGGACCAATGGGCAGCCGTGCCCTGCAGCTGCATGTTTGAGTGTGAGTTATGTATATGTGTGTATGTGAGAAGGCAGGCGTCAGGGCAGGATCAGGATAGACAGTCTTCTGTCCTGGGGCTGGAGGAGCCACCCTCTAGAGCCCCTCGGCCTGAGGGTCTCTTCAAAGGCCCATCAGAGATGGCCAAGACCAAAAACAGAAGGAAAAGTCACTGTCACTGAGTGTTTGCTGGGTGCCAGGGCCTGGGCTGCAGGCGGGGCTGGGTGGATGGGGACATTTTCAGACCCCAGAGGGAGGGCCTGGGCCACTCATAGCTCCCACAGCCGCTTTCCCTTGGGAGGCCTCTGACTTGCTGTCCACCCTCCTCCAACCAGCCTCCCTGAACGCTGGCCCATCTCGTCTGGCAGCCTCTGCTGGGAGCAGGTATCTGCAGGTGGACCTGGCTCTGCCCACCCCTCACACAGAAAGCACATTTCTGTTACTTCTTTGGTCCTGAATGCAGTCCCAGCTCTGGGGAGCCAGCCAGCCACGCAGCTCCACAGGCAGAGCCCGCAGCCCTGGGCTCATCGTGGGCTTTGCTGTTGATAAGTGTGTGGACCTGGGGCACGCACGTCCTTCAGCCTTCCTGAGCCTCAGTTTCCTCATCTGTAAAACGAGGATAAAAACCCTCCTTTCCCAGGATGGTTGCTGTGAAGATGAAATGCCACGAGGGGTTCAGTCAGAGCGCTTGTCTTTCACCTGCCTACCAGGTCCGCCTCCTCCTGCCACGCCTTCCCTGTCCTGAAAGACGGTCGGTCAGCCCGAGCACTTGGTCCCTCTTCTGGCTGACTTCTAAGTCCTCGCTGTGGCCATGACTCCCTTTGGGACCCTTCCCTCCTCTGCGCGCACTAGAGTCTGACCGCACGCCACCCTCTTCCCCTGCCTTCCTGGGGCGTCCTGGTGAGCCCAGAAACGGGGGCAGGCCTTCAGCCTGCTCCCCACGGCCTCCTCAGCTCCAGCGCCAGCACGCGCAGAGATGGAGCTCTGTGCCGAACGAATGAACGATTGTGATTTCACCCTCATTTTGTCCGAGGGGCTGGAGCGAGCATGATACCTACCTCAAAGGGATGTTGGAGAACAAAATATCGTAACACATGTACAACGCTCAGCCCAATGCTGGACACAGCTCAAAAGAGTTTAACGGCCACGGCGACCACTACTAAAATCATATCAGTAGTTTTCCTGTGTATGAGAATTTCCCATTCTCTTCTCTCTTTTACTTTACTTGGCATAAATATTTATTTGGGATAAATTATATGAGGAGACCTCAGAGAATATGATGTTTCTTGCCCCGTGTGTAGAGTGGCCCAGTGTGGGACATATCAGTGACAGATAATCACCCATCCCTCCCTCATTCCTTCCATTCATCCATCATGCCAGCCTTTCTGAGCCCCACAGAGTACCAGGAACAGAAAACACTTTCATATAGTTGTGCTCAGAATCCAAATCTCTTCATTATGAAAAAATGTTATTCATTTGTTGAGGGTTCTAATTCTTCAAAAGTAGCATTACATTGGTCCTACTATGTGCTGGGTACTCTCTATACATGATCTCATTTTATTGCCATAAGGCTGTAGGGTAGGGATCTTTGTGCCGATATTGCCGGTGAAGAAACTGAAGCCCAGATAGGGTAATTTATTTTAAATTTTTTTTAATTTCAGCTATGCTTTTATTTATTTTTTTTTAGCACCTTTATCGGAGTATAATTGCTTTACATGTGCTATGCAGCTGCTTCCCACTAGCTATCTATTTTACATTTGGCAACGTATATATGTCCCAGATAGGGTAATTTAGACATGAGCTGGGGCAGGTCCAGACAGGATAGGGAGCCATGCTGGTGAGGGGGGCAGCATGCAGGGAGAAGAGACCTTGGGAAGAGGCTGCTGTGTAGGGCACAGGGCTGTGGCACAAGGAGCAGGCACAGGGCTCAGGGGAGGAGGTCAGACTTCCCCTGCTGGGTGGCATTCGCAGAGCATGAGCTCTTTCCCAGGCACCCTGCGGTAGGCTGGGCAGACCCATCATGTTGATGGTTTTGGGAGTAGGTGGGAGTGTCTGGAGGTTCCTAGTGTGCCGGAAGCCACCTCCTCCAGCCAAGTACTCACTCACCCACCCAGCAAAGTGACACTCAGCCCCTTCTCTGTACCGGGCAGGGCACAAAGGATACAGAGATAAATTGACTGCTCCCTGTCCTGGAGGAGTTTCCAGACCAGAAGGGGAGGCAGCTCCGAAACACAGCAAGGGTGCCCATGAGCAGAACTATGATAGCAGGAGTCCTGGGGGTGGAGTAGGGTGGGAGGGAGTCTGGGGCTGGGGGAGGCTTCTGCCCCGCCTGTGGTACGGCAGGGTGGGGTGGTGATGTCAGGGAAGGCTCTGAGGCTGTCGTGGTAGCCCCTCACATACAGATGGGGGGCTGTGGTCTCAGGAGGAGGGACTTGCCCCACGTTGCAAGGCTAGCTGGTGCTTGTGAGAACCCAGAGAGCTGTGGTACATGTGACCCACTTCTTTAGGACCTCAGGGAAGTCTGCTGTGCTTCGGTAAGATGTGATTTCTGGCTCTGTGGTGAGGCCAGTGTAGGGACTAGATGTACTCTGCCCAGATTCCTGGATCAGAGTGAAGTTTGAAGATAAATCTGTGGACTGTTGATAACAGTTGGATTAAGTCTTTTATTAAAATATAACGTTCTTCTTTGTCTGTTGTAACAATTCCTGATTTAAAGTCCATTTTGTTTGATATTAGTACAGCCACCTCAGCTCTTTTTTGGTTACTGTTTTCAAGGAGTATATTTTTCTATCCTTTCACTTTCAACCTATTTGTGTCTTTGGATCTAAAGTGAGTCTCTTGTAGATAGCATATAGTTGGATCATGTGTTATTTTTTTTAAACCTTTTCTGCCGACCTCTACCTTTTAATTGGAGAGTTAAATTCATTTCCATTTAAAGACTTACTTCTGCCATTTTGCTGTTTTTTTATATGTCATGTCTTTCCCCTGTCAATTCCTCTATAATGACATCTTTTTTTTAATTGAAGTATAGTTGATTTACAATGTTGTGTTAGTTTCAGGTGTACAGCAAAGTGATTCAGTTATATACATATATATATATTTTTTTTTCAGATCCTTTTCCCTTATAGGTTATTACAAAATATTGAGTATAGTCCCCTGGGTTATACAGTAGGTACTTGTTGGTTATCTATTTTATAAATAGTAACGGGTATCTGTTAATCCCAAACTCCTAATTTATCCCTCCCCCCTTTCCCCTTTGGTTACCGTAGTTAGTTTGTTTTCTATGTCTGTGGGTCTATTTCTGTTTTGTATTTAAGTTCATTTTTATCAACAATCTAGTGAGGGTTAACACCAACTTAGCTTCAATAGTACATGAAAACTCTGCTCCTATACAGTTCCATCACTCTCTCTTTACAGTATTATTGTCAGAAATTACACCTTTATACACTGTGTGTCCATTAACTTAGATTTATAATTGTTATTTTATGCATTTGTCTTTTAAATCACATAGGAAAAAAAAGAAGTGACAAACCAAAAATAACAATAAGGCTGGCTCTTATATTTACCTTTGTAGTTACCTTACTGGGTTCTTTATTTCTTTGTATGGCATTGAGTTACTGTCTAGTGCCATTTAATTTTAGCCTGAAGGAATATTTTTGGCATTTCTTGTAGAGCAGGTCTATTAGCTACCAACTCCCTCAGTTTTTGTTTATCTGGGAATGTCTTAGTTTCTCTTTCACTGTTGAAGAATATTCTTGCCACATACAGAATTCTTGTTGGAAATGTGTTTTTTCCCTTTCTGCATTTTAAATATATTATCCTACTGCCTTCTGGTCTCCATGGTTTCTGATGAGAAATCAGCAATTAATCATATTGAAGATCCTTCGTATATGATGAGTCACTTCTCTCTCACTGTTTTTAAGATTCTCTTTTTGTCTGTCTTTTGATAGTTTGATTATAATGTGTCTCAGTGAGGATCTTTTTGAGTTTATCCTACCTGGAATTTATTGAGCATTTTAGATGTGTAGATTCATATCTTTCATCAAGTTTGGGGAATTTGGGGTCATTATTTCTTCGAATATTCTTTCTACCTCTCTCTCTCCTCTCCCTCTGGGATTCCCATTGTGCATATATTGGTCCATTGGATGGTGTCCTGTAGGTTTCTTAGTCTCAGCTCATTTTTCTTAATCCTTTTTTGTTTCTGCTCCCTAGCCTGGATATCTCAGTTAAGCTATCTTTGGTTTGCTGATTCTTCTTTCTGCCCTTTCAAATCTGCTGTTGACCCCTCTAGTGAAATTTTCATATCAGTCATTGTACTTTTCAACTCCAGAATTTCTATTTCGTTCCTTTTTATAATTCCTGTCTCCTTATTGATAGCCTGTACTTGGTGAGATGTTGTTCTGGTTTCCTCCAGTTCTCTGAGCATATTTAAAACAGTTGATTAAAGTTTTTGTCTATTAAGTCCAGTGTCTCGGCTTCCTCAGGGAAAGATTCTATTAATTTCTTTTTTTCCTATGAATGGGCCATGTTTTCTTCTTTCTTTGCAGGTCTCATCGTTTTTTTTTTTGTTATTGTTGTTGAAAACTGGACATTTTGATTACTATAATGTGATAACTCCAGAAGTCAGATTCTCCCCCTCCCCAGGGTTTGTTGTTACTGCTTATTGTGAATTGTAATTTTGTTGAGTGACTTTTCTAAACTATTTTGTGTGTGTGTGTGTGTGTGAAGACTAGATTCTTTGTTGTGTGTGGTCACTGAAGTCTCTAAAACCCCTGGAAAAAACAACAAAACAAATTTTAAAAATCTCAGACTTTGCAGTTGGGCTGTGTGTATGTTGGCGCATGACTTCAATGCTCAGTCAGGACATTTACAACTCTGACTTAGCCTTCACTCCCTGTCTGCATGGAGCTTGAGGTCAGTCAGAGGTGAGAGCTTAGGGTTTCTCATGCTTTTTCTGAACACTCGTCCAACCCTGGGTGTGTACGTGGTCTTCTAGATTCCCCAGTATATGCTGAAGCTTTTACAAAGCCCTTTTTCCCTGGCGCATCTCATTCCCCTGCCTTTCTTCCAGGCTTTTTGGAGTGTCTATTGTTTGCGCCAACTGATTATTTTTTTCCCCAGGTGGTAGTTCATTTGCCTTTGGATGTTTTTGACCAATGCCCTCCATAGCTACTTCTCTACCCTGGGGTCCCTAGTTAGGGAATAAAGACAAACCTTTAGCATTATTCCCTCAGGGGTCCCCCAGACAGGTTAAAACCATCAAAATTCTTTGATAACAAGGTCTGTTCTGCTCCCTCTGACCCCAAAAACCCACACCAGGGATACAGGCTGCCATCCTCAAGGTGGGGAGTGAGGGAGGATGGGTAGGTTAAAGTACCACAAAGCTCTCCTGTGGGGTTTCAGTCATCTTCCTCTTCCTTAAATGTTCAAATGGTTACTGTAAACCTTTGCATATTTTCTAGAGTTCCAGTAAAGTTGACTCTGACAATTTTTGCTATGTTTTTTGGTGTTTCTGTAGAGTTCTTGGCAGACTTCTCTACTCTTTGCTGATATCACTTGCTGATGACAACTGGTACAGTTATTTCCTGAAAGCTTTTCTGTTCCAGCTTGCTATGTATACTTGGATAGGTCCTTTTGCCCCTTCTGAACCCCAGTCTCCCCATATGTAATATGGGTGGCCAGAATTGGACCAGATGGTGGTATGGTGGAGGTGACAGCAGCACTATGGGTGTGAGGCATGAAGGGAGGAGAAAAGAAGGTAGTGAGGTGTGGGGACCAGGGGGCACATAGCTAAGTGGAGCCTTGGTGGCTAAGTGGGGGCAGGGAAGAGTATGGTGGAGGTGGAGCGTTCCTAGCAGAGGACTCAGCATAAGCAAAGGTAGGAGGCCCTGTCCTGTGTGGCCGGGCAGCAGGAGACAAGGCTGGGGGAGCAGTGAGCCCTGGCTCTGGGAGAGAGTCTGGTGTGATGCCAGAGTGGGTCCCAGGGGCATTAGACCTGCCTCCCAGACCTGGTGTGCAGCCACCTGCAGGGAAGGGACCTACTCCTAGACTTCATCTCAGGGGTGGCCTGGGTGCAGGGTGTTGAGTAGTGGGTCTGGGTCAGGGAGGGCCAGTCTCTCAGTACTTTACTAGGTCTCTCTCATGGGGCCTCTCTCCATCCACCAGACTTGTTTCACCATCTCTTCCTCCTTACCTCTGCTTCTCTGTGCTTTGCTGTTTTCTTTTCTGGAACACCCTTCTCCCTCATATCTGCCTAAATAATCACAACACCACAACAACATGACTTGCTCAGTTAATAATAACTAACACTCACACAGCATTTGCTCTAACAGGCACCGATCTGAGTGAGTTACACACGACCTGTTTAACCCTCACAAGCACCTAATGAGGTACTGTTATCCTGTTATCCGACAAATGAGAAAACAAAAGCACATGGGGGTTGAGGAACTTGCCCAAGATCACACAGCATGTGAATGGCCTTGTCATCATTGAACCGGTGTTGGGTCCAGAGTCCAATCTCATAGGAGCCATTCTATCCTGTCTCTCCAGGGTTAATCTGTCCCTTATCTGGTGGTACCATCCTTATCTGTGTCTGGGTTTGTCCACCCCTAGGCTGGAAGCTCTGAGGACGGTGTCCCCTAAGCTTTAGCCTGAGCCTGTGAAGGTTTTTGTTTTTTTTTTAATTTTAAAAATATTTATTTATTTTTGGCTGTGTTGGGTCTTAGTTGCAACATGCAGGATCTCTCGTTGCGGTGCGTGGGCTTCTCTCTAGTTGTGGCGTGCAGGCTCCAGAGCATGTGGGCTCTGTAGTTGTGGCATACGGGCTCTCTAGTTGTGGCTCTTGGGCTCAGTAGTTGAGGCGTGCTGGCTTAGTTGCCCTGCAGCACGTGGGATCTTAGTTCGTGGGATCTGACCAGGGATCGAACCCATGTCCCCTGCATTGGAAGGCGGAGTCTTAACTACTGGACCACCAGGGGAGTCCCTGTGAAGGTTTTTTAAATAGACAGATGGAAGGATGCCTGGAAGCCCAACTCTAGCACCTCCCTGGGTCTGAGGGTCTGGTTCCTGTCCCCACGGACTCTCCTAGGAGGGTGGGCAGGGGTAGGTGTGCTTGTTCTGGGCTTAACTCTGGAAAGGACCCCTTCTGAGAGCAGAGCCCCTGAGAGGGCACAGGAAATGGGTGGGAGTCATTGCCAACAGTCATCTGTGTGCTGGGTGGCAGAGCGCTGGGTCCTCGAGGCTGGAAAAGGGGGGGGGGGCGTGTAGAAGGAAGCCCAGGTCCAGAGGGGCAGCTCCGAGTTCTGTGTGAGACATCACTGTCTCCTTCCTTGTCATTCCCTCTACTCCCCGCTGTGGTTTGCTCCTCTAGAACAGAAAGTTGGGTCTTCCAGGATTTCAGGCAACGCTGAGGGCCAAAAATGAGACCTTGAAGAGAGAATAGGAGAAAAGAGGGGAGAGGATAAAGATAAGTAGGGAGAGAGAAGGAGGCAGGTGTAGGAGGAGAGTCATAGGGCCTGGGCATTCCACACCTTCTGGATGGGACAGTGGCCACTGTGGCTTGCAGCCCAGCATGGACCCAGGCTGGCACCCAGTCCTGTGTGGCTGCCAGGACACAGGAGCCCAGCTTGGCACCCACTGTGGGGTGAGCTCTGAGCCATTAGGGGTGACTTGCTGTCCTGGGGAACAAGGGGACGCCCCTCCTTTAGGCCTCAGTGCCTCCTCTTTGACCTGGAGATCACCAGCTGGCTGGCCTCAGAGGCTGGGTGAGGACCAGAGACTCTTCCAGGGCTTTCCCCATAAAGTCCCCTCCCAACCTCAAGGCTTTTATCTGCCCTCATTCCCCAGAGGCAGCCAGTGGGCCAGAAAGATCTTTGATGCACCTTCCCTTTAGTCTTAAAAAATTTACGAAGTTTATTGTGTTCCACTCCATAACATCCCCACGTTTCTTTCCGCAGAAAACATACTGATTTTCTCCAAAACTGCGGTCAAGGTGAGGTTCCAGGTGCCTCGTTTTTGCCGAGGCCCCGCATCTCGTTTCCTGGGTGCCGTTCGCAGAGGTCCTGGTGAGGCGGGCCTGGAATCCCCGACGATGTTGGGTGTTGGGGTCGCGCCAGGATGGGAGGGGGCTGGGGCGGCGCGGGCGCCCCCTCCTCGTTCCCGCCAGCGGGCGTCACCTAAGCCGCCGTTGCCATGGGCCCGCGGCAGATGGCCGGGTTTAGGGTTCCCCGGCGGGCGGCGCGCACGGGATTAGGTGAATTAGGGAGCTAGAGACGTGTTGCCACCATAGCCGCCGCTAGGCCCTCCGCGCCATGGAGCCCCCTGCCCATCCCGCAGACCCCGCCAGCCCCGAGGACGCCGCTGACCCCGGCGACCCTGCCGAGGCGCGCGCCAAGCAGCCGGGCAAGTGGGCGCTGTTGCGTAGCCTGAACCAGGCGTTGAAGACATACGCGGTCCTGCCGGTGAGGCCCGGGTCGGGAGGGGGAGGACGCGCCCCGCGGACCCGGTCCTGGGCCTCGGTTTCCCCGCCTGTCTGGAGCCAGGCGGGCCGCAGGGTCGCAAAGCCCCAGGGTGCACGCACACCTGAGCCCTCTGGTGCCGCGCGGCCCTAGACGCCCGGCGGGAACTTGGCCCCCAGCTGCCCCTGCCTGGGCGCGGAGCTTGTGCAGCTGGAAAACGGGAGGTGGATGGGCCAGCGCTGGGAAGGGGCTTCCCTGCCCTTGCCCGGGTCCAGAGCAGGGGGTGACTCCAGGTGCACGGAGGGGGCTCGGGAAGACGTTTGTGGACTGGCTGACCGGCTGGTAGAAGGAAAGCATAGCCCGCGGGTCCCCTCCTCCACCGAAGATTAGCAACCAGACACTTCCTTGCTCACTGGCGCCCCTGGCAAGTCAGCTGGCCCATCTTTCTCACCTGTGAAAATGGGGCTAATGTAACCAATGTCCCGGAGTGACTATGAGGATAAGTGAGGGTGGGGGGAGTGTCCTGAGACAGACTCCTTTTCATTGCACAAACGGGGACTGAACCTCAGCCCCTGCCCCAGAGGAGGAAAGAGGCATGTAAGGCTAAGGCCCTGCGGGGAGTTGATATTGATCTGATCCTGGGCTCATGAGGGAAGGTGGGTGGACAGCAAAGACAACTTCCCTTTGCGTGGGTCTCTCATCTTCACAAGCACTGACTCCTTTCCTGTTAAGGTTGTTGAACTCTAAGGCTCAGAGAGACTGAAAGACTTACCCAGAGTCACACAGCGTTAGTGGCAGAACTGGGACCTGAACCCAGAACTCTTTACCTTGTGTTCATTGTGGATGTGGGCCAGCTTCCCTGGAGGAAGCCCCCACTACGGTTGTGGTGTACCCTTGAGAACATTTAGACAAATCCATCTAGGAACTCACCGTTCTGGGGCTGGGAACCACTCAAAACTGACAGCAGAGAAGCTGGAACTTGCCCCAGGTTACACAGCCACACAGAGGCAGGTGTCTACACAAATGGAACTTTTGATTCCGGGTGAGGTCCCTAGTGGGGCACCCCTCACAGTGGAGTGGTAGGAATGGGGCCAGATACAGTCATGGGCTGCCTGGAATCCAGCTGTGGGGAGGGGCTGGTGGGGTTAGACCTGAGCCCAGTGCCCCTTTCCTCTCCTCCCCTCTCCTGCCCCTCAAAAAGGTGTCATGTTCTTTTACATCTTCCTTCCTCTGCTCCTTCCTTCATGCATCCAGCGATTCCTGACCTGCCCTGTTTTGGGTTCAGGCTCTGCCCCTGCAGATGCTCACAGTCTCATCAGTCACTGATTTGATGAGTGACTATGGCCAAATCCCTTTCTCTCTTTCGGCCTCAGTTTCCTCATCTGTAAAATGGGGACCCTTACAACCCAGCTGCATTCTGATGCCCCAAGTACTTTCCATGGGACCATGGGAACTGTCCCCCTCAGAGGTTCTCAGGCCCCAGATTCCTCCCTGAAGCCTCTTAGCTGCCATTTTAGCCTCTTTCCTCGAGTTCAGACCAAGAGAAGAGAAAGTTAAGTCGCCACCCTCCTGGTGACAGTCCTAGGCTAGGAGGGTTCTAGACATTTCTGTTTGCTTTGCTGCCCTTAGCTGGAGCTTCCAGTTTGCCTTTTGGGTCCACAAACCATCTCCAGCCAGGGACCCTATCAGTGCTTCCTGTTCTGCTTGCAGAGCTGGGTTCAGGGTGGGGCCCAGGGGATGTAGGGAGAGAGCACTGAATTTGGAGTTTGCCAGGCGTGGGCTTCATTCCCAGCTCTACCACAAAACACCCGTGTGACCTTGGACATGTTTCTTGACCTCTTTGAGGAGATGAAGTAGAGAGAGAATGCCCTGCCTGAGCGTTGTCATAAGGTTCAATGAGACAGTTAATTACAGCGAAGCATGTAAGTCACTACCTGGCCTGTTGCAGGGGTATTGAGTTTGCATAGAGCAATGTCCTGGTGCCACTGCCCGCCACCGCTGGCCTCTGGGAATCAGGTAGTCTCTCTCTTTCTCTCTCTCACACACGAACTCTGTCACATGCTCCCTCTTACCTACTCACACACACGCTCACATACACGCTGTTTCACATTCTGATTCTCTGTCTCACTGAGAGAAGAACTGTTTCTCTATGTTTGGTTCTGGGGAGTCACCAATGGAAGACTCAGACCAGCCCTGCCCTCACGGGGCTGCAGGCTAGCGGGGAGTGGACACCCATGGTGATGACCCAGAGTGGTGCTGGCTGTTAAGGGGCAAGTCCAGGGGCCCCGAAGACTGGAGGAGAGCCTGTGTTCTTTACACAGCAGCCAGGGGAAGTTTTGAAAATGTAAATCCATCATGCCATTCTCTCCTGCTTTAAAACCTTCCAGTGGCTACTTGTCCTACTTGAAAGAAAGTCCAGCGTCTGTCCATGGCTCCCAGGGCCCTGTGTGCCCTGGTGCTGCCCATATCCTCCAAGCGCCCCCTCATCTAGCTCCAACCTGGGCCGGCCCTTACTAGGCCCTCTGCTTTCCCCTCTGTTCACTGCTCTGGCCCCAGGGTCTGGAGTGAAACTGGCCCACAGCGGACCCTCCACAGATATGTACTGAATGAATGAACTAACTCTTTAGGAATTGGGGAGGAGGTAGAAGGTGCGGCAGTGAGGAGAGGCCAGGGAAGAGTTGCTATTTGCTTTGGGTGTCCTCTCAGTGGAAAGGTGGGGTGAGATTGGGGGCAGTTGGAACAGAACAGCCTGAGCAGGTGTGTGTCAGGTGGTCCTGGGCTGGCGCTTAGAGAGGGCGAGGAGTGTGGCTGGAAGCACATCTTGGACTTGGGACTAAAGCAGTCGTGAGGATTAAATGGGAAGCAGTCATGCAGCCTGGGCACACAGTAGATGCTCAGCAAACGCATGAGTTCTCCTCCCATCCCAGATGCTCTCCAATTTTTCTCACGTTCTCTGGGAGACAGCTTGGGTTTGAAGCTAGCCTGTTTCTAGCATGTGCTAACCTCCCATGAAGTGAAGGCCCATAATGGCGGCTGTGGCTGAAAAGTAGTTGGTTCTGATGGGAACAGGAGGAGGCTGAAACAGTGAAGAGTTGGCCTTGGGACTCACCAAGCCCACGCCTCACTGAGGCATGTGGAAACTGAAGCTCAAAGAGGTTAGTGATTTACTGGAGGCCAAGTGGGTCCTGGATCCCAGTCTCATAGCCCAGAGCTGTTTCCCCTGGGCCATCCCCATGGGCTTATTTCATTGTGAATCAGTTTTAGCAACTGTTATGCTTTTAACTTCCGCTTGATAGGAAGTTATATTTTTATTAGGATGTCTAGGTTCTCTTACCCTTCTGGGGAACTTGGGAACCACCCCAAAAAAATACTCTTATTAAGATTAGAATAAGGGCTTCCCTGGTGGCACAGTGGTTGAGAGTCCGCCTGCCAATGCAGGGGACAAAAAATTCAAACTTTTACCTCCAGGCCAATGAGAGTCTATGAGTCCTGAATCTTGCCCATCTCTCTCTCTCATCAGGTCCTGCAACAACCACCTCTTTGCGGTTCCTTCCTGCCTCAGGGCCTTTGCACTTATCATTTCCGCTGCCCAGATTTCTACCCTTGCTCTTTCCTAGCCTGACTGCTTTTCGCCCTTCAGGTCTCAGCTCAGAGGTTTCCTTCATAGAGTGGCTTCTCCGGCGAATGAGTCTCCGGTTGGCCGGCTCTGTCTTTCTCCAGCGTTGGTGTGCTCACTTCCATCACAGCACTACCGCCATCCCAAGTGACCGTGTACTTGCTCAGTTGTTTGTTTTCTGTCTCCTCCCAACTAGAATGTGGGCTCCATGCTCACTGCTCGATCCCCAGCATTTAGATCCCTCAGTGCCTTGTACCCAGTATGTGCTCAGTACACGCATGTTGAATGCATCAGTGCTGAGAGTGGTTGTTCTAAGTCCAGTTTCCGACTCTGGGTTGTAGATTTGGCTTCTGTGAACCCTTACTGAGCGTGTAGTGGGAGCCAGGCCTTTTGCTGAACGCTGCAGGGGACACAAATAGAATGCTCCCCTGGCCCCAGATCGGGATGTCCCCACAAGTCAGGAGACAGTGTGGCTGAGAGCGATGCCCACATATATCACGGGGCCTGGCACAGAGCAGCATCACTGCAGGGAAGTCATAACTGTGACTGTGGGTGTTGACCAAGGAGGTGACAGAGGCTGTTTGAATGTCCTGGGGGTACACCTCCTTTAGGACAGAGGGGAAGTGTTTCTGCCTAAACTTCAATGAGTCTGCTGTACATGTGTGGGATGTAGCGTCTTGGGGAGAGGTCAGGGCTTTGGACAGGCCTGGGCTTGAAGCTGCCCAGCTGTGTGGTGTTGGCTCTTCCCCTCTCTGAGCCTCTGCTTACTCATTATAAATTGGGGACAGTAACAGCTGCCCCAGAGGAGGGATTGATGACACTACATCGTGCCCAGCCCAGGACCTGGCACCATGGCTTCCACAGTGCCAGTTCCCTTCTCTTCCCTCTTCTGTGGTTGGCACAAGGGCCTCTGGTGGTGGAGGGGTGGGCACAGGACTGCTTGGAAGGAGTACCTGATCCCCCTCCCTGCTCACCTGGCCTGGGCCTCTCTCACCCACAGGGGGACTATGTCTGGATGGACCTGAGATCCGGGCAGGAGTTTGATGTGCCCATCGGGGCAGTGGTGAAGCTCTGTGACTCTGGGCAGATCCAGGTGGTGGACGATGAAGGCAATGTGAGTAGCCCGCTGCCACCCCGCCCCCAGGCCTTGGGTGGGACACAGGCTGACAGGTGACCTGCCTCAGGGGGATGGAGGCAGTGCCTGTGCCCCGCTTCTGCCTCTCAGAACCCCCTTCCCCCATGGAGCTTTCCCCATCACCCCCATGGGAGGGAGCCTCCCCTTCTGCCCCAGGCTACCTGTTCTAGTTCCACCAGCACTTCAGTCCATTCTGCCTGGTATTAGAAATGTGTGTCTGTGTGGGCATACCGGTGTGTACAGTGGGGCAGGGGGTGGCACCGGGCTGGGAGCTCCTCAGGTACAGGGGTGCTTTCGGGTCAGACAGACTGGATTCAAATCCCATCCTGCCCACTTGCTAGCTATGCAAACTTGGCCAAATCTCTTTCCCTTCTGAACCCTCTCAGGGTTATTGATTCATATGTGAGATCACACGTGAATGCCTCAGAAGAGGGTGAGGGGTCTGAAAATGCCCGCTCTTGTTCTGTGGGGTTATGGCATCACATGAATTCACTGTCCACCCTGACGCTGCCCTGGAATTAGTCTAACGGTTGAATGCTTTATCTCTTGTGGCCCTGAAGAAAAGGGTCACAGGAAGTGTAAGTTTGATAGACAGTGAGAGTGGGGCCTTGGGGAGGGAAGAAAAGGTCTTAAGTCAGGGTCCTGCCTTAGAGAACGTGGCCCTGATGAGGGCCCAGAGGGGAAGCCTGGGAACTCTGGACATGTGTGCACATGCATGGCATGTGTGTATGCGGCAGGGGCACATGTACAGCTTAGTGGGGACATGGAGGATGAGAGAGATTAGGTTCCACCGTAATCTGGGTTGTCCCTGATGCTGTGGCCGGCGCTGGGGGCATAGAGACAGTCCCCATCTTAGCCTCTTAGTTTGATGGGGGTGAAAGAGGGTACAGTGACTTGGAGAAGAAGGCTCTGTTGAGGGCCAGGGGAGGGCTCAGGATGCTGGAGGCCTGGTACTGAACGTGGAGGAGGCAGGGGCATCACTGTTACCCTGCAGCCCCCAGGGATACCCGCCTTGGGGTTTGCAAAGCCCTTTGACCGGAGTTCTATCTTTAGGTCCTCACAGTGTCTGTGAAAGGCAGGGAGGACAGCAACTGTTACCCCAAGGTGAAACTGGAGTCCAGAGAGGGACCCTCAGGACGAGTCACACAGCTAGTGAATGATGGTGCTGGGGTCAGGATCCGGGACTTCTGGGTTCTGTGTGGGAGTTTCCTCTCCCAGCATCTCAGTGGCAGCTGTAGAGCTCAGGTTCTGTTAACCACACTTTTGTCCCCTGAGCTTTAGAAGTGGAGTGCCTGCAACGTCATTCCAGAGGCTCCAGTTCCAGGGCCTTCCAGGAAGCCCCTGTGAGGTTGCAGCCTCAGAAGGGGGACACGGATTTGGCTGGCAGCACACACAGGCCCACAAGCTAGCCTGGACCCCCCGGGTGGGGCCCAGGGACTCTGCCTGCAGGCTTGAGTTTCATCTGGGTCATGTTGCATGTCAGATGGTGTCCCATAACTGTGTCACCGGATCCCAGAGGTCCCCTCCCACTTGCCCCCTGAGAACGGGGGCTGCAGAAGGGGGAGGGATGTGGCTGGCTGGCTGGGAGCAGGTTAGGGGGCTGGGTTTGCTTCAGTGGCATTGGGCCCCTAGCGGCTTCTGGCCTCCCCTTTCACCAGCCTTTCCTACTCCCACTCTCTCCCCCCACCCCACCTCCAAGCCACAATCTTTGACCCCTCTGTCTGCCCACAGACTCCCTCAGCTTGAGGGCAGGGACCAGGTGGATCACATCTGGTTCCCCAGAGCACAACAAAAGGTCTCCCAGAGAAGGTCCTCTGTAAAGACCTGCTGAATGAATGGAAAGGTCATGGTTCCGTCCTCACTGGAGTCCTAAGGCTCTGCTTTTGTCCAAGCTGTTCTCATTGGCAGATGTACCCCTCCTTCCCTCTACTTCCTCTACAGAGCAGGTGGTCCTTGCCTCTCTGAGCTCAGTGCCAGGCCAGCTCTTTCCCAAATGTGCCCCCAGGCCCTAGAATTGGCCATGTTCCCTCTCTGTCTCTCGCTTGTATGCCTTCAGGACCAGGCCTCAGTTTCTGCCCTGGTTACACTTTGATCTGTGCTGTAGGTGTCTGTGGACGTTGACCTGAGCGCTGCTGACCTCAGCCGGGCGACCTTCCATGCAGGAAAGGGGCGGGGAAAGGCTCAGCTCTGCCATCTAACTGAGCACACCACTTTACCTCTCCAATGTGACTCCTCGCTGTAAAACGGGACTGGTAATTCCATGATGAGATGTTAAGAGAAACAAATGAGAACATACATCTCTTTTGCAACAAAAACTGGAAAACATTAAAGTGATAATACCCAGCACTGGTTGAGCAATTATCAGGCACCAGTGCTTTTTAGACCTGGCAGGAGTGAAACAGAGGTTGGCCATTATTGTGTCAATTAACCCTCCCAACATCTCCAAGAAAAAGGGATTGTTAATCTCATTCCCATTTCATAGATGAGGTTGTAGAGGTTCAGGAAAGCAAAGTGATGTGCACAGGGCTACAGGTCTTACAGTGGCTGAGCCACCTCTTAACTCTGTGCGGAAGTGTCTTGGGGAGGAATTATGGGACCAGAGGCTGGGGTCGAGCGGGGAAGGCAGACAGCCTGCCCAACGTCCTCTCCCCTCTGGCCCATTCCAGGGCTTAGGACCGAGTCAGGGAAAGGGAATTTTCCAATTGGATCAGCTTTTATCAAGAAATAGGGTGGGAGAGAGGAATGTTCCACACGGGATTGGAAAGTCGGCAGGTTCTTTGATCTCACCACCAGGCGCATTCATGTCAGGGCTGTCTGAGGGCCTGACCTGGAATGTAATGCCCTGGCCCAGGAGGTGCCATGAAATGCCAGGGAAACTGGAGTCATGAACAATCTCTGGCCTGCCCCTCACCTCTCTGAGGGCCGTGGTCCTCTGATCCTATTTTCTCATGTGACGTGAGGGGGCTGCAATAGGGGACTTCTGGGGTCTCTCCATGACTAGGACTCTGCTTTTAATTCAGACTGGTTCCTAGTAGTCCCCAGCCGGCCATCTGTCTCATCGGGGATCCCCTGCCACGTCATTTGTGCCCGGCCTCTATATGAGGCACTGTGAACCAGGCGTATAGCAGACATGGAACCAGCCTTGGGGAAAACTGAGGGGTCAGGGCCAGAACTGCGCTCCGACAGTGGCAGTGACCATTGCCTTGCAATGGGAGACCTAGGGTATGTGGGAGACCAGAGGAGGCATCGACCCCAGCCTGGGGAACCAGTCAGCTTTCTGCCTGGTCCTGAGGCTCCCAGGGTTCCGGCATTTGGGAACAAGGAGGGGGCCCCAGAGGGCTTTGGAGGCTTGACTCAGGTTGTAGCCACACTGCAGAGCACAGGAGAGATTCTCACTTCTCTGAGAAGCTGGGGCTGTGTGTAGAGGGTGCTGGAGACCACCTGGGGGAGGCCAGAGGAAACCGCGGCTTCACAAACTTGTTGAAAGAACAAAGGCTATTGCCTAGATGTGCAACCATCTGCCCCCCGTGGCAGCAGGAAATATTGCATTATCTGAATAATTCTTGTGCCTTTGTTTATCGGAGTTTGGATTTGAAGCCAAGTCTGTCTAACTCCAGTGATTACACTTTCCACTCCATCCTGTAAGGTGACTGGAGAGACTAATCCCCTTTATGACAACCATGAGGTAGGGCCAAAATCCCTGCCATGCCCACCTCTTAGGTGTACAGAGAGAATCCCCTAAGAGGAGGAAGAGTGGTCCATGAAGGGTAGGGGTGGGCGCTAACATCCTCACAGATGTTAGAAATGATAGTGTTTGGCCGCAGGAGAGGCCCTTATGGGGTCGCAGGTACCCGGGGTTCCCGCCCCTCCCGGGACTCTTCTCTAGCAAAGTGCAGTCAGGAGGACGCAACTCGCTTACGTTAGCCCCTGTGCCTCCCCGCAGGAACACTGGATCTCCCCGCAGAATGCCAGGCACATCAAGCCCATGCACCCCACGTCGGTCCACGGCGTGGAGGACATGATCCGCTTGGGGGACCTCAACGAAGCTGGCATCCTGCGCAACCTGCTCATTAGATACCGAGACCATCTCATCTACGTGAGTGCCGCCCCGCCTGCCAGCAGCCCCGCCCACTTTCAGTCCCTCTGACTTGCAGCCAGCCCCGCCCAGCCTCTGCAGCTGGCCACTGGGGACCAGGGACTCAGCCCATGCCCACAGCCGCTCGGGTCTGTGGCTCATCCTCTCTTTTGGGCTCTGGCTTGTGTGGTCTGTGATTGGAGAACGGGGAGGTTTTTTTCCGAAGGTTCATGTGCCTCCGTAGGGCTGAAACCGCCGGGAGGCCAGACCAGGGAGGGGACGGTGACAGGCTCAGTGCTTTGCCCAGAGATGGGGGATCTGCTGCTCTCCCTGGGTTTGCTGTGGGGTCAGGACCTGCCACGGGTCCTTAAGGTCAAGAGGGGATGGGTTGGAAGTCTGTGTCCTCTTGAAGGGGATGGAGGATGGACATGCTCCTTGATTCCCCAAACCCTTGAAATTAGAACCAGTCATACACACACCCGCACACTCCCCCACCTTGAAACTCAAGAGGACACATAAAGAGCATCTCACTCAGCCAGGAGTGAGCTGATCCCAAGAGGTGAGCTGAGAGACCATGAGAACAAGAAGGGCCCATCAAGATCATTTAGTCTAGAGATTCTCACACTTTCTGGCCTCAGGAATGCTTTATGTTCTTAAAAATTATTGAAGACCTCAAAGAGCTTTTGTTTATGTGGGTTGTATCTATTGATATTTAACGTATTAGAAATTTAACTGAGACATTCAAAAGTAACCACAAAAAATCCATTACAGGATAATGTATTTTTATGAAAAATAACTATATTTGCCAACATAAAACAATTAGTAAGAAGAGGGGCATTGTTTTATATTTTTTTCAAATATTTTTAGTATCTGACTTAATAGAAGACAACCCGATTCCCGTATCTGCTTTACATCCAGACTGGTGTGATATTGTTTTGGCTGAAGTGTATGAAGAAAATCTGGCCTCACAGATATGGAGGTGGAGAAGACAAAACCTTATGGACTTCCTGAAAGGGTCTCTGGGACCCTCAGGGGTCTTTGGACCACACTCTGAGAACTGCTGACCTAGTCCCATTTTACAGACAGGGAAACTTAGGCTCTATAAGGCTTAGCCAGGCCCAGAGCTGTGTGCCCAAGCAGCTCAGGGGTGAAGGAAGATGTGGGTGTACGTACAACAAGGAGAGAGCAGGAGGGAGCCCCCTGAGCCAGGTCCCCAGGCTGGGCATGCTCAGGGGAGGCGTGGGGTGATAAGTGCCTGAGAGATGTGCGGAGCTGGTTCCTCAGGGTCTGTAGGAGTGAGGTCTCACTCCTGGGTCACTTCCTGACCGCTGGTGGAGATGGCGTTCAGAAGGGGTACTTCATGAACAGAAGGCCTGAGGCAGGGCCGTGCCAAGTGAGTGATTTGTCAGGACTGTGAAGGGGAGCCAGGGAGACAGAGCTGGGAGCGTCTGAGGGAACCTGAGGAAGCACAACAGGGAACTCTCGGGCCCTCAGAAGTCCTGGATTTGTGGTGCCTCAGCTGCTCGGGAGGCCCTCTGCCAACCTCCCCACTCTGGGTCCTTCTGTAGCTTTGAGCTCCCAAGAAGAGGCTGTGCTTGGGCCCTTGACGTACGTTGACTGCATTGGCACAGCAAGCAGCTTTCCCAGGGAGACCCTTAGTACCGACAAAGCCCCTCTCACTCCTTTCCTCACCCAGGGGGCAGGGCACAGTGGCACCTCCAGATGTGAGCAGTGTCACCTAGACAATGGTGGGGGGGAGCTAGGACTTGAGCCCAGGCCAGAGATATCCCATGGGACCCACGGGTGTCTGCACCCCAGTTCTTGGCGGTTCCCTCCTCCCTCCTCTCTCTGGACAGCAGGTGGACACAGGATGGTCCGGGGGCTCTCCATGGCCATCCACCCAGGCCTGGGTGGAGTCTGACACTTGGGTCTGGAGGTGAGTGGGAGCCTGCCTACTTGCCTGCCCAGGGAGGCCACTGCAGAACTGACGTCCTGACACAATCTCCTTTCGGGGAGGAGCTGAGTGAGGTGGGAGTTGTTTCCACCAGGGACCCCGCGGACAATGTCTAAGAATAATTCAGAGGCATGTAGCTGGTTATTTTGCGCGTAGTTTAGTGATCCTGCCGGCAAACTGGTTCTCTGTAAGTGAGGGAGTCGGTCGGTAGACTGAATCAAAGAACAAAGGCAAACACAGGATTCAAAAGGGAGAGAGGAGGACAAAACTTCAGAGAGTCCAAGATCAGTGAATCCTGTTTGTGAAATTTTGAGGGTAGACTGGCAGCCGGCAGAGAAATCAGCCTGAACATTAGGCCTTACTTAGGTTGACTGTAGGATCAAAGAAAAGAATTCTAGAGGTTTGTGGATTCTCCAGAGAACGCTGAGATCTGCACCATTTACCTCATTAGAAGTTTCACTAGTAGCCTTTCTGACTGATTTTTGGGTGAGGGTGGGAGGGCATGGGGGTGGAGCCCACACGAGGTGTCTGAGCTGTCTTTCTCCTTCAGAGACTCATGGCTGGAAGTCAAGTCGTGGCGCCTGGAAGGTGCCCAGCTTGGATAGTCTGTGGGCCCGAGATGCTGGGTGTCTGTTGGTCTGGGGAGCTGTGTGCCACAATTGTAGGGCTCAATAGTCAGCTCAAATGACTCGCTGACTCTATGATTCTGTGACTGGGTGCGTGAAGTAGGATTAGAGCAGGGCTTTGAAGAAGCAGCCAGGCCATCGTCCCACCCAGAAACCATACCTGTCCCTAACCATGGCAACCCCTGGTCACTTCATGGCTTGGGTTACCCTGGGCACACCCCCATGCACCCAGGATTTCCTCAGATTACCACGGCCACTCACAGCCTTTGGCCCAGAGGACGCTCTGTCCCTGACTGTCTGCCCAGGGCTTGCCTGCTCCAGCTGGCCTGGCCCCAGGTGCGTGAGGGACAGCACCCCAGGGCCGTAAGTCAGCCCGAGGCACCGTACATGGAGCAGAGCCTTCAGAGGACACCTAGCAACCTCTCACTGGGTGGTCCCAGAGGCCAGGGGTTGTCCCTGGGTCTTGCGGGCAACAGGTGGCGGGGCTGATGCTGAACATGGGCTGGAGCCCTGGTCTGGGGGCTGGGGGGCCTGGATCCAGGTCTTGACAGGTTGCCTTTAGGGAGTCCCTACCCATTTCTGGTCTCAGCTGTCCCTTTGGCACAATGGGGTGGGTGCCTCTGTGACACTGGGAAGGTGTATGTGTCTAAGATGTATGTCTTGGTCTCCATGGTCTGCTAAGGGAGAGGCCCCAGGGCTAGCAGGCCCGGAGGCTTCCTGGAGGAGGTGGATTCCTACCATATCACCTGGGGTGTGTCTCTGGCCCAAGAGAGGCTCCTTGATCTCCACCTGGGGACTTGGGAGCCCCTAGGGACCTGTGTGCTGTGTCCTTGGCTTGGGAATAATCCTTATCTCTTCCCTACTCCAGCCCATGGGCCCACAGGGCAGGCTTTATTACTGGAGAAGAGGCCTGTGCTGGGTAGTTGGACATTAACTCTCTGCTGACCATGAACACTTGGAGAGACAGAGCCAGAGGGCCTCAGGGAGCAGTGCCTAGAACCTCAGGGGACGGATGGGTGCTAAGGTCCAGAGAAAGGCAGGATGGGCCTGGGTCTCATTGTCATCAGTGGCCAAGCCCCTCACTTCTTTTACCTCCCCCACTGCCAGCTCTGCAGTCTCACAGGTGAATTCCTGGGATTTGGGGGAGCCCAGGTGGGGAGGCGAGAGCTGGGGTTCTGGTGCCAGGGTCCCTCCTTCATCCCACTCCGTGCTTATCTGCTGTGCAACCTTGGCAAGTCCCGCCCCTTCTCAGAGGCTCAGTTCTCCCATCTGAGAAGGGGCGTCATGACTACACCTCACAGGGGCCTTCTGACAATACAGAGAGAGATGGCCTGGAAGCTGCAAGTCCTGCGCCCGACAGGGATCTTCCTGGCAGGTGGTGTGTCCTTGTTCTGCTGGGCCGGGTCCTCTTGCTGAAGGAAAAGGCTTCGTTTTTATTATTTAGTTTGAAATGGGTATATGTGCTACAGATTGGAAAATATTCCTTCTGCCACAGAGATGACCACTGCTACTCACTTCTTATCTAGCCTCTAAGAGAAAGACTATATATATATGATATTAAATTATATATATATATATATATAATTAAAAATTTTTTCTACACAAATGATAGCATTTCTCCTCACACTTGTGTGCTTTTTCCACTAGCCCCAGCCCGGGCCATCCTTCCTGTCAGCGTAGGCAGGCCCGCCGCAGTGGTGCTGACAGGCCTGTTCCCTCAGCTCCTTTTCTTGCTGTTTCCTGTGGACAGCAGTGAATTTCTTCTCCATCCATTAATTTAGTGACTCATTCGTTCACTTGCCAAACATTTGCTGAGCGTGTCTTACGCACCATGCACAGTATTGGGCCCCAGGTAGAGAGAGGAGTGAGGCTGGGGGGCAGAGGCCTTGAACCAGAATTATGGAGGAGTCGGGGACCATGGAGGCTGTGATGGGTCACACGGGAGGGTGCCTGGCTTCCTGCGGGGGGAGCGCTCATCTCCGTTTGGACCTGAAGGATGAGCAGGCATTAGCTGGGTGAGGGGGCAGGGGATGGAGCTTGGTGCTTTTAACAGAAGGTTTAATATGGAGGGAGACTCTGGCTGTGGGATGCAGCTAACGAGGGCCAGGGCTCAGAGGTCTTGTGGGCAGGGGAAGGATACTGACTTTGTCCTGAGGCCGTGGGGAATCTCCTGAGGGTTTTCAGGAGGAGGATGACACAGTCAGATTTTCAGAGCTGACTCTGGTTCCCAGTGGAGGACAGATTGTAGGGGCAAGTGTGAAAGCTGGGAGCCCAGAGGGGAGGCGCCTGGCCGGGGAGGTGGCTGTGCCCACGGAGTGAAGTGCATTGTTATGAAGGAGAGGGAGGCCTCCCGGCGTCCCGCCCTGGTGAAGGTCCGCCCTGGTGAAGGTCCGTGGTGAAGGTCGGCGGTGACAGACGGCGGTGAAGGTGAAGTCGGCGGAGAAGGTCGGCTGTGAAGGTCGGCCGTGAAGGATGGTGGTGGTGCTGTTGGCCGAGCCGGGAGGCAGAGGAGGAGCAGGGTTGAGGGGAGAGTGAGCTCCCGTCTGGACAGGCTGGTGGACATCAAATGGGGGAGGGGGCTGAGGGGTCTAGTGCTCAGGAGGGCCCTCTGGGCTGTGGGCAGAGTAGACAGGGCCATGGGAGCTGTGAGGGGGAGAAGAGGGTCCAGGCCCAGCCCCTGGAAGGCTGCTTGTGGCATCTCAGCGTTCCCTTTGCCCTGTGCTTGGTCTGTCCTCAGGGCCACCTCGGTCTGGCTCTGACTCCCCCCGTCGATCGGTTCATTGGGTCTGAAATAGTGTCTCTGCCTCCTGTGTCTGTAGCTGCTATGCGTTCTCCCCAGCTGCCAGGGTGACCTTTTCCCAGCAATCCTCCCAAGTGTCCTGTCCTTTTATGCCTCTGTGCTTGATCCCCACTGACGAGCCCTCCACTCCCCCGTCCCCCCCCACCACCAATCTCAAGGAATCCGTGTGCTTGGTGCGAGCTGCCAGGGCCCCAGGCTCTCCCTCCCTGCCACCCAGCGTGTGGCTGTCAGCCTCCCCACGCCTCAGGGAAGGGTTCTTGAATGACAGCACGGAGCCTAGCTGGCCCGAGGCCACATGAGGATCACGGGCCAGGTCCTTGAGCATCGCTTTGTTAGGGGAGTATTCAGAAGAAAGGAAGGGAGCATTTGTGGACAGCTGACTCTATACCAGACACCTGTCAAAGGTTGTGCCCTTTGGTCTCTATGACAGCCCTGGGAGGTGGGTGTTAACCATCTCCCTTTTACAGATGAGCAAACTGAAGCTTAGAGAAGCGAAGGGATCTGCCAAAGGGATGGTCCTTGTGGCTGTCTCTCCTACCTGGTCACCAGAGTCTAGCTGGTAGGAAGAGCCAGGGGGAGAGGAGAGTCCACTGGGGCCCAAAAGGACAATGTCTGGCAGGAGAGAAGCCTGGGTCTGGGGCGCTCAGCTCAGGGCAGCTTTGCATGGCCACACCTGCCCCCGGGGTGGGCACTTGCCCTGGCATGCGGTGCTGGCAGCAGCGCCTTCCCTGCACAGCCACCTTGGGCTGAGGCTGCTAGGGCGTGACTGGGGCTCTGGTATGATGCACTGGGCCCTGGGTGGGAGGGGATGGGCAGGGCTGTCGCCTCCGCTGCATAGTCACATCTTTCTTCAACCCCTCCGGGCCCAGATGTCAATAGATCCGTCACCATTTATAAGCTGGGCCTGACCTTTCTGAGTTGGAGTGGGGAGAGGTAGGGAGGGAAGGAGAAGTAACCCCTGAGGGCCTCCCTGTGTCCTGGTGGCTGGAGGGCCAGGTCTTCTGTCCCCTGTGTAGCAGGGCCCACAGCAGGAAATTTTGCACATACGTGCCCTAACAGAGGAGCCCGAGGAGGGAAAGCCCCCAGAAGGCTCTCTGAGGTGTGTCTGGCCTGTGTCCCCACTGCCCGGGATGGCTGGAGGCACTCTGTCCCCTAGAGCACAGGGGCAGTGCTGCAGAGACTGGGGCCCACCCAGCCCCTTTAGCTCTTTATGGCTTCATTCCACTCCCCCCTCACCAACCCAACTCCTCCACTCTGGGAAGGTCCAATTTGTGAATTTTACACTGAAAGTTTGGGATGCAGGGTTTGGAGGCAAAGGTGGGAGCCAGCATTTGAGAATTACCTACAGTGTGCTATCAATTTTAAAGTCCACCATCTTCTTTCATAAAGTTATATTATGCCCATTTTACAGATAAAGATAAGGAAATTGAGGCTTTGAGACCTGCCTTCCCTCCCTCCCCACTTCCTCCCTCCTTTCATCAAATGTCTCTGAGCACCCTCCTTTCATCAAATGTCTATGAGCCCGACCCAATGCTAATCTGAAGGCCCATGACCCCAGATCCATGGGACTCCAAAGCCAGTGCTATCCCTTCCAGAGGGACGGAGCAGGGCAGAGCCTGAGAGCTTTCTAGAGTCAGAGCCTCCCACATGGGAAGGCGTGAGCTCCCTGTTCCTTGTTGCCCACAGACCTACACGGGCTCCATCCTGGTGGCTGTGAACCCCTACCAGCTGCTCTCTATCTACTCGCCAGAACACATCCGCCAGTACACCAACAAGAAGATTGGGGAGATGCCCCCACATATCTTTGCCATTGCTGACAATTGCTACTTCAACATGAAGCGCAACAGCCGTGACCAGTGCTGTATCATCAGGTGGGCGGCCCGGGACCAGCATGGAGCTCCAGGCTTGGCCCCTAGAACTCCTGCTCTGTGCTCCCGCTAATGCCTCATAATATAGAGAATCACCTCCCCTTTCCCAGGCCTTATACCTCTATTAATGCTACCAAAGCTCATGTTAACTTTTGAGACCAACCTTGTTTACTGCTGGCTCCTGTTAAATTATGGTCAGGGGCAACCTCAGGCTCCTGTTCTCTCTTGGGCAGAGGGTAAAACAACAAAGCATCGATCAAGCATCGAGGTCGTGCCATGCGTGTGGCAGTATGGATGGAGGAGTGTGTGTGTCTGAATAAGGGGAAAGAAAGTAACCTTTAGCTGTGGCGGGGCACTGAGCTCCTTTCGCCTTCCCCAGACCTGGAAGGTCCTTAGTGTCAGCCCATTTTACAGATAGGGAGCTGGTTGGAGGGGGGGGCCCACAGTTTAGGGCAGTAACAGGTCTTGCCTCTGCCTGGGGCTCCTCTGCAGTGGGGAGTCTGGGGCAGGGAAGACGGAGAGCACAAAGCTGATCCTGCAGTTCCTGGCGGCCATCAGTGGGCAGCACTCATGGATCGAGCAGCAGGTGCTGGAAGCCACCCCCATCCTGGAAGGTAGGGCCGGGCTCTCAGGGCGGGGCTGGGCGGCTGGCGGTCGATTGACATTGACCGTGACCCATGAACGTCTGCCCACCCTGCAGCATTTGGGAATGCCAAGACCATTCGCAACGACAACTCAAGCCGCTTCGGGAAGTACATTGACATCCACTTCAACAAGCGGGGTGCCATCGAGGGCGCCAGGATCGAGCAGTACCTGCTGGAGAAGTCACGTGTCTGTCGCCAGGTGGGCCTGAGCCCCTGGGCAGAGCTGCACCCGCACGGGAGCCCCAGCCTCACGGGGGTGTGGGGTGCACACCGTCTGCATGGCCTTGGTTGTCCCTGTGTTGCTGTTCTCTTGCCTCAGTGCCTGAAATCCCAGCAGGAAACCCACCCACGGGGACTTTTTCATGAAAGGCACTTGTTAACATAGTAAACTGTTTACAGTCTGCTTGTCTGTCTGGTTCCAGATGGCCTCCTCCCGCCCTCCCATCCCCCAACACCTTGTGCTCCCATTTTTAGGCCCCTGATGAAAGGAATTACCACGTGTTCTACTGCATGCTGGAGGGCATGAGTGAGGAACAGAAGAGGAAGCTGGACCTGGGCCAGGCCACAGACTATAACTACTTGGCCATGGTGAGGCCCAGGTGGGGCACCCGGGGAGGGGGACACCGTCCCAGCCCCTCCCCAGCTCCAGGCCTGGTGGGTAGGAACTTCTCTGTGGGCTTTCTTCCATCCTCTGACTGGCCCCGGCCCACCATAAGGCCTGTTCCCCACGTGGGCACACATCTGCTTGTACACACATCTAGATGAATTATCACCACAGACACACACATTCCTAAATGTGTAGACGTCCCAGGCCCAGGGACGCATAGACACACACATGCCCACGTGTACGCACACCCGGCCCTGTCTGCGCACGTGTGAGGTGATACGTTATTCTTTGAGGACGTGGAGACTGGGACCTCTGCCAGGGCCCCCAGGATTGTAGGGTACAGCCTGCTGTGGCTTCAGCCCCGGGGGCTTACTGGTTGCAGGGCCCTGTTACCAGCCTCTTGTTGTCTGGACATAAAGGAAAAGTGGGCCTGAAACCATTGCTGCCACTCAGCGCCAGTGGTGGGCCATGCACACAGCAGGCTGGACTTGGGGGCACCAGCTTCCCTAGCCCTGGGGGAAGCCCATGCCGGGTTGTCTGGACCCGAGGTGGGCCAGCCACGTGGACACAAGTGTGGGCTATGGCAGCTGAGGGATGTGGGTCAACCAAGGGGTGTGTGTGTGTATGTGTGTGTCTGTGCATTGTAGGTGTGGCAGGCCTTTCTGGACACTTCCCTTAGCTGGCTGGCACACTTGGATACACACACACACACACACACACACACACACACACACACACGGATCTCATAGGCACACACAATGGGGCAGACCCCAGGTGATGCCTTGCCTGTCTGTAGTTACCACCTCCCACCTTCTACCCCAGGCTGCACCTTGTGAGGGGTTCAGGTTCCTGAGGGTGGATGTCCATGGGGGGAGAGGGGTAAGGTAAGGCCTTGGTGCTGTGACTTGCCAGGCGGGGTGACGGGGGCAGGCCTGGCATCAGTGACCCGGCTTCTCTCACTCATGGGAAGAAGGGGCATCCATGCTCCCCAGATGTGGGCAATGTATTTCTGAGAAGGTTATCCAGGAGCTTTCTAGACTTCCTGGAGGAGTCATAGGTGAAGTCAGTGCTCAGAAACCCAGGCTGGCCTGGCCAGGCAGAGGGCCCTTCAGCCCAGGCACTGTGGGTACCTGTGGCCTCCCCGACACCCTTCTGCACCCCACTCTCCCACCCACTCCCACCAGGGTAACTGCATAACCTGTGAGGGCCGCGAGGACAGCCAGGAGTATGCCAACATCCGCTCGGCCATGAAGGTGCTCATGTTCACAGACACGGAGAACTGGGAGATCTCAAAGCTCCTGGCCGCCATCCTGCACCTGGGCAACCTGAAGTATGAGGGTGAGTGACTGAACAGCCGTCTTCAGAAAGGAAGGCAGGCTAGAAAAGGGAACACGTTCACTCATCTGACACTCCAGCGATGTGCCAGGCTGGGAGGAGGTCCTCTGAGACAGGCACCAAGTCCACTCTGCTCTTGCCCTGGTGTCCAGCATGGTCCCAGGACAGAGTAAGAGCTCTGGGAATGTTTGCTCTGTATGAATGAATGATCCCAGCTCTAAAGAGCCCACAGTCTAGTGAGTCTTGAAAGACTAAGAGACATGGAGAAAGCATGCACAAGGCAGAAGGAAGAGGCTGTGCAAAGGTCCTGAGGCCTGAGAGAGCAGGGCACATTTGGCGAAGGGCAGACGGTATCAGGCACAGAGCTAGACAAGTTCTCCAAGCCTGTCTCAGGGTCATGGGAGAGGGGGCCGTGACTGCCAGTGTCTGCTACTTGGGTGTCAGGCATGGAGCCAGATGCTGGGCATACATGCTCCCTACCCTCCTGGTGCCCGTGGCTCACGGTGACAACGTTTGTCAAACTGATATTAACCCAGAAAAGCATTTAGTCATGGTGCTGATGCCCTCTGTGGGCAGGGCCGTCTCCCTGAGACTCGAGACAAGAGCCGCCTTGTCCTGCTAGACTGTCCCTTTCCCCCCACGCCCACCCCCTCTTGCCTGACGCTGCGCCCTGGTGCTGCTGACAGACCGTACGTTTGAAAACCTGGATGCCTGTGAGGTCCTCTTCTCCCCATCCCTGGCCACAGCCGCGTCTCTGCTCGAGGTCAGTGAGAGCTTTTTGTCCCCTCGCCTGCTTCTCCCTCTCCCAGAGGAGCAGTTTTGACTTCAGGCTCAGGGAGCTGGGGCCCTCTGCCTGGAGAGTTCTAGAAGTTCGACGTCGAGAACCGGTTGTGTGCAGGATCTGTGTTGGGCACGGGTCCTAGAGGAGGAGTGGGGACCTAGCGCGGCTGCCCCTGGGGAGGGCGTGGAGCATGGGGGGCCCTGAGAAGGTCAGTCAGTCTTGTAGTAAAGATTTACTAGGCTCTGCCTCGAGTTGGAAAACTGGTATAAATAAAGCCAGAGTCAAAGCCGGTGCCGGAGGGACAGGGGACATGCTGGGGGGATGGGAGGGGGCTGTTGAGGAGAGAGCAGTTCCTTCTCAGCGGCCCTTGGGTGGGTTTGATGACTGGGGAGGATATGGCCGTGTAGGGCAGAGTCTGAGTCAGGCCTGGTGGAAAGCGGGAGGGGTTCTAGGTGTGATGGAGGGAGGGGCAGGCTGGCGGGCGGCTGAGTGGGTGCCTGGATGTTGCCCCACTAGGTGAACCCCCCAAACCTGATGAACTGCCTGACCAGCCGCACCCTCATCACCCGCGGGGAGACGGTGTCCACCCCGCTCAGCAGGGAGCAAGCACTGGACGTGAGAGACGCCTTCGTCAAGGTGGAGTGGCTGCTGGCTCTCCCCGCCCCACGGGAGGTGGGGTTGTTCATGGACAGGAGCCGAGGAGTCCACAGAGCTGGAAGGACGTCTGGGCCCTGACCCCGGTCTGCCCTTGGGTCTGGCTCCAGCCACTGGCTCTCTCTGGGGCTTGGGCAAGAGCCTGCCTTCCCCGGAGCCTCATTCATCTGTCCCACAAGGGGTGGGAGTTGTGCTCTTCAGCGGCCCCAACAGCTTTGGTGCCCTGAGGCCCTCCACACCTGGTCTGCTTCATGCTGAATCATAACCTTTGGTCACTCGGTCTGCTGTGCTATTCCCAGCCCAGGGCATACCCTCTCTGATCTCTCCAACAAAGACCGCCGAAGAGGAGCTGGGACGGGTGGAGAGGCCCCCCCAGTCCTGCCATTTTGTCATCCGTTGAGCCCCTCCGCTGTGCCAGGCCCTGTGCTGGGCTCTGGGACCCTCGTGATAATCAGAGCTGAAGGGGAGACAGAGACGGTTGGGAGAGATGGGAGCCGAAACTGCGTGAGGTCAGGAGAAGTTTCTTGGTGGAGCTGACATCTCCACAGAGCTTTGAAGGACAGGCAGGAATTGTTCTGGCAGGAGAGGGTGAAGCTTGGGGGTTTCGTGCTGCAGGAAGGGGCTGGAGCGAGGCCATCGAGGCCCAGGAGCCTGGCCGGTCCTCCTGCGAGGCTGTGGCTGCACCCCGTGGCTTACGTGGCTGCCTCTCCCCGCAGGGGATCTACGGGCGGCTCTTTGTGTGGATTGTGGACAAGATCAACGCGGCAATTTACAAGCCTCCCTCCCAGGAAGTGAATAACTCTCGACGGTCCATTGGCCTCCTGGACATCTTTGGGTTCGAGAACTTTGCCGTGAACAGGTACCACGCGGGCTGTGTCCTGTGGGAATTTTCTTCTGCAACGTGGACTTCAGTGTCAAATCTCTCCCTTTAAACTACCTTTAGCTCCGAGCACACTCTGCCAGGCTGTTGGAAAATTTGACTCCAGACACCCTCTGGGGCCCTTTCCCCTTCTTCCCTGTCCCCTCCAGTCCCTGGGCCAGCTGAGGCCAGCTGGGGTGGTGGAGCGAAGGCTCTTACACCATCACAGACACTCTAGTCCCCACTGCCCATCAGTCCGGTGTCCAAGCTCCAAGGTGCCACAAAGCAGGTGAGGCTGGGCCTGAGCCAAGCTTGAGATGGGGTGTTTGCCATAGCTGCTGTCCCACTTGGGGGCTGTGTGAGGGGCAGATCGATGGAGCAGGCCCAGGTGGACACTGGAGCTGGAGGCAGCCAGCCCTGCCCCACTTTTTAGCTGTGTGACCCCAGGCAAGTCACTTCAATTCCTGTAATGTTCAGATGTCTCAAAGCCCTCCACACCACCAAAACGCTCACACTGAACACATGAAGTGTCTGTCACCTGGGAGAGCACTGAGTTGGTGGCTCAGATATGTCACTGTCAAGGCCCTTCTTGCCCAATCTCACGAGCCCGCTTCCCACGTCTGCTGACGCTTTGGATCTCTCTTTGAGGCCCCTCCCCAGTGCCTTGGTTCTTCCTCTCCCAGGTGCTCTGCCAGGGGTGTGGTGCCCATCCACCAGCCCTCTCTCAGGGCCTGGTCATGCAGGGAAGAGGGCTCCAGCCTTAACTCTCCTTCCGACTCACTGAGTGACCTTGGGCACCTGTTGTGCCCTCTCTGGGCCTCCGTGTCCTCTTCGGTAATGGAGGGGGTTGACTTGCAATGCTGGTTCACCTCAGAGATTGGAAGTCCCAGGGGCACACTGCATACCAAGCTGGGGCCGGCCGCTGAGCGGCAAGGCAGGGCCTGAACATCCCCCTGCCTCCCGCTGCCACCTGTGCCCTGCACCCCTCCCTGCAGCTTCGAGCAGCTGTGCATCAACTTCGCCAATGAGCACCTGCAGCAGTTCTTCGTGCGGCACGTGTTCAAGCTGGAACAGGAGGAGTATGACCTGGAGAGCATCGACTGGCTGCACATCGAGTTCACAGACAACCAGGACGCCCTGGACATGATCGCTAACAAGCCCATGAACATCATTTCCCTCATCGATGAGGAGAGCAAGTTCCCCAAGGTGGGCCTGCAGCGGAGCGGGGCAGACACGTCCCCTCCACACTCTGAGCCTCCGCTTTCCTCATCTGTGGAATGGGACTAATGATACGCGCCTCTCAGAGCAGCTTTGGGGCCGGTTCAAATGCGCTCATCTGACATTTGGGGATTACCTACGGTCCAGTGGGTCCTGGACCAAACTATGAAGATCTAAGCATGCAGCTGGTGCAGAATAGGTGCTCCAGACACAGAATATGTCTTGGAGTGGGGGAGGGGCTGCTCTCATGATTTTAATCACGGGAAATAGATTTTCTAAGCTGGAATGTACTTTCAAGGTTGTGTAATTCCAATTCACCCACTTAACAGATGGGGAAATGGAGGCCCAGAGAGCTCCTGTGTGGGGAATAAATAAAGGGAGGGAAGCTGTTGGGAAAAACAGAAGAGGGGGTGAAAAGACAGGGGGCAGGAAAGGCAGTAGGGCCTGGTAGAGAGTGGGACGATGGGGAGGAGTGGGTGGGCTTGACAGCTGCTGCTTGGTTCCCACAGGGCACAGACACCACCATGTTACATAAACTGAACTCCCAGCACAAGCTCAACTCGAACTACATTCCCCCCAAGAACAACCACGAGACCCAGTTTGGGATCAACCACTTTGCAGGCGTTGTTTACTATGAGAGTCAAGGTACAGGTGGGCCCTCTGGGGCTGGCTGTCTCTCTTTGCTTGTGTCCCCTCCCTTCCTTCCCCTTGTCCAGCCCAGGACAGAGACCAGGGCCCTGGAATACAAAGAGGGAAGGGATGTTAAGAAGCATTGGGCTCAGTGCTTCTTTTTTAGGGATTTAAAAAAAATTGTGGTAAAATATATGTCATATAAAATTTACCATTTTAACAATTTTTAAGTCTCCAGTTCAGTGGCCTTAAGTATATTCGCAATATTGTACAACCATCAGCACTCTCCAGGGCCTAGTCTTCACCCCCAATAGAAGCTCTGTATCTGCGAAACAATAACTCTCCATCCTCCCCCCACCCCCTAGTGCCTGATAACCTCTACTCTACTTTCTGTCTCTATGTATCTGACTATTAAGTACGTCATATAAGTGGAAACATACAATATCTGACCTTTCGTGTCTGGCTTATTTCACTTAGCATAATGCCCTCAAGGGTCATCCATGTTGCAGCATGTGTCAGAATTTTCTTCCTTTTTATGACTGAATAATATTCCATTGTGTGTGTGTGTGTGTGTGTGTGTGTGTGTGTGTGTGTGTGTGTGTGTGTGTGTGTGTGTGTGTGTGTACACCACATTTTATTTATCCATTCATCTCTCGGTGGACATTTGGGTTGTTTCCACCTTTTGGCTGTTGTGATGGTGCTGCCATGAACATGGGTGTATACCTATCTTTTTGAGTCCCTGCTTTCAATTCTTCGGGTGGGCTCAATGCTCTTTTGCACATATGGGGAAACTGAGTCTCAGAAGGGGCAGTTAACGTTTTTTTTTAGATCACACAGCCTATTGGCTGCAAAGCCAGGCCTAGAACTAGCCCAGTTACTCACCAAAACTCTTTGAGCAGCTAGACCAAGTTTGGTCTCTGAAGGAGATGTATCTTCTTTTCTCCCGGGAGATACAATTGGGCTCATTTTAAAGCTAGAAGCGAGGAAGAAGGTCAGAAAACAGTCAAGTTTTCCCCACTTGGAATTCCTACAGGGTCTGTCAAAAGCGGGCAGACTGCCCTTGCCAACCGCAGGCCTCACACCCTGGTGCAAAGGGCTGGCCTTGAATGGGCATCAGCTGTGGGATGTATCTGCCCTCCCGCCTTCAGTCCCAAAGGGTCCCAGCCACAGCCAAAGCCAGTGAAATTCCAAACGAACAAGCAAAGAGCCACTGCTTTCATATTTCCTTGTTGAGTTGGTCCAGGAGGCAGAGAGCAAGCCGTGCGGCAATTATGCAATCAGAAGGCTGCTCAGCCCTCATTAAAATAGTGGGTGTGAGATCCGCCCCACCTGTTAGAAAGAAGAAAGCCAATGTTAAGTTTGAAGGAGTGTTGGACAAACAAATAGATCTGTTGTTTGCAGTGAGAGGGTTTTTTTTTCAGTGCAGTCCAACCAGCGTTCACTGAGCATCTATTATGTACTAGGCTTCATGATGTGGCTGAGGAGACGAAAATGAAAATTGAGCAAACTCTACTCAGTTATAAAATTACAGAATATTATTAGATCTGGAGGGAACATACGGCTCATCTGCTTTTATGGATTTGGAAACTGAGGCCCCGAGAGGGAAGTGACTTGCCTAAGGTCACTAATCACTTTTGAGCTACTTTAAACAATTGTGTCAGCATTTTCTGTTTACAGAGCACTGTTTCAATTCAGTAAACTTTATTTATGGCATGTGTGGTGCTAGGTGACCCAAAAAGAAGCTAGAGCTTATGGGTACATCGTGCTCATTCAACATGAGGAAGCTGAGGCCCAGAAGGGGACCTCACTAGGGCCCCGTAGTGAGTCTGTCATAGAGCTTTAATTAGGACCCTACAATTCCATCCCAACTTCAGAGCCCCCCTTCCAGTACTGAGTGCCACCTGCAGCTCACCCCTCCCCAGATGCCAGGTGGGCAGCTCCGCACTGGGTCTCTGTGCCATCTGCCAGCCAGGGCAGCCTGAGTCCTGGGGGAAAGGGTGCTGCTTCTCTGCAGGGTTCCTCCTCCTCGGGCATCCCCAGCCCTTGGGCTCCTCATCTTCATCCCCGCGCTAGCAAGGCCCCCCATTAACCAGTTCCTAAGTCCTCAGGCCCTGGTAATGGTAGCCTGCTTTGGAGTCTCTGTGGTGCAGGGGAGCCTCCCTGGGCTGGTGCCAGGGCTCCTGCGCTCAGGTCTTAACTCTGCCCGTGGCTTGCTGTGTGCAGTTAGACAATTTACTTAGCTTCTCTGAACATCAATTTCTTCCCTTGTGAGAGTGGGGAAGATAGTCTCCACCTGTCCTGCATATACAGGGGGAGTTGTGAGCCTTCCAGCTGGGAAGCCACTATCCAAACAAGGTATTTTAAATGCATTCCTTTACTATTAGCTGGTACCAGATGAACTTGTATTCTCTCCCAGGGCACACACTTAACAAGGGCTTTTGACACCTTTGTCACTGAACTTGGGTCCTTGGACTTTTTAATCAATAGAAATTGGTAAGAAGCCAGATGAGAAATTCAGGCAAGCTTTACAGGGGGCTCGCGCTGCTTTAGCACGAGGGAGTGAGAACAAGAAACAGGTGCCTTTGCTCACGCCCTGAGCGGGGGCGGGCTGGTTCCTTAAATGAGGTGAGGGCGGTGGCGGATTGGTGGGTCGGGCGTCTTACGTGGTCAGCTCACCCTCTTGGTGGTGCTGTGTGCTGGGGTCACGGGCAGTTCCCTGCTTTTGCTCCCAGCAGCTCAGGAATGACAGTCGGTTTGTGGCCTTTTTGTATCTTATTGTTCACAATTGCTGGCACCGCACATGCGTGTGGTTATTTTTAGTCCCTAAGTTTCTTTGTATTTTGTTGCTGGAGGAGACGTTTGTCCAGGTGCGAGCACTCCGGTAGAGGGTCCTAGGTCCCAGCCTATCTCACCTTCATCCAAAAGACTGAAGCTGGCATTTCAGGTGTTGTGGTGGTTGAGCTGGCAAGGTGCCCCGCTCCCTCCTGGGGCCTGAGACTTCCTGCCCTCCGCTTTGGCCAAGCCGAGAAGAGGTGAGCTGTGAGGCTGGGGAGACGAGTTCCAGCGCTGGCTCTGCCCCTCGCTTTCTCTGGGACCTTGGGCAAGCTACTGTCCTCTACAGGCCCCAGAGTCCCCAGCTGTAAAGTGGATGTGGTTGAACTAGGTGGCTTTTGAGGGTCTTCCTGGACCAGGTGTTGTGGCTTCGGGGAAGGGGTGAGTCTCGTCAGGGGGAGGCTGCCGGAGCTGGCGAGGTGTGACTGCTCTTTGCCGCCGCCCAGGCTTCCTGGAGAAGAACCGGGACACCCTGCATGGAGACATCATCCAGCTGGTCCACTCCTCCAGGAACAAGTTCATCAAGCAGATCTTCCAGGCTGACGTCGCCATGGTAATGTCGGGGTGTGGTTTTCATTGGGCAGGAAGGGCCCCCAGAAGCCAGGCCGGTATCTAGATGCCCCCTTGTCTAGTGGCTTCAGCTGAGCTCCTCTGGCCATAGAGCAGGGGTGGTGCTTTGCTGTGGTTCCGGAGGGGCTGGAGGGCCTCCAATATCCTCCTATCGGGTCCTCTTGTACTAATGAGGTAGAGTGGGTGGGGTGCAAGGCCCAGAGAAGGATCACGTGGGATGCTGCGGAGCAGAGCTTGATCAGGACTCGGTTTTCCATGGGGGGGGGGCCCTCCCCTGCCCTGACCTCCAGCAGCTAACAGGGAGCACGGACAAAGAGGGGACATCCAGCCTTGAGGACGGGGACGGGTGTGGGTGTTCAGAGAAATGGGCACAAACGGCATATTTGCACCAGCCCTGGACCTCAAGTTGGGGGGGGTGGAGAATTTTCCTACCCTCGACATTTCCTTTGTCCCTAGCGTTTTAGCCTGGACTCCGTGGTAGTGGGCTCAAGCCAAATTCAAATCCCAACTCCACCACCTTCTCAATGGGTGGACTTGTTTCTTGCAGGATTGTATGCCTTTTTATCTCATATTTTCCTCCTGTCCCATGGCTTCCTGGAGAGTGCATGGAGGGGCTCAAGGGGAGGGCAGAGCCGCTGCCCCCTCAGTGCCTGTCCTGCTGCCTGTGTTGCCCCCAGCCTCCCAGAAGCCCAGACCACTGCCCTGAGGGTTGTCCTCTTTCCCTGGTGGATTTTGCTCCCTGTTTTCTGACCCGCCACGTTCTCCTTGCCCCCCACCCCATCTCGCCGTGCACTGTGGTTCCTGTTGTAGTTTCTCTGTGGTTATTCATCGGGCACTCTCCGCCAGTCAGCGGCTTCTGCGAAGGTAAAAGACCCCAGCCTGGGGCCGGAGGATGGCGGGAGAGGCCTCAGCAGCCCTTGGGGCTGGGCTGTGTCCTCAGCCCCTGAGGCACTGAGGCTTGGGGAAAGGGCCCTTTTTTCTTTATTGTTTTGGAGTGTGCGTTTTTGTGGAGTGGTTTGTGGAGTGCTTTGATTTTTGTTTTCTGAGTTGTGTGGACTTCAGGCATCTCAGTTTCTTAAAGGAGGAAACTGAGCCCTAGAAAAAGAGGTGAGACCTGCCCAGTGTATCGGGGCAGGGCTGGGACTCGAACCCTTCTCTCCCAAGTTCTCTGCCTCCACGGAGTCTCTTGGAGGCATCAAGGCCTGCTCCTTCCATCAGGCCCTACTAAGGGTTTCTACGTCCATGACTCAGTCAGATCCTCTGATTAACCTTGTAGATGAGGAGAGACAGGTGGTAGTATTTTCTGAATTTTGCAGATGGGGGACTGAAGCTCAGAGTTGGAGTGGGTTCACTCCCAGTCACAGCATCTGGGGGAGCTGGGACTAGAAGCCACTCCCTGCCCCCTGACCTCCTTAGGCCCGGGAACACCATCCCTGGTGTGTCCTGACCACCAGCTGCAGGTCATGCGTGGCTCCCAAGGCTCTTTGGGCCCCGAAGATGCTGGGTACCCTTAGCAGCAGCATAGCTCTGGCATCCCTTCGCCTCCCTTTTCTCAGCCCTCAGTTTCCTCTCTGTCTAATGCTGACATCCTCTCACATTCGCTCTTAACGCTGGGTCCCCCTTCCTTCCTGCATGTCTGGCATCCCCCTGCTGCCTGGTGCCTTGCAGAGTTCTGGCACACACAAAACCACTGGTAGTGCAGGGCCCCCAGCACATCAAGAGCAGGGAGGTCGTCTGGAAGGAGGCCTCTGTCCTCTGCCCACGGTCGGCCCCAGGCCAACACTGTGGCCCAGCCGGTTGATGGGATGAACGTAGGGCCACCACCAGAGAGGGGCCCAGGCGCCTGGAGCTCCAGCACCCGCAGTCCCCAACGTGAAGCCCACAAACTGCCGGTCGCAGTGTTGGTGACACAGGTGTGGCTCTGGACTCTCCCCCAGTCTCTCCTGTCCTTCTGTGGATGCCAGCCCAGCCCCTACCAGGCCTACCCACTCGTCCTGGTCTTGGGCAGTCCCGGAAGACACTAAACCCATCTTTTCCTCCTACTTCTCTTTCCCAAGCCCGTGGAGGTGTGTGAGGACCTCTCCATGAAGTTTCCTGTTCTAAGCCCCCTTCCCTGAACTCTGGGAATAGAACCCACTTGCTGAGGAACCGTGGAGAGGTCCAAGTGTGAGACTGTGGGGTGTCCAGAAGTGGCCCGCTCCCGAGGGAGTTTTTGGAGCACAGAATGAGAACATGGCAGTGACAGATTTGATACCAATTACATCTACTCTTCTGGCCCACTTAGGCATCCCCGTGAGCAATTACTATTGCCCCTACCTTACAGATAAAGTAACTGGGGCCCAGAGAGGCCAAGGTCTTTGCTAGAAGTCACACAGCTGGTGACACACAGGGATTGTTTCCAGCTCTGTCTCAGGGAGGTGCAGGGACTTGGCCAAGGTCACATACAAGTGAGGGCTACAGTGAGGCTTTCTTGTCCCTGCTCCTTTTCACTGTACTGTACTATCTGCAAGCTTTGCCTCAAGGAAAGAAAAAATACTTTGTAACTGTTGGAAACATGATAGCTCTGTTAAAGGAACAAGGAAATGGGCTTGGTGAAGTGTGGATGCTGAGTCAGTTTATTGGATGACAGCGTACCAGCCGCAGCGCTCTCCTTAGGGTGAGGGCCCACGTCCTTCCGGTGATCTGACCTGTGTCCTGCGCAGGTCCCCAGCCCCTGAATTTCCACCCTTTTGACTCTTGTGTCTGCCTCCTCAGGGCGCCCCGGGCAGCCCCACCCCAATCGTTGCCGCTGGAGGGAGCAGCAGGGCGGGGCGGCTCTTCCAGGGCGTGAACACCACCCCACCCCCAAACCCAGGCACATGACCCAGGCGCCCTGAGTCCACAGGACGCTGGTTCACTCCTTATGCAGGTGGCTCCTGCTGACAGTGACTCCCCAGCCCCGATCACATCATGCTTAGGTACCTGTGCCTCACATCCCCTCCGAGGCATCATTTAACGCTGACCATTGGACTTCTCACTTGTGCCTTTACTCCGTCCCTAGTTATCTACAGATTATCTCAGAAAACAACAAATGTCGGAAAAGATGACCTTTCCCCTCAATGAAACAAAACCAAATCAGAAACCAGGTGGCCAGGGAAGTGAGAGCAGATCCTGGGATCATAGGCCCCATTCACTCGTTCCTTCCTTCCATCACAAATACGTACTGAATGCCTTTTATATGTCAGACATCGTCATATGTGCTGGGGACACAGTAGTGAACAAAACAGAAAGAAACCTCTGTCCTCGTGGAGCTTGTGCTCTAGCAGAAGGAGGAAATAGTTAATAAGCAAATAAATAAGTGTATTACGTAATGTTAGATGGTGACTTATGAGATGGGGAAAAATGAAGGCGGGAAGGGTGCTGGTGGTGGGGCTTTGCAGTTTTGAATAGGGGATCAGGAGAGGCCTTACTGAGAGGCTGGTGAGGAAGTGAAGAAGCCAGCCACGTGCTTTCTGGAGGAAAAGCATCGCAGGGAGAGGGAACAGCAAGTGCAAAACCCTAAGGTGTTTTTTAAGCCCCAACCTGCCCCGGGAAGAGCATGGAGGCAGGGGTGGCTGGAAGGGAGGGGATAAAGTGGTGGAGAGGCTGGAGGTAACTGGGACCAGGTCCTGTGGGGTATGTGGGTTCTTACAAAGGACCTTGGCATTCATGCTGAGTGAACTGGGGAGCCACTGAGGATTTTGAGCTGGTTGGGGGAGGGGAGACATGACTGGATTTGTGTTTTAACAGCCTCACTCAGTATCACCGTGTCGATAGTGGAGTGGAGGGCGGTGTGGAGAGTGGGCAACAGAAACAGGGAGACCGGTTTGGAGGTTATTGCAATAACGAGAGAGCCATGCAGGCAGCTTGGACCAGGCTGACAGTGGAGGAAGTGGTAAGAAGGGGTCAGATTCTGGGTCCATTTTGGAGGTAGAGCCAATAAGATTTGCTGACATATTGGATATGAGAGAGGAGGAGTTGGGAATGGTTCCCAGATCTGTGGCTTGAGCAGTGGGACGATTTCTCGGAGTTCAGCACCACTTCGGTTCAGCAAAGCGTTGTTGATTGTTGCTGTGCTGGGCCCTGGGGCACAGCAGTAAACTAGGCAGACCCGCCTGTTCTCACGGGGCTCACAGCTCAGCAGGGAAGACAGAAAGTAGTTCCATAGTGCTGATCGAAACCGAAGGAGGGTGTGTCCTATGTGTGTGTATGTTGTTTGTGTGTGTTGTGCATGTGTGCGTGCTGTGTGTGTATTTCTGTGTATGCGGTGTGTGTGTGTGTTTTGTGTGTGTGTCTGGTGTGTGTGTGCCGTGTGTATTTGTGGGTGGCGTGTGTGTCTGTGTATATGTGTGTACATCTGTGTGTTATGTGTCTGCGTGCTGTGTGTGTATTTCTGTGTATGTGGTGTGTGTGTGTGTTTTGTGTGTGTGTCTGGTGTGTGCGTGCCGTGTGTATTTGTGGGTGGCGTGTGTGTCTGTGTATATGTGTGTACATCTGTGTGTTATGTGTCTGCGTGCTGTGTGTGTATTTCTGTGTATGCGGTGTGTGTGTGTGTTTTGTGTGTGTGTCTGGTGTGTGCGTGCCGTGTGTATTTGTGGGTGGCGTGTGTGTCTGTGTATATGTGTGTACATCTGTGTGTTATGTGTCTGCGTGCTGTGTGTGTATTTCTGTGTATGCGGTGTGTGTGTGTGTTTTGTGTGTGTGTCTGGTGTGTGCGTGCCGTGTGTATTTGTGGGTGGCGTGTGTGTCTGTGTATATGTGTGTACATCTGTGTGTTATGTGTCTGCGTGCTGTGTGTGTATTTCTGTGTATGCGGTGTGTGTGTGTGTTTTGTGTGTGTGTCTGGTGTGTGCGTGCCGTGTGTATTTGTGGGTGGCGTGTGTGTCTGTGTATATGTGTGTACATCTGTGTGTTATGTGTCTGCGTGCTGTGTGTGTATTTCTGTGTATGCGGTGTGTGTGTGTGTTTTGTGTGTGTGTCTGGTGTGTGCGTGCCGTGTGTATTTGTGGGTGGCGTGTGTGTCTGTGTATATGTGTGTACATTTGTGTGTTATGTGTCTGTGTGTCTATGTGTGCACACACGTGCTCCTGGCAAGGCCTCTAATGCAGGCAGTGCCGTGTGTATTTGTGGGTGGCGTGTGTGTCTGTGTATATGTGTGTACATTTGTGTGTTATGTGTCTATGTGTGCTGTGTGCACACACGTGCTCCTGGCAAGGCCTCTAATGCAGGCTGTGTACAGCCCACCCTGGACAGCTTCCCCCCCTAACTGGGGGTCACCCAGTGCCACTGCTGGATCAGGTTCTGGGGCAGACTTGGGGGCTGAAGACCTGACATTCACCCTACCCCAGTGCAGACACTCCTCAGCTTCTCTTGGCAAAATCCTAGAATATGTTCCAGATAACACTAAAACAGAAAACGTGGCAAATTTCAGAATAGCAAGCATTTGCTGTTTCTTGGCAAGTTTCATTTCATTCCGGGGGCGTGTGGACTAACTTTAGAATGGGTTAAATGCCTCGCCCTTCCCCCACATATCTCACGCATTGACATCTGCATCCTTGGTTTTTGGTGCTACAGGATATCGGATAAAATGACTCATTTAAAATATAAAATCTTACAATAATAATCAAATTCACTAATAAAAAATCCTCACCCCAAAGATATTGCCAGGAAGACAATAACATCAAAATGCTTTGGAATCGAATGTTGTTTCTATGTCCAATTTCTTGGTCTGAGAGGTTCTGCTTCCTGTTTGCTTGTTGCTCAGGTCCTCCCCCAGGACCCCAACTCATTTCATAGTCTTCTGAGAGGGGGACCCCAACAGGGCAGGGAGGTGCAGGGGATCGCTGGCCGGCTCACCCAGATAGGGCTGGTGGAGCACGGGGCCCCTGGGCCTTGGTGCTGGACGGCGGCCAGAGGCCAGCTGTGTGCCTTCTTAGGAAGCTTATCTGGGTCTGCCCCGCCCCCCTGCTGCTGACCTGCTAATCCCACAGGGAGGGCAGAGGGTGTAGGTAGCACCGCCACCCTCACGGGTTGCTGTTTACTGAGACGGACTCTCACAGCCTGGTCAGCTAGATAGGTGGCACTATTCCCATTTAGGAGACTGAGGCTCAGTGTTGCTTAGTGACCTGCCTAAAATCACGGGACTCGGAGGTGGTGAGCCAGGGTTTGAATTTAGGTCTGTCTAACCCGTCTCTAGAGATGACCCCATCGTCCTGAGGCGACCAAGTCTGGCCACTCATTTATACTGGGAAGGGAGGATGGAGACTCAGAGAGGGGCTGCGTCTTGCCCAGAGTCATCCAGCACACCAGGGCGTGTGCCGCGCTCCTGGGCCCGGGATCAGGGAGGCTTTCCAGAAGGGGGTGCGTCTGGGATCCAGCGCAGACCAGGCGGGTCACAGGAAAACCCATGTGCCTGGCCAGCCTGCTTCCTTGGGCGGCTCTCCCTCAGGCCCTTGACCAGCTGACCTCTCCTCTCCTGCTTCCCTTCCGGAGGGCTGGAGGGGTACGGGTCAGCCCCTCCCATCGCTGTGGTCCATCCCCCCAGGGCGCCGAGACCAGGAAGCGCTCGCCCACACTCAGCAGCCAGTTCAAGCGGTCCCTGGAGCTGCTGATGCGCACGTTGGGTGCCTGCCAGCCCTTCTTCGTGCGCTGCATCAAGCCCAACGAGTTCAAGAAGCCCATGGTGAGCAGCCCTGGCCTGGGAGGGGGCGAGGGGGAGGCAGATAGGACCAGCCTGGGGGGTGGGAGGGGCTGGGCCATGTGAGACTTTGTGCTCTGTGGGGAATGGCAGGGCCCCTGAGGGGCTTAAAGAGCAAAGTTCCTATTTACTGGAGGCAGCAGGTGCCCTGGAAAGAGCCTGGACTCTGTAGTCGTGGGCTCGAGCCGGATTCAAATCCCAACTCCACCACCTTCTCACTGGGTGACTGTAGACAAGTCACTTCATTCTCTCGTGCCTCAGTTTCCTCACAGATGGAAATGGGACTGATCATACCCACCTCCTGGGGGTATTCCATGCAATAATGCATGCAAACTGCCTGGCGCCTAGGAAGGCACTCAGTAAATGGCAGCTGTGTTTCTTGCTGTGGCCCTGACTTTGAAAGCCTTCTCTCCTTTGGTCCAGCCAATGGCCACCTCCTCCTGGAACCCTTCCTGGATTCCTTTGACTGGTTGGGAACATTTTCGGTTTTGGCTTTTCTGAATAACATCTGTTGAGCCCTTTCTGTGTGTCCGGAGCAGAATGGATTGTCTCTCCAGAGCCTCATTTAATCCTTCCCAACAGCCCAGGAGGGAGGGACGTTTATGGCCCCACGTTCAAGATGTGGAAGCAGAGGCTCAGGGAGGTTGAGGGGCTTGAGGGTGCAGATCCAGGAGCCTGGGCCGCCCCTCCCTGGGAGCCCTCCCCTTCCCCAGCTCTGGGAGGTGTTGTTTACCACAAGCCTCTTCCCAGAGATAGGAGGGGAGGCCCAGGGGAAGCTGGGGCCTGAGGGTCTGGGGAGGAACGGAAGGCGGGAGGCCAGTACTGGGCCAGGGAAAGTGCCTGTAGGGAGAGGAAACAGGTGGCGGCAGCCAGCCTTCCGCATGCTAACTCTGTCCCCTGTCCCCTGCCTGGAAACGTTCCCCAGAGTGGGCTGGCCAGTCCCCCTGGGGATCAGGACGGGGTCTTCAGGGGCGTGAGAGTCACAGAGGGCTCCAGCGGCTCCCCTCTAAGGCAGGAGGTCCAGGGGACCGAGACCAGGGCCCTGTAGTTGGGCACCATCTCTCTTGCTCTCAGATGCCTCTGGAACCTTCTTTGGACTGACCTCAGCATCTGTGGCCTGGCCCTTGGCTGCAGGACCTCCTCCCTGGGCCTCCTGCCTCCTGTCCCCCACTCCCGTCCTCCTCCCCATTGCAGTGAGAGACATGGTTCTCAAACACAAATCTGACCCGGTCACCTTCTGCTTCCCTAGCCTGGCCTCTCAGGTCCTTCACAGCCCATCCAACGACCCTGCTGCTATCACAAAAATGACTGTGCCAATTAGAAAAATGTATCTCTTCCTTAAGGAAGGTACTTTGCTGTCAGCAGCCAGAAAGTTGTCTGAAAAACTATCAATCTAAGATGGCTATAATATGAAGGGCGACCCCTGGGGTTGTACAAGGCACCCACCACCTGCACAGCCATAATCCTGGCATGGATTAGCCTCCTCAGTCCCCATAAAATCCCCCAACATGTCCTGTGCTTTCAGGCTTGCTCACCTTTGCATGAGCTAGCCCCTCCAGCACGCTCTCTCCTGTCAGGGTTAGAGCAAAGGTCCTCCACGAAGCCCCCTCGAGATGTCCCAAGGGGAATTAAGCTGTCTGTCCTCTGTGCCCTCAAAGCACTCAGCTCACCCCACACGAGGGCCTCATTCCGTGCTGCTCCGTGGGGTTTGGACTGCAGAGCCGCGTCTGGTCCCGCCTTTGCTCCTCATCTGCTGTGTGACCTTGGCCTCTCGGGGCCTTTGTCTGGGGCCAGGAAAATACAGAGCAGGGCTGGCCTCCCAGCGGGAGCCTCCAACCCTGACGCCCTTGTCTCCTTGCTTGGCAGTTATTCGACCGGCACCTGTGTGTGCGCCAGCTGCGGTACTCGGGGATGATGGAGACCATCCGAATCCGCCGAGCCGGCTATCCCATCCGCTACAGCTTCGTGGAGGGGGGGGCGGGGGGGGGGTCAGCCTGGTCCCAGCCCTGGGCTGGGCGAAGGCCCCACTATTCTCATTGGAACGGTGTGCTGGGCGTGACATCACCTCGGCCACCTCTGGTATGGCTGGGAAAATTGGGGTCAGGCAGTGGAGTGCATCTGAGAGCTTCCATCGCCATGCTTGGCTGGTGTGGACTTAACACGTGTGGTGAGTGGGCCCTGGCTCTTAGCTGGAGGCGAGGGTTTTATAATCATCGGGCCAAGCTAAGGAGAAAAGTGAGTGTCAGAGACGGCAGGGCCCAGCTGCGACCACACAGAGTTAGGGCCAGAGCTGGAGCGAGAGCCCTGCCTCCCAGCCTTGGGAGGGACACCAGGTGGCCTTTCCTCTGGTGGGGCCACCCATTCTCTTATGTACCCCACAGGATGACCTTCAGGGGACATGTCAGCGCATGGCTGAGGCTGTGCTGGGCACCCACGATGACTGGCAGATTGGCAAAACCAAGATTTTTCTGAAAGTGAGCACGGCCTCTGAATCCGGCTGCCTTGATGGGGCTGTGGGCTCCCCGTCACGGTGGGAACAGGTCCTAGGGGTGTGCTATAGAGGAGTTGCAGCACCGAATGGGGTCAGTGCCGGGCCTTTGTGACCCTCCTGCCCTGCAGCTGTGGCTGGTTGGAGCGGGTAGTGGAGGGGCAGTTGGTATTTGAGAGCATCTATGACCTGGAGGTGGGGTTGGAGCAGTGACCCCGGGTGAGGACACCGAAGGCCAGAGGTGGGCTCATCAGGGAGGCCTGGATTCAGTCCTGACCCTGTGGTTGTCTGTCTTGGGAATTTGGGCAGGTCACTGGCCGTTTCTGAGCCTCATTTTCCCATCTGTAAAATGGGATGTGCTTGTGGTAGGGGCTCTTGCGTGTACCTTTGGTCCATTCCCTGTTTTCCTGCCAGGCGGGGCTCACGCTAGGCTGTGGTCAGCCGTGTGCTACTCACCTTGCTCTCTGGTGTCCCCGGGCCTGTTCCCGCGCTCCCCGAGCAGACACCTGGGGCCCTCTGGCTCCCACCACAGCTTGGGCAGGACTTTGGGGGCTGGGCGGTCAGGGAGCGGGCAGGGCTGGGAGCAGGAAGCTGGGCCGGGGGAGCTTGCTGGAGCTGGCGGAGACGGGACAGCTAGAGCGGGGACAGCGTGAGCGCTAGCTTCTCCATTTCCATTTCTGCTGTTCTAGATTTCTGGCTGTCCTGGGTGATGGGGCAGGGCTCCTTCCTCTGCATAGGGTGGGCCCAGGCAGCCCAGGGAGAGGGAACGGGGGAGCCAGCCCTGCGCTGGAGGGAGTCCTGGGATCTAGTTTAATTCCTCCCTGGCTGAGGGGCCTGGGCTGGTGCCTTCATATCTCTGAGCCTTCATCTCCTCATCGGAAAAATGTGTTGACTGTTCCCTGCCTGTGTGTCTCACAACTGCCACCTGGAGAACACGTTCCGTGGGCCAGGCCCCAGTGGGGGCTTTTTGTCCATCATCACTCATTTAGTCATCACAGCAGCCCGTGAGGTAGAATTATTATGCCCGTTTCAGAGGCTTAGCACGTAGAGGTGAGGTGCGCATGGTCAGGCGCTACCCTGGAGTGGAGAGCAGGGCTTCCAGACTGCGGTTCTGATGCCCAGCCCACATGGGTAAGGGAGGGAAGGCATGCGGCATGACGGCATCTAGTCCCAGAGACGTCATTGTCCCCATCCTCCACATCCTCACTTTTCTGGGCTCTTCGGAAACCAGTAGTGGTTTCTAGACCCCAAACATCTGCTTCTCATTCATTCCCTCACTCGTTCAGAAAGCCTTGGCTGAGCAGCCCCTCTGTGCTGGGCCCTGTCCCCAGGTGATGTGTCCTGTGATTATCAGATGCATGTTCCTCCCCCACCAGACCGAGATTCCCCAGGGCAGGGCCCAGGTCTGCCTGGTTCATTGCAGCCTCACCCTAGCACTTAGCACATGGCTGGCACATGGAGATATTTGATTCATGTATTGAATGAACCATGAGTTTTGTCCAACTGGAGTGAGGGTTAGGGGCTCAGGGGTGAGAAGGAGAGAGGGCTGGAGAAGTGGGCAGGGCCTGATGGTAGAGGACCCGGGTGCCAGGGGAGGAGACCCCGGGAGACAGTGGGGTATCTCTGTGAGATCTGTCCTTGAAGGAAGGCCAGAGGGGGAGCAACAGAGGAGAGGAGACTGGTTAGGAGGCTGTTTCTAAGATCCTGGAGAGAAACGATGGTTGCCTGGCTCAGGCCAGGGGCTGATGTGACAGAGTCACCTAGAAGAGCTGGGACTTGGGTAGAGATGGCCATAGGATGAAGCCAGTGTGTGTGCGTGTTGGGCCTCCGACTCCATGCAGTCAAATTAGGCGCCCCCTGCTCCCTTTGTCCCTCCCAGACCTCTGGCATCCACCACGACAGTACCTGTCTGTACTTGTGGCAGTGAGAGGCTGCCCCATGGGGCCAGAGCAGGGTTGGGAGCCTTTGGGGCCCAAATGAGCCCTAGGCCTGGGCTCTGAGTGAAGGAAGAGGGGGCCCACCTGGGGCGGCCTCACCTCTGGGACTGGAGAGGTTGGTAGGGGTGCCGCTCAGGAGCTCTGCCCTCCAGGACCACCATGACATGCTGCTGGAGGTGGAACGGGACAAGGCCATCACTGACAGAGTCATCCTCCTCCAGAAGGTCATCCGGGGCTTCAAAGACAGGTTCGTACCTGGACCAGCTCTTCCCCGCCTCAGCCCGCATGTGTGTGCGTGTGCGTGTGCCTGGCTCACCTCCGCTCCTCCCACGTGAACACGGAATAAACACCCATGTGCACACACAGAAACATGCACACACGTGCACACGGGGTCATGCGAACAGGGTTGAACGCTCAGACACGTGGACCCATCTGTGCCCCCGTGCCCAGTAACACAGTACCCCCACCTACACACAGGCTTGCACATGTGGGTACATAAAGCACACAAGTGGAACCTCTGTTGGTCTCAGATGCCCGATGAAATTTCCCAAAGAGGAAATTTGAGATTTTGTGAGTGACAAAGTGTGTCCCATATTCCATGTAAGGGGCGTGTGTACAGCTGTGTCAGTTCTCAGATGGGCAGGGCTGACTCTGGAGTGTGATTCAGGCTCCGCAAAAATCCCACAGCCTGCATCTTTTGCAGTTCATCTGGTCACTCCCTTCCTCTATCCGTCCACCCACTTGTCCATCTGTCTGTCCATCTGTCTAGCCATCCTTTGTCCATCCATCCATCTGTACATCCATCCACCTGCCCCTCCATTCGTCTGTATGTCCATCTGTCCAGCCATCCTTTGTCCATCCATCCACCTGTCTGTCCATCAACTTGTCCCTCGTCCCACGGCTGTGCCCTCGTTTGTGCGTGTATCCAGGAATTGGCTTGCTGGCTCACCCACACTGACGTAGCCATCCTTCACTCCTCCCTTATTTATTTCCACGTTCAGGAGACACCTGCTGTTTGATGTGTGGTCTCTTGTCCTCCATCAGGTTGAAGGTGACTGTTGGCCTGTAGAAGCTGCCTAGTGTACACAGGGAAAAGCATGGTGCTCAGTCAGTCAGAAGACGAGGACCCCAGCCCCAACCTCATCAAGTCTCATTTTCCTCACCTATAAGATGAGGGAGTTAGGTACTCAGTAATAAGTGATGTTTACAGTTTTCAAAGTGTTTAATCTTTATTTACTGACTACTCATACATTTATTCATGAGTAACCTTCTGAATGTCCACCTTACTGGGTTTATGTGACAAGGCTATGAGGCAGGCAGGGCAGGTATTATTCTGCCCATTTTACAGATGAGGAAGCTGAGGTGCAGAGAAGTTACGTGCCTTTGCCCAAGGTCATGGAGCTAAGGAGACACAGAGCTGGGACTCAGCCCTGCTCTCCTAATTCCAACCGCCCCCCCCCAGGACCCTGGCAGAGGTCCTACTGCATCACACTGCTGTTTTAGGTCCAACTTCCTGAAGCTGAAGAGTGCTGCCACGCTGATCCAGAGGCACTGGCGGGGCCACAACTGCAGGAAGAACTATGGGCTGGTGAGCCTCCTCGAGGGAGCTGCTTGTTGCCTCACGAAGCCTTTGAACCTGGCCCTGTTGCCATAGCAGCAGGACCTACCTGTTTGCAGGGCCTGGCTGACCTCTTAGCACCCTGCCAGCCCCTACCATTCCTCTAGCCCAAAGTCCGAGTCTGGTTTTTGCAGCTCTCCCCATCTGGTCAGCAATGTTTGTGCTTTTCTTCTGGAATGTTTTGGTGGGTGATGAACACCTGGGTTATTAAACACCTCAGAGGGGGCCAGGAACGGGTGTGTCACACGGACCCCTGTGAAGGAACTGGCCTTGGGGCTGGGGAGGTGGACAGGAAGGAGGCCCACTCCTGGTCTGAGGATGGGAGTCTCTTGGGGGGACCGCATCACAGGGGAAGCCAAGGCCACTCCCTGGGAAACTTTGGTCTGAGAGGAGACAGCTGTGCCTTCGGGGCATGCAGGTTGGAGAGTGGAGCCCGGGGCAGTGACCTCCACTGGGCAGGGTTGGTCTGGAATCAGGGCCGTGGTTCTCAGCAGGTGGCCATCCTTGCAGATGCGGTTGGGCTTCTTGCGGCTGCAAGCCCTGCACCGCTCCCGGAAGCTGCACCAGCAGTACTGCCTGGCCCGCCGGCGCATCATCGGGTTCCAGGCCCGCTGCCGCGCCTACCTGGTGCGCAAGGCTTTCCGTCATCGCCTCTGGGCCGTGATCACCGTGCAGGCCTACGCCCGGGGCATGATCGCCCGCAGGCTGCACCGGCGCCTCAGGGCTGAGGTAAGGGTCCCAGGTCCACAGCAGCCACAGCTCTGAGCCCTGTGACAGCTGTGTCCTCCGAGGGGTGCTCTTCCACCTCAGGCAGACATATCGCCCCCGCGTGTGGCCTGAGCCTGTCGTGGGGTGGGGATGTAGGGCTCTACCTCTTTGGAGGCCTGCACAAGACTGGATCCCTCATTTCCCTCTTTCCAGCCAGGGGCAGGGCAGGGGCCCAGTCCCTGTTGTGACTCTTTGGGAGGCCAAGGTGAACCTGCTTTGGCTTTGGGATCAGCGGTGCCCCCAACCCGCTGTGGCACCTGGAGGGGTTCTCATGTGCCTCAGTTTCCCTCTACCAAATTATTTGGCAAAGTCATTCCCAGTCCCAGAACTCAGCCGGGGTGGGGTGGGGTCAAGCTGGCGGGAAGCACCGTGAGGGTCACACACGGTTTGGCGCGCACCCTGCCGCCCCCTCCCCCAGTACCTGCGGCGCCTGGAGGCTGAGAAAATGCGGCTGGCGGAGGAGCAGAAGCTCCGGAAGGAGATGAGCGCCAAGAAGGCCAAGGAGGAGGCTGAACGCAAGCATCAGGTGAGCTGGGGATGTGCTGACTCCTTAGACATCCATTCACTGGTTCAGCAGCCCTCAGCCAACACCGGCTGTCCAG
>NW_020172006.1:182965-208480 GCF_003031525.2 Neophocaena asiaeorientalis asiaeorientalis
TCAGCCAACCCCAGCTGTCCAGCCTCTGTCCACGCGACCTTCCTTCCTTCCTTCCTTCCTTCGTGTGCTGGGTGCCTGTTCTGTGCCAGGCCAGGCCAGAGGGCTGTGGCTCCAGAGCGAGCGGGTCCAGGCCCTCAGCTGTGTTGTAACAGGATAAACAGCCTGAGCCGGGGTGGGAGCCCCCAGCCATGTGTAGCTACAGAGCACTTGAAAGAGCAAAGCATTGTCAGTGCAAAATACAGACTTGATTTCTTTTTCTTTTTGGCCACGCAGTGAGGCTTGTGGGATCTTAGTTCCCCGACCAGGGATCGAAGCCGGGCCCACGGCACTGAAAGCACCAAGTCCTAACCACTGGATTTCCAGGGAATTCCCAATTACACACTAGATTTTGAAGACTCAGTTAAAAAAAAAAAAAAGGAATATAAAATATCTCAGTACTATTTTTTAATATTAATTACATGTCAAGATAATACTTTGGAAATATTGGGTTAAATGAAATACATTATTAAAGTTGATCTAACCTATTTTTTGAAAAACTATTTTGAACATAGCCACTGCATATGTGGCTTGCATTATATTTCTATTGGACAGCGGTGGTCTAGAGCCTATACCCAGTGGCTCTTGGATTTTGGGGTTGGTGTGGTCCCCTTCGGGTGGGGAGACCTGAGCAGGCTTCCTGGAGGAGGTGGTCCCAGCTGAGCCTCGAGGCAGGCAGGTGACATTACTGTCTGAGCTTGTTGTGAGCTGTCTCTGGCTCAGCACGGGGCATCTGTCTGCACTGAGCTGTGAGGGATGAGCAGGTGTGTCCCAGGGTGGAAAGGCCCGAGGCTCCGTCCTTCCCAGCGGTCAGGAGGGCCCCGAGGAGGTTGGGACTCTGGCCTGGCTGCTGCACGGGCTCCCGTGGGCTCCCCACGGGGGGCTTGCTCCCTGACGCTGCATCACCCCCACCTCGCAGGAGCGCCTGGCCCAGCTGGCCCGTGAGGACGCAGAGCGGGAGTTGAAGGAGAAGGAGGAGTCTCGGCGGAAGAAGGAGCTCCTGGAGCAGATGGAGAGGGCCCGCCACGAGCCCATCAATCACTCGGACATGGTGGACAAGATGTTTGGCTTCCTGGGGACTTCGGGCAGCCTGCCAGGCCAGGAGGGCCAGGCACCTAGTGGCTTCGAGGTACCAAGCTGGGGAAGGGGCTGGAACAGGCCCCAGTGTGGTGCCATCCCTCCTCTCGCACCCCTCTGTGTTAAAGTCCTCGTGGTCCCCTCTGAGCAGAAGGCAGCTGTGATGACCTGGGACGGGGCTGCAGCCCCAGGCCCTGTCCAGCCACCAGCCTGCCATATGACCTTGGGCCAATCACTGTTCCCCTCCAGGGCCATTCACAAACCTTTATTCATTCATGTGTTGAGGATCTACCTTGCACTGGGCTGTCTGGGGAGTGAACAGGATGAACAGCACCCTACACTTCTGGAGGAAGAGCTGGCCCTACAGGGACAGGCTGGGGGACTGCAGCCCAGCCCCATTTGCCCCTATGGCAGGGAACCCCTTTTGTCTCCCCAGGACCTGGAGCGCGGGCGGAGGGAGATGGTGGAGGAAGACCTGGATGCGGCCCTGCCCCTGCCTGATGAGGATGAGGAAGACCTCTCCGATTATAAATTCGCCAAGTTCGCTGCCACTTACTTCCAGGGCACGACCACGCACACCTACACCCGGCGGCCGCTCAAGCAGCCACTGCTGTACCACGATGATGAGGGCGACCAGCTGGTGAGGGCTGGGGCTGTCTGTGCTGGCAGCGCGGGTGCCGAGGGGCTGGGGCCCAGCTGTGCAGGGACCAGGGCTGACCTCATCCCGCACCCAGCCTGCAGCCGGGGCACAGGGCGAGGCCCCAAGGAACACCCACAAGGCACTCAGCTCAGTGGTCCTCCTCCGGTTGGCGGGAGTGGGGTTCCCCAGCCTCTCCCCCACCCCTGGGTCATTTTGATGGCTTCAGCCACATCCTGCACTCGGGCTCTCTGACTGGCGTGGGTCTGTCCCCAGGCGGCCCTGGCGGTCTGGATCACTGTCCTCCGGTTCATGGGGGACCTCCCTGAGCCCAAGTACCACACGGCCATGAGTGACGGCAGCGAGAAGATTCCTGTGATGACCAAGATTTATGAGACTCTGGGCAAGAAAACATACAAGAGGGAGCTTCAGGCCCTGCAGGGCGAGGGCGAGGTGAGTCGCAGGTGCCCTCTGGCCAGGGTCCCTTCCAGGACCCCCCCAGCCTTAAGGGGTCCTCAGCAGAAGGAGCACCCTAAAGTTTGCCTCTGCCTCACCTCCCTGACCCCTGCCCTCCTCTGTCTACTCCTGGGAACGAACAGTGTGAGCTTGATATAACCTGTAAAGTGCTGACCACGACTGAGGCCACATGGCAGGGCAGACAGGCTTTGCAGTCAGAGCCAGCTTCAATCTTGACTTGCTGGGAGGCGGTGGGTGGGTTACTACACTTTTCAGTCTCAGTTTTCCCATTTGTCCCTTGGCTGATGGGCTGGGGTGGTACACGTTAGTGTGGAGGTGAGACAATTCTAACCACATTGTCAACTGCTCTTGTCATTACTTTCGGTCCACTCGTTTGACTCTGACCCCTGTTTGTCCGGCAGGCCCAGCTCCCCGAGGGGCAGAAGAAGAGCAGCGTGAGGCACAAACTGGTGCACTTGACCTTGAAGAAGAAGTCCAAACTGACAGAGGAGGTCAGAAAAGACCCTGCACGGCCTTGGTGGCCCAGGCTGGGGCAAGGCTGGGCTTGGGACCAACAGGGACAGGAGTGGAGTGGATACTGTCTGTGCTCAGGGGACCAGGACGGCCAGCAGGACAGCGTTGGATGTGATCAGGCAGACAGGATGCAAGGAAGAGGGCGCTGTTCTCAGGCTGGGGTCGGTCAGGGATGCTTCCCGGAAGATGGGCCACGAGAGCTGGGGAGGGCTGGAGTGGCAGATGGTGAGAGGGAGGACATGCCAGGGCATGGACCCGTTGCCTTTGATCCAGGGATCTTTTTTTTTTTTTTTTTTTTACAACCACTGTGCCCGCAGGGAAGCCCTGATGCAGGGACCTTTTAGTCGATGAGAATTTTCTGTGGGATAAGAGTGCCCATGGGGCATTAACACTATTAGTTTGTCTGTCATTCATTTAGTCACCTTGTGTTTTCTGAGCACCGTCCTGGCCCATTGCTCCAGGACTGTCCAGGCTGGGAGGGCCGACAGACACAAACTAAGGCATTCAGGGTGCAGAGGGACTGGTTCCTCCGTGCCCCTGCTTTTGTGCACACCGGTCCCTCTGCCTAAAATTCCTCCTTCCTGTTCTGTGCCTGGGGGCGTCCCCTCCTCCAGGAAGCCTTCCCCTCTACAGCAGAGTCAGGCTGTTTCTCCTGGGCTTCCTCAGCCTGCTTTGTCTTTGTCCTCATTTTGTTCCCCATCTGAGGCTCCAATCCAGTCTTGTAGCTATGTTACCCCAGATCTGAGTCCCAGCTCCACTGCTCGGTATCCAAGGCACCCAGGGAAGAAAATGCCTGCTAGTGGCTTCCTGGGATGATGGCATGAGATGATGGCCGTGGGTGCTCAGCAGACATGAGGACTGCCTGCAGGGGCGTGCTCCCGCCACTCACCCTGTTTCTGGGCAGAGCGCGGGGCTGGCGTTGTGGCTCATGTGGAACCAGAGAGGAAAAGCCCATCTATAAGAACCCAGGCCCAAGGCTATTCACACAGGAGCCGGGGAGTTAATGACAGGTGATGGTGGCCGGGTGTTTGGAACCCAGGTGTACTCTGGGTGTCGGAGTGGTGTGTGGCCCACCTCAGAGAGATAGGGATCCCATCAGGAGTCAGAGGAGCCCCTGGCCTGGCTGAGGGGACTTCCCTGGGGTAGGGCTGGGGGTAGATGTCAAGGAGGCTGCAGTGGAGCCTTATCCCCAGAAGCGCGTAGCACCGGGCCAGGTATCCACCCAGCATCTGTTCTGCACGGGCGGGGCTGTGACAGTGGTGGGGAGCCAGCTCTCTGGCTACTCCCAGGATTCTGCTCTCCGGGGGAGTGGGCAGACTCAGGCAAACAGCAGGGCCTTGGTCAAGCCTTGCCCCTCCCTGTGGCCCAGGTGACCAAGAGGCTGCATGACGGAGAGTCCACGGTGCAGGGCAACAGCATGCTGGAGGACCGGCCCACCTCCAACCTGGAGAAGCTGCACTTCATCATTGGCAACGGCATCCTGCGGCCAGCACTCCGGTCAGTGCCTGAGGGGCAGGGGCACAGGGAGGGGGCAGCTATCAGGGGAGGCATCCTGCACTTGCAGACCTGCGAGGCTTTTGTTGGCTGAGTGGTAGCTCTGTCACTTTAAGAGCTACCAGGCCTGGGTTTAGCTCTGCTGCCAGCTGGTTGTGTGACCTTGGTAGAGTGATTTCAGCTCTGTAAGCTTCAGTTTCTTCATCTGTAAAGATGGAATAATAAAAGTACCTACCTTGTAGGCTTGTGGGCAGATAAAACTATGGAAAGTGTGACACAGGACCTACACAGTGGGCACTCAGTAAACGGTAGCTGTTGCTAGCATTATCTGACATACATCTTCTGCTGTAACCCTATCCCTGCCGGCACCTTCGGTGTACCCAGCCCAGGCCCGTGGTCAGGGTTACTGTGGTCAGAATGCCTGGGATCCTGCAAGTGGCTCCTTCCCCACGCAGGCCCAGGAGAGGCCTTTGCTCAGGTCCCTGGGGTGTTGGGGAGGAGCTGCGATGATCCATGACTTTCCAGGAGCAATTACGGAATCAACTCAGCTGCATCAGCGGAGGGAAGGCAGATAGGGTTTCTCTGAGAACTCCATCTGCACGGATGGCTGGTTAGGAGAGCTGATCCCGTGAACTTGTGTGTGCTGGCTGGGAGGACAGCAGGATGGGCCGGGTGGGGAGGTCAAGTGTCATTTTCCCAGTGGGAGACATGAGGTCCAGAGAGGAAGAGGTTTGCCCAGGGGTCACCGGCCTCCCTTTCATTGCTCCTCGAGGCCAGTGACTACGTCGCTCGCCAGAGATGTAGCACTTGGGACCGCCAGCCTCCAGGAAGAAAAGGTGGCTGCCCAAGGTATGTTTAAGGGCAAGAATTCGCCTCCCAGTTATCTCACCATCAGACCTAAAGGGGTACTTCTAGAGAACACAGTGCCAGGAGCCCTGGACCGTTAGAAGGCTGGGGTGCCAACTCCCTGAGGGGCCATGGCTAATCCCTCCCTCCTCCCGGCCTCCGTCTCCCTGTCCATGAATCGAACGGGGTCAGGGGCTCCCAGCTACGGGTGATAGTTGTCACTGGTCTGTAGCAAGATGGGAAAAATAAGGATGTTTCTAAATTTGATTTATTTAAAGCACTGTTGTTTGTTCTGAGATTTTGCCCTTCCTACTTTTTGGATATTAAAATTACATTTGTTTTATAAAATGATTGTGATATAGATAGTGGGCAGGTGCTGTGTGTGTGGTGTGTTTTAAATGTCCTTATTGTCTTGATAATAAGTTAGCGACGTCCACAATTTATTTTGAGGTTGCATTGGTCCATGAGCTCTCAAAATTGGGGAGCCACTGAATTAGATACCTGCCCTTCACAGAGGGAGGAGCAGCAGTTAGTGCCCCCTGGTGGTCACTCCATCTTAGTGGGTCCCGCCCTTGGCCCTGGAGGGGGCATGCAGCATCTTCACAGCTGCAGCTAGGCTGGCATCTGCGGGGGTTTTACTGTGCTGGGCACCGTGCCAGGTGCTGTATAAGGCTTGGCTCATTTTTCTTCACAGAAATCCTGTGAGGAAGGGGTGGTATCATTTCCCTTTAAAATGAAAACAAAACGAAAAACTACCTTCATTGCTTTAATCTGATTGCAGAAGTAAAGCATGGCCATGTAAATATTCAGATATTATAGCACTATATCAAGAGAACGTCATTCCATCCCCCAGAGCAACTCCCCAGGTGTCCTTCCTGTCTCTGCTCTGCCAGTTACCATGAGTAGAAATTGTACCTGCTGCCATGTCTGTGGTCTAGGCTCAGGTGAGCTCACCTGCCCAGGCCGTGCAGCTTGGTGAGGGATGAGGCACGTGGGGAGCCTGTGCTTCTCATCAAAGTGGTCACCAGTGACTGGGGCCACTGTGCCCAGGAGCAGGGTATGCACCACCCTCTGGATCATGGGGCCCCGGCCGTGGACTCTGGACTGGAGTCAGGAACGTGCGTGCTTCGTGCCTGCTGAGCCTATCGCCAAAGCCAGACCCCCTCCAGTAGCCGCAGAGCCCTGGGCTCAGCCTTCCCCACCTGGCCTCAACTGCCTCCTCCCAGGTGGTCTCTGGCAAGTGGGAGAGCAAGCATCCTACCTGCTGCTGGGAGGGGTGGGGCTTTCCCTCTGAGGCAGTGCGTCTCCCGTCCTTGCCCCCCACCCCCGCCTGCCTAGGGATGAGATCTACTGCCAGATCAGCAAGCAGCTCACTCACAACCCCTCCAAGAGCAGCTATGCCCGGGGCTGGATCCTCGTGTCTCTCTGTGTGGGCTGCTTCGCCCCCTCTGAGAAGTTCGTTAAGGTAGGGGAGGCTTTTGGCCTCCGGGGGTGGGAAGGGGAGCCGCGCCTGGTCCCTGGGGTTGAGGGGCAGAGCACGGGGAAGAAACTCAGAGGGGCTTGGCAATGAGGCCCTGCCCGGGTCATCTCCTCCCAGGCCTCCCCACCTCCGCAGGGCCCATCTTCCTGGCCCCCTCCTCCTGGGCACCCACCACTGCACTCCATCTCCTCCAAGCCCCATTTTATTTATGCGTTTGCTGGGCTTGACAGCAGCGCCCCCTAGACCCTCCACATGCTGGTCTGAAACACTTCCGTTCATCTCAGGCCCTTTCGTGACTCCTCCTTAGTGTCAGGCCCTGGGTGCTGGGGACACAGAGGCAGAGCAGGTGACAGCTGGATCAACCCAGCTGGTCAGCGCTGCAAAGAGGGAGGGCTCAGGGAGGTGGGCCCTGGAGGAAGAGGAGCAGTTAAGCTGGGTGAAGGGGGTATGGTGTGTGGGGTGAGGCAGGAGGTGCAGCTGAGACTAGGCAGGGCCGGATCATGGTGGCCGTGCTGCCAAACGTGAGGGAGGTGGACTTGATCTGGAGGACAGTGGGGAGGCCTGGAAAGCCGAGGAGGGACGGGGATGGATGGGCCTTGAGGAGCGGGTTCAGTGTGGGTGGAGGGACCAGAGGCAGGAGACCCGGTGAAGCTGCTCTGATGGTCTGGGTGTTACCGACCTGGGTCCTCTTTAATCGATAGAAGTTGATAAGAGGTCAGACAAGAAATTCAGGCAAGGCTTTACTGGGACTCATGCTGCTTTAGCACGAGGGAGTGAGAACAAGAAACAGGGGCCCTTGCTCACTCCCTGAGCGGGGGGCGGGCTGGTCCCTTTAATGAGGTGAGGGCGGTGGCGGATTGGTGGGTCGGGCTGGAGGGGGGGCTTAGGTGGTCTGCCCACCCCCTTGGTGGTGCTGTGCGCAGGGGTCATGGGCAGTTCCCTGCTTTTGCTCCTGGCAGTTGGTTTGTGGCCTTTTTGTATCTTATTATTCATAATTGCCCTGACTGCACATGTATGCGGTTTTTAGTCCCTTTTGATTTCTTTGTATCTTATTGCTGGAGGAGACGTTTGTCCAGGTGCAAGCACTCCAGTAGAGGGTCCCAGGTCCCAGACTATCTCACAGGTGGGGAGGCCGAGGGAGGCTGGAGTGGGGCCCCCTCAGCTGGTCCTCTGTCCATAGTACCTGCGGAACTTCATCCACGGGGGACCACCTGGCTATGCCCCATACTGTGAGGAGCGGCTCAGGAGGACCTTCGCCAACGGGACACGGACACAGCCACCAAGCTGGCTGGAGCTGCAGGTGTGGCCCCCGGGCGTGGGTGTGTGTGTGTCGCCAGTGCACCCCAGTGCCCCAGAAACTTTGCCTACTTTGGGATTCTGTGGTCATTCAAGCACCCACCCTCAGGTTCTGGAATTTCAGGCCTACTGGAACAGGAAAGCCCACAGTGGTGATGACTCCCATCTGCTGGCTTTATAGTCAAAGTGACTTGGGCAGGGGGTTTCCTCTGTGTCTCAATGGCTTCATCTACAACATGACAGTAAAGATGTTCATTTCACAGGGTCTTGTGATGGTTACATGACAGGAGGGCAGAAGCCCCTGAATGTGGCAAAGCCCAACCACCCAGCCCTAGTGCCCCACCTCAGGGACCCTGAAGGTCCTTTCAGGGTGGGGAGCACAGCAGGGCTCCCTGGGCACCTGTGACCAGGGACAGGCAATGTGCCGCGGGATGCTGAGGTCCGAGGGCTCCAACCCCATAGGGAGCAGGGAGCCAGGAGCTCAGAGGGAGTGAGATGTTCTGAAGTGAAAGGATTCCCACAAAGTCTTGGATCACTTTAAGGCCACCAAGTCCAAGAAGCCCATCATGTTGCCTGTGACGTTCATGGACGGGACCACCAAGACCCTGTTGACAGACTCGGCAACCACGGCCAAGGAGCTCTGCAACGCGCTAGCCGACAAGACCTCGCTCAAGGACCGCTTCGGGTTCTCCCTCTACATCGCCCTGTTTGATAAGGTGAGGCTGGCCCTGATGCCCCTCCTCCTGGAGCCCTCAGGGTCACCCGCCAGCTCCCACCCCAGTGCTGCCACCTACTGACTCAGGTGCCCTTGCGCGGTTACTGACCTTCCAGGGCCTCAGTTTCCTCCTCTGTAAACCAGTGGTAACCCTGGTCCTGCCCCAACTCCTTAGGATCGTGGAGAGGTCCTAAGCACCCAAAGAGAAACCCAACAGCACACTGGTGATTGAAATCCAGGGCTCACTGCACTCGTATGTGCGCAGGTGGATTCAATCCTCTGCTGGTGAGAGAAGAAGAACATGGCAGAGAGAGAGACAGCCACTGGCTCGCTGAGATTCAGTTTTCCCAGTTGCAAATGGCCATGTGATTCCTTATCACATGGTTGCTATGGTAGTTCCTCTTCACTTGTTACTGACCAGCCAGAGTGTATACCTCCCGGGGCACATCTGGGCTTGGAGTCTTCTCTGCTGAGCTGGCCCTGGGAGTGGGTGATTTTGCCTCCACACCCAGCATCACCACCCACAGCAGAGGTGACCCCCAGCCCTCACCCCAGCAAGTCCAGCGATAGGCACGTGTTGTCTGATGCCGTTTGCCAGGACTTTTCTCACCAACAGCTACCTCCCGTGTTTTCAGTGGCCATTTGTCCATCAGAGTTTCACCAAAGGCTTGTACTAGGAAATGGGAACTCCCATGTGGCTGTGCCAGCTCAGAGCCCATGAGTTAGGATCCAGGGGTCCCGTGCTGGTCTGCTTCCTGGGTGACCTGGGCAAGCCCCTCCTCTCTCTGAGCCTTGGTTTTCCATCCGAATGAGAAGAGTTGGCACAGTCAGTGTCTCCTTGTGGTCCTTCCCGGCCTGCTCACCCTTCCACTGGGTGACCTCCAGCCCTGTGCCCGCAGGTGTCCTCCCTGGGCAGTGGCAGCGACCACGTCATGGACGCCATCTCCCAGTGTGAGCAGTATGCCAAGGAGCAGGGCGCCCAGGAGCGCAACGCCCCGTGGAGGCTCTTCTTCCGCAAGGAGGTCTTCACTCCCTGGCACAACCCCTCAGAAGACAATGTGGCCACCAACCTCATCTACCAGCAGGTGGTGCGAGGGGTCAAGTTTGGGGAGTACAGGTGTGAGAAGGTGAGTGAGAGCTAATTTTCTGGCTGAGTTTGTTTGGTCAAGTCACCTGTGTGCTGAATTGGGCTGAGTGTTGCTGCCCTTGACTCACCATCAGCGAATGTGGAGGTTAGCCAGATGGAGGCTGGGCATTATCTAGGCTTCTCCTGGATTTGACACGATCTATAGGAGCAAGGGCTTTGAAGAGTAGCCTGAATTCTGCAAGTAGGAGCTGTTCCTGCTTTGCTGCAGTGACTATACATGCTTCAGAACTTGCTGTATTGTTCTTTTTTTTTTTTTGACCTCTTTAGATCACTTATTTAATTTATTTATTTGTGGAGTATATTTGATTTACAATGTTGTGTTAGTTTCAGGTCCATCCATGTTGCTGCAAATGGCATCATTATTTCATTCTTTTTTATGGCATCATTTGCAAATATTTTCTCCTATTCTATGGGTTGTCTTTTCATTTTCTTTATGACTTCCTTTGCTGTGCAAACCTTTTAAGTTTAATTAGGTCCCATTTGTTTATTTTTGTTTTTATTTCCATTACTTTAGGAGACGGGTTGAAAAAGATTTTGCTTCAATTTATGGCAAAGAGTGTTCTGCCTATGTTTTCCTCTAAGAGTTTTATAGTATCCAGTACATTTAGGTCTCTAATCCATTTTGAGTTTATTTTTGTGTGTGGTGTTAAGGAGTGTTCTAATTTCATTCTTTTACATGTAGCTGTCCAGTTTTCCCAGCACTACTTATTGAAGAGATTGTCTTTTCTCCATCATATAGTCTTACATCCTTTGTCATAGATTAATTGACCATAGGTGCATGGGTTTATTGGTGGGCTTTCTATCCTGTTCCATTGATCTATATTTCTGTTTTTGTGCCAGTACCATACTGTTTTGATCACTGTAGCTTTGTAGTATAGTCTGAAGTCAGGGAACCTGATTCCTTCAGCTCCATTTTTCTTTCCAAAGATTGTTTTGGCTATTTGGGGTCTTATGTTTTTCCATACAAATTTTAAGATTCTTTTCTTCTAAGTCTGTGAAAAATACCATTGGTATTTTGATAGGGATTGCATTGAATCTGTAGATTACAGTGGGTAGTATAGTCATTTTGACAATTTTGACTCTTCCAATCCAAGAACATGGTATATCTTTCCATCTGTTTGTGTCATCTTTGATTTCTTTCATCAGCATCTTATAGTTTTCAGAGTAAAGGTCTTCTGCCTCCTTAGGTAGGTTTATTCCTAGATATTTTATTCTTTTGGACGTAATGGTAAATGGGATTGTCTCCTTAATTTCTCTTTCATATTTTTCATCATTAGTGTATAGGAATGCAAGAGACTTCTGTGCATTAATTTTGTATCCTGCTACTTTACCAAATTCATTGATTAGCTATAGTAGTTTTCTGGTGCCATCTTCAGGATTCTCTATGTATAGTATCATGTCATCTAATGCCTGTGTTCAGGTAGATGAGGCTGGATCTTGTCTTTCTGGTGGGCAGGTCCATGTCTGTTGGTGTGTTTTGAGGTGTCTTTGACCTTATTATGGTTTTAGGCAGCCTCTCTGCTAATGGGTGGGGCTGTGTTCCTGTCTTGCTACTTGTTTGGCATAAGATGTCCAGCACTGTAGCTTGCTTGTCGTTGAGTGAAGCTGGGTGCTGGTGTTGAGATGGAGATCTCTGGGAGATTTTCGCCGTTTGATATTATGTGGAGCTGGGAGGTCTCTTGTGGACCAGTGTCCTGAAGTTGGCTCTCCCACCTCAGAGACACAGCACTGTCTCCTGGCTGCAGCACCAAGAGCCTTTCATCCACACGGCTCAGAAGGTAAGTGTGGAGTATGGAGCTGAAAACAGGAATGGTGGGAAGTCTGTGTATCAGTTTCCCATGTGTCCTCCTTCACCCTGAGCAGCCTGGAAATGATTGTTCCTTTACCCTGGGAGATGATTTGGCATCTTTTCTGTGGCTAGTTTGAAAACCTGCTGGTCTTGGAGAGTCTCCTGGAGAGGCAGAGGGCAGCTGCAGCACATAAAGGGGAGCTCCTTCTACTGCACAAATCCCATGCTGGCGGGCGCCATTGCGGAGGCTCCTCCTGTTGGAAGATTTTTATCACAGTTTCAATTTCATTACTTGTGATCGGTCTGTTCATATTTTCTGTTTTCTTCCGGGTTCAGTCTTGGAAGGTTATACCTCTCTAAGAATTTGCCCATTTCTTCCAGGTTGTCCATTTTATTGGCACAGAGTTGCTTGGAGTAGTCTCTTAGGATGCTTTGTATTTCTGTGGTGTCTGTTGTAACTTCTCCTTTTTCATTTCTAATTTTATTGATTTGACTCCTCTCCCGCTTTTTCTTGATGAGTCTGGCTAATGGTTTATCAATTTTGTTTATCTTCTCAGAGAACCAGCTTTTCATTTTATTGATCGTTGCTATTGTTTTCTTTGTTTCTGTTTATTTCTGCTCTGATCTTTTTAATTTCTTTCCTTCTGCTAACTTTGGGTTTTGTTTGTTCTTCTTTCTCTGATTCCTTTAGGTGTAAGATTAGATTGTCTATTTGAGATTTTTCTTGTTTCTTGAGGTAAGCTTGTATTGCTATAAACTTCCTGCTTAGAACTGCTTTTGCTGCGTCCCATAGGTTTTGGATCATTGTGTTTTCATTGTCATTTTTCTCTAGGCATTTTTTGATTTCCTCTTTGATTTCTTCAGTGATCTCTTGGTTATTTAGTAACGTATTGTTTAGCCTCCATGTGTTTTTGTTTTTACATTTTTTTCCCCTGTAATTGCTTTCTAATCTCATAGCATTGTGGTCAGAAAAGATGCTTGATATGATTTCAATTTTCTTAAAATTACGAGGCTTGATTTGTGACCCACGATGTGATCTATCCTGGAGAATGTTCCATGTGCACTTGAGAAGAAAGTGTATTCTGTTCTTTTTGGAAGGAATGTCCTATAAATATCAATTAAATCTATCTGGTCTATTGTGTCATTTAAAGGTTCTGTTTCCTTATGAATTTTCTGTTTGGATGATCTGTCCATTGGTGTAAGTAAGGTGTTAAAGTCCCCCACTATTACTGTGTTACTGTTGATTTCCTCTTTTATAGCTGTTGGCACTTGCCTTATGTAATGAGGTGCTCCTATGTTGGGTGCATATATATTTATAATTGTTATATCTTCTTCTTGGATTGCTCCCTTGATCATTATGTAGTGTTCTTCCTTGTCTCTTGTAACATTCTTTATTTTAAAGTCTACTTAATCTGATATGAGTATTGCTACTCCAGCTTTCTTTTGATTTCCATTTGCATGGAATATCTTCTTCCATCCCCTCACTTTCAGTCTCTATGTGTCCCTAGGTCTGAAGTGGGTCTCTTGTAGACAGCATATATATGAGTCTTGTTTTTGTATCCATTCAGTGAGCCTGTGTCTTTTGGTTGGAGCATTTAATCCATTCACGTTTGAAGTAATTATCAATATATATGTTACTATTACCATTTTCTTAATTGTTATGGGTTTGTTTTTGTAGGTCCTTTTCTTCTCTTGTGTTTCGCACTTAGAGAAGTTCCTTTAGCATTGGTTGGAGAGCTGGTTTGGTGGTGCTGAATTCTCTTAGCTTTTGCTTGTCTGTAAAGCTTTTGATTTCTCCATCAAATCTGAATGAGGTCCTTGCTGGGAGAATAATCTTGGTTGTAGGTTCTTCCCTTTCATCACTTTAAATATATCATGCCACTCCCTTCTGGCTTGTAGAGTTTCTGCTGAGAAATCAGCTGTTAACCTTATAGGAGTTTCCATGTATGTTATTTGTCATTTTTCCCTTGTTGCTTTCAATACTTTCTTTAATTTTTGTCTCTCTGATTACTATGTGTATTGGCGTGTTTCTCCTTGGGTTTATCCTGCCTGGAACTTTCTGTGCTTCCTGGCCTTGGGTGGCTATTTCCTTTCCCATGTTAGAGAAGTTTTCAACTGTAATGTCTTCAAATATTTTCTCGGGTCCTTTCTTTCTCTCTCTCTTCTCCTTCTGGGACCTCTATAATGTGAATGTTGTTGCGTTTAATGTTGTCCAAGAGGTGTCTTAGGCTGTCTTCGTTTTTTTTCATTCTTTTTTCTTTATTTTCTTCTGCAGCAGTGAGTTCCACCATTCTGTCTTCCAGGTCACTTATCTGTTCTTCTGCCTCAGTTATTCTGCTATTGATTCCTTCTAGTGTATTTTTCATTTCAGTTATTGTATTGTTCATCTGTTTGTTTGTTCTTTAATTCTTCTACGTCTTTGTTAAACATTTCTTGCATCTTCTCGATCTTAGCCTCTATTCTTTTTCCGTGGTCCTGGATCATCTTCACTATAATTATTCTGAATTCTTTTTCCAGAAGGTTGCCTATCTCCATTTAGTTGTTTTTCTGGGGTTTTATCTTGTTCCTTCATCTGGTACACAGCCCTCTGCCTTTTCATCTTGTCTAACTTTCTGTGAATGTGGTTTTTGTTCCACAGGCTGCAGGATTGTAGTTCTTCTTGCTTCTGCTGTCTGCCCTCTGGTGGATGAGGCTATCTAAGAGGCTTGTGCAAGTTTCCTGATGGGAGGGACTGGTGGTGGGTAGAGCTGGGCGTTGCTCTGGTGGGCAGAGCTCAGTAAAACTTTAATCCACTTGACTGCTGATGGGTGGGGCTGGGTTCCCTCCCTGTTGGTTGTTTGACCTGAGGTGACCCAACACTGGAGCCCACCCAAGCTCTTTGACGGGGCTAATGTCGGACTCTGGGAGGGCTCACGCCAAGGAGTACTTCCCAGAACTCCTGCTGCCAGTGTCCTTCTCCTCATAGTGAGACACAGCCACCCCCTGCCTCTGCAGGAGATCCTCCAACACTAGCAGGTAGGGCTGATTCAGTCTCCCATGGGGTCACTGCTCCTTCCCCTGGGTCCTTATGCGCACACTACTTTGTGTGTGCCCTCCAAGAGTGGAGTCTCTGTTTCCCCCAGTCCTGCCAAAGTCCTGCAATCAAATCCCGCTAGCCTGCAAAGTCTGATTCTCTAGGAATTCCTCCTCCCGTTGCCGGACCCCCAGGTTGGGAAGCCTGACGTGGGGCTCAGAACCTTCACTCCACTGGGTGGACTTCTGTGGTGTAAGTGTTCTCCAGTTCGTGAGTCACCCACCCGGCAGTTATGGGATTTGATTTTACTGTGATTGCACACTCCTAGTGTCTCACTGCAGTTTCTCCTTTGTCTTTGGATGTGGGGCGTCTTTTTTGGTGAGTTCCAGTGTTTTCCTGTCAATGATTGTTCAGCAGTTAGTTGTGATTCTGGTGCTCTGTCAAGAGAGAGTGAGCACATGTCCTTCTACTCTGCCATCTTCAAGATTGTACCTTCCTAAGAATTTGTCCATTTCTTCCAGGTTGTCCATTTTGTTGGCATACAGTTGCTTGTAGTAGTCTCTTATGATCCTTTGTATTTCTGTGGTGTCAGTTGTAATTTCTTTTTCATTTCTAATTTTATTGATTTGAGCCTTCTCCATTTTTTTCTTGATGAGTGTGGCTAAAGGTTTATCAATTTTGTTTATCTTTTCATAGAACCAGCTTTTTGTTTCATTGATATTTTCTATTGTTTTCATTGTCTCTATTTCATTTATTTCTGCTCTGACCTTTATGATTTCTTTCCTTCTACTAACTTTAGGTTTTGTTTGTTCTTTCTCTAGTTGCTTTAGGTATAAGGTTAGGTTGTTTACTTGAGATTTTTCTTGTTTCCTGAGGTAAAATTGTATTGCTATACAATCTTAGAACAGTTTTTGCTGCATCCTATAGGTTTGGATTGTCGTGGTTTTGTTGTCATTTGTCTCTAGGTATTTTTTTTTAATCTTTTTGGCTGTGCTGCATGGCATGTGGGATCTTAGTTACCCGACCAGGGATTGAACTCACCAACCCCTGTGGTAGAAGCATGGAATCTTAAGCACTGGACCACCAGAGAAGTCCCTAAGTATTTTTAAATTTCCTCTTGATTTCTTCAGTGATCCATTGGTTGTTTAGTAACATATTGTTTAGTCTCCATGTGTTTTTGTTTCTTACTGTTTTTTTTTCTTGTAATTGATTTCTAATCTCGTAGCATTGTAGTTGGAAAAGATGCTTAAGATGATTTCAGTTTTCTTAATTTCAGTGAGGTTTGATTTGTGGTACAAGATGTGATCTATCCTGGAGAATGTTCCATGTGCACTTGAGATGAATGTGTATTCTGCTGCTTTCAATGGAATGTCCTATAGATACCAATTAAGTCTATCTGGTCTAATGTGTCATTTAAGACTTGTGTTTCCTTATTAATTTTCTGTCTGGATGATCTGTCCATGGGTGTAAGTGGGTTGTTAAAGTCCCCCACTATTACTGTGTTACTGTTGATTTCTCCTTTTATGGCTGTTAGCATTTGCTTTATATTATTGAGGTGCTCCTGTGTTGGGTGCATATACATATACAATTGTTATATCTTCTTCTTGGATTGCTCCCTTGATCATTATGTAATGTTCTTCCTTGTTTCTTGTAACAGTCTTTATTTTAAAGTCTATTTTGTCTGATATAGGTATTGCTATTCCAGTTTTCTTTTGATTTTCATTTGCATGGAATATCTTTTTCCATCCCCTCACTTTCAGTCTGTATGTGTCCCTAGATCTGAAGTGGGTCTCTTGTAGACAGCACGTATACAGATCTTGTTTTTGTATCCATTCAGCCCATCTATGTCTTTTGGTTGGAGCATTTAATCCATTTATATTTAAAATAATCATCAATATGTATGTTCCTAGTGCCATTTTCTTAATTGTTTGGGGTTTGTAGGTCTTTTTTCTTCCCTTCCTCTTTTGTTCTCTTGTGGTTTGATCACCATCTTTAGTGTTGTGTTTGGGCTGCTTTTTCTTTTGTGTGTGTGTATCTATTGTAGTTTTGGGTTTGCATTTCCCGTGAGGTTTTGATTTAGCAGTGTATATATGTACCAGGTTGTTTTAAGTTGCTGGTCTCTTTCCACCTAGAGAAGTTCCTTTAACATTTGTTGTAAAGCTGGTTTGGTGGTGCTGAATTCTCTTAGCTTTTGCTTGTCTGTAAAGCTTTTGAGTTCTCTGTTGAATCTGAATGAGAGCTCTGCTGGGTAGAGTATTCATTTCTTTTTAAATGAATTTATTTATTTTATTTATATATTTTTGGTTGCATTGGGTCTTCATTGCTGCACCTGGGCTTTCTCTAGTTGCGGTGAGCGGGGGCTACTCTTCATTGCAGTGTGCAGGCTTCTTATTGCGGTGGCTTCTCTTGTTGTGGAGCATGGGCTCTAGGCGTGTGGGCTTCAGTAGTTGTGGCACACAGGCTCAGTACTTGTGGCTCATGGGCTTAGTTGCTCTGAGGCATGTGAGATCTTCCCAGACCAGGGCTTGAACCTATGTCCCCTGCATTGGTAGGCAGATTCTTAACCACTTCACCACCAGGGAAGTCCCTGGGTAGAGTATTCTTGGTTGTAGTTTCTTCCCTTTCATCACTTTAAATATATCATGCTACTCCCTTCTGGCCTACAGAGTTTCTGCTGAAAATTCAGCTGATAACCTTATGGAGATTCCCTGGTATGTTGTTTGTTGTTTTTCCCTTGTTGCTTTTAATATTTTTCTTGTCTTTAATTTTTGTTGTTTTGATTAATATGTGTCTCAGCATGTTCCTCCTTGGGTTTATCCTGCATGGGATTCTCTGTGCTTCCTGGACTTCAGTGAGTTTTTCCTTTCTCATGTTAGGCAAGTTTTCAGCAATAACATCTTCAAATATTTTCTCAGGCTCTTTCTCTTCTCCTTCTGGGACCCGTATAATTTGAATGTTCACGTGTTTAATATTGTCCCGGAGGTTTCTGAGGCTGTCCTCATTTCTTTTTATTCTTTTTTCTTTATTATGTTCTGTGGCAGTGATTTCCACCACTCTGTCTTCCAGCTCACTTATCCTTTCTTCTGCCTCATTTATTCTGCTGTCGATTCCTTCTAGAGTATTTTTCATTTCAGTTATTGTATTGTTCATCTCTATTTGTTCTTTAAATCTTCTAGCTCCTTGGGTTTTTTAACTAACTAATTAAATAAATAAATAAATTTTAAAAATTTATTCATTAATTCATTCGTTTATTTATTTATTTATTTATTTATTTATTTATTTCTGTGTTGGGTCTTTGTTGCTGCTTGTAGGCTTTCTCTAGTTGCGGCAAGCCAGGGCTACTCTTCCTTGCAGTGCACAGGCTTCTCATTGCGGTGGCTTCTCTTGTTGCGGAGCACAGGCTCTAGGCTCCTGGACTTCAGTAGTTGTGACACGCAGGCTCAGTAGTTTCACCTTGCAGGCTCTAGCGTGCAGGCTCAATAGTTGTGGTGCATGGGTTTAGTTGTTCCATGACATGTAGGATCTTCCTGGACCTGTGATTGAATCTGTGTCCCCTGCATTGGCAGGCAGATTCTTAACTGCTGTGCCACCAGCAAAGTCCATAGCTCCTTGTTAAACATTTCTTGTACCTTCTCGATCTGTGCCTCCACTCTTTTTTTTGAGATTTTGGATCATCTTTACTATCATTACTCTGAATTCTTTTTCAGGTAGATTGCCTATCTCCTCATCATTTAGTTGTTCTTGTGGATTTTATCTTGTTCCTTCATTTGCAACATATTTCTCCGTCAACTAATTTTGTCTGACTTTCTGTGTTTGGGGTCTCCTTTCCACCAGCTGCAGGATCATAGTTCCTCTTGTTTCTGGTGTCTGCTCCCTGGTGGATGAGGTTGGTCCAGCGACTTGTGTAGGCTTCCTGCTGGGAGGGACTGGTGCCTGCCCTCTTGTAGTTGGAGCTGTGTCTTGTCCCTCTGATGGGCAGGGCCGTGTCAAGGGGTGTGTTTTGAGGTGGCTGTGAGCTCAGTATGACTTCAGGCAGCCTGTCTTCTGATGGATGGGGCTGTGTCCTTATCTTGGGCGTTGTTTGGACTGAGACTTTCCAGCTCTCAAGTCGGGTCTTGATGCTGAAATGTGCACCTCTGGAAGATCTCACTCTGATCAGTATTCCCTGGGCCTTCAGTGTCCTAGCCTTCACAGTGAGTGATAGTTGACCTTCGCCTCCCCAGGAGACCCTCTAAGACCCCTAGGTAGGTATAATCTAGGTTTCTATCAGGTACTGCTTTGTGCTGGGTCCCAGTGCACGTGAGACCTTGTGTGCACCCTCCATGAGTGGAGTCTCCATTTCCTCCAGCCCTGTGGAGCTCCTGCCCTCAAGCCCTGCTGGCCTTTGGGGTTAAATGCTCTGGGGGTTCTTCTGCCCAATGCCAGACTCTCACACTGTCTTGGAGGGCTATTTTATGTGGGAATGTCCATGTGTAGCCTGCGTGGGTTTAATATTTTTTGGTGCGAGGGTTGTTTTTAGTATAGATATCTGCCACTTCTTTCCTCAGTGTATTCTGGCCATTAGCCCCTTTATAAGAGGTATGACTGATGTTGTGGTGACCATAGCCTGTACTGGATATTGAGTAGAGCATCCCCTTTGCTCTGTGGTTGTCACTGCCCTGTCAGAGATGGGCTCTACTCCCTAGTTGTTGGAGTAGAGGCCCCCAGATCTTCTTCTTAGCTGTGGTTCTGATCTGCACTGTGAGGTAGGCAGGATTGGAGCACTCCCACTGAGAAGGAAGCCACTGAGTATTCCTTCTCTGGAGCTGTTCACCTGTGGGGATGCTCTGTTGTGTCACCTTTCACCTGTTGTGCGAGCTCTCAGATTACACCATCATTGGCGCTGCTCTCAGCCCCACCTTAAATGTGGGTATGCCAGCAGTCGGGCCTGGTGTCTCTCATATGTTGTTTTCACCAGGCCACCAGCATAGATCTACTGAAGTCAGGTCCTAGGATTGCAGTAATCATGGATCTGGACCTGCTGTGGATGCTATGGGGGCAGGTCCAACTCTAGGCCAGCCCAACCCTCATGTGTATGTGCCCACAAAGTCTACAGCTGCTAAAGCTAGACCTGCCTTGGCTGCAGGAGCACTTATTGTCCATTCAGATGTTCTGTAGGTGCTAACTTTACAAGGCCAGTCACGGGTGTGTCAATTCAGGGTTTGTGCAGCTGTGAAGAGAGATTTCAGCTTTTCTTCCTTAGTTGCATGTCCCCTGGGGCTCAGCTGTCGTTTCAGCCCCACCTGTGTGTGGGCCACCCACAGGGGTCTGCTCCTGAGGCTGCCCTGGAGCACATGAGCCTGCCCTGGTGGCGATGGGCACATGGGGGAGCCAGCAGTCACGGGCACAGGAGAGCTGGCCCCAGCAGGGGCCCTTCTCAGTGCCCGGGGAGGCAGGGGCTGGCACATGGGGAGAGAGGCTGCAATGGCAGCTTCACCCCTTATGCAGCACTTAACTATGGCTCTTTGCTTCTGTGGCAGTCCAAGTTTCCTCCACAAGCATTCCCGTTGTGGATTTCCTCACTTCCACCCCCTCAGGCTGTCTCCTTACAGCCAACAGAAGTCCTCTCCTGGGTCTGCTCTCCAAACCCCATGTTCCAGCACTCAGCCTCTGCACACCAGTGGACACCTGTCTCAGGCTGGGGTGCACAGGGCTGTGGCACAGACCATCTGTGTAGGTTTCACTCTGTCCTGCTTGGCTGTTGGCATTCTCTTCCAATAGCCCATGAATTCCCTTCTGTCCCAATTCATGTCCCTGTCTATGAGGGGGCTTCCCCAGATGTGGGACCCTCTCCTCTCCTTTAGCTCCCCACGACCCAGGGGTGCCGCTCCCATCCCGCTTCCTCTCCTTTTCTTTTTCCCTTTTTCTTCCTTTCATCCTACCTGGTTACACGGGGATCTTTCTTGTCCTTTTAGGTATCCAAGGTCCTCTGCTAGTGTTCAGCTGGTGCTCTGTGAGAATTGTTCCATTTGTAGATGTATTCTTGATGCGTTTGTGGGGAGAGATGAATTCCACGTCCTCCTACTCCTCTGCCATCTTGCTGACCCCTTTGGATTTTATATTACTATCTATCAATGAGTTAATCAATCAATTAACCTTAATTATTTCTTCTTCTAAATGAGTATCAGTTGATTTAATGACGCCCAAAAGAATGGGTCTCTTTTGGTTGGTCAATGCAATACAGAAACTCTGCAGGTAAGAAGTATCCAAGTTATTCCACTATATCTGGGGTGATGTCATAATAGTAGTGTCCACCTTTTCCATGATGACTGAAACACCGAGGGTGCTCCAACCTCAAATCAAACCCTGGGTCTCTGAAGACAAAAACCAGCAGACAGACCAAAGGAGCCTTCATCTTATAAAAATGCAACAATTTGTTCACGTCTTCATCAGAGTTCAATGGGCAGGAAGACAGTTCTGTGGGCATAATGTGAGTTTTCACTTCTCTTCTGAATCACGAAAGTACCTCCCATCCCCACAGGCTTATCTCCATAATCTTTTTCAAGAGTCTGTCTCATACAAGTCACAAAGTTAAGTTTTCCAGTTCTTCTTTTGGCTTTCATCTCAGTGACCTTTCCAGGTTGGCCCCCACTGGCAAAAAAGATTAGCCAGTAACGCACACCCCAAATCATGATATTCTCACTGTGTTTCTCTAGTAGGCACCCTCCATCTTTAGGGTTAACACGAGCAAATTAACTTCAATACACAGGAGGTTTGTGTTCACTTTCTGTTTGAACAACTGACATAAACTCAGAATTGAATCCAAGAGTCTGAAATGGGCCTGCTCCTGCTCTAAGAATAAAAGCTCTGGGAAGTTGGATTTCTTTTGCAATCTTATTTAGGTAACTTTTTTTTTTTATTTACAAGAGGCAATAAGTAAGGCATACCTCCTACTTCTGCAATTCTAGTTTTCCCACAGATGCCTTTTACAGGAAAGGTAAATGGTCCTTAGTCAAATCAGGGCACTCAACTACAGAGACCTGGACATCAGCAAAGTTATCCTTTAGCACCTTTTGCAGAACTCCAACGAGCTCCTCTAGACTTGAAAGATGAAAAGAATACTCAGCACAAGCCATCTTCCTTAGGTGTGAATGAAACGAGGGAAGGGGGCAGGGCACAACCTTGAATGGTGGTTTTTATTCTTCAATTTGTTAATGTGGTGTATCACACTGATTGATTTGCAAATATTGAAAAATCCTTGCATCCCTGGGATCAATCCCACTTGATCGTGGTGTATGATCCTTTTAATGTTGGATTTGGATTGCTAGTATTTTGTTGAGGATTTTTGCATCTGTGTTCATCAGTGATATTGGACTTTTTGTGTGGTATTTTTTGAATAGTTTCAGAAAGATAGGTGTTAACTCTTCTCTAAATGTTTGATAGAATTCACTGTGAAGCTATCGGGTCCTGGACTTTTGTTTGTTGGGAGTTGTTAAATCACAGTTTCAATTTCAGTACCTGTGATTGGTCTGTTCATATTTTCTGCTTCTTCCTGGTTCAGTTTTGGGAGACTGTACTTTTCTAAGAATTTGTCCATTTCCTCTAGGTTGTCCATTTTATCAGCATATAGTTGCTTGTAGTCGTCTCTTATGATCCTTTGTATTTCTGTGGTATTGCTGTAACTTCTTTTTCATTTCTAATTTTATTGAGACCTCTCCCTTTTTTCCTTGATGAGTCTGGCTAATGGTTTATCAATTTTTTATCTTCTCAAAGAACCATCTTTGGGCTTCCCTGGTGGCACAGTGTCTTGGGAGTCCGCCTGCTGATGCAGGGGACACGGGTTCGTGCCCTGGTCCGGGAAGATCCCACATGCCATGGAGGGGCCGGGCCCATGGGCCATGGCTGCTGGGCCTGCGCGTCCGGAGCCTGTGCTCCGCGGCGGGAGAGGCCACAGCAGTGAGAGGCCCGCGTACTGCAAAAAAAAAAAAAAAAAAAAAAAGAACCATCTTTTTGTTTCATTGATCTTTTCTATTATTTTTTTCATCTCTATTTCATTTATTTCTGCTCTGATCTTTATAATTTCTTTCCTTCTACTAACTTTAGATTTTATTTGTTCTTCTTTCTCTAGTTGCTTTAGGTGTTAGTTTAGGTTGTTTATTTGAGATTTCTCTTGTTTCCGGAGGTAAGATTGTGTTGCTTTAAACGTCTATCTTAGAACTGCTGTTGCTGCATCCCATAGGTTTTGGATCATCATGTTTTCATTTTCATTTGTCTCTAGGAATTTTTCGATCTCCTCTTTGATTTCTTCAGTGATCCATTGGTTATTTAGTAGCGTATTGTTTAGCCTCCACGTGTTTGTGTTTTTTACAGTTTTCTTCCTTGTAATTGATTTCTAATCTCATAGCATTGTGGTCAGAAAAGATGCTTGATATGATTTCAGTTTTCTTAAATTTATCACGGCTTTATGGCGCAGCATGTGATCTATCCTGGAGAATGGGCACTTGAGATGAATATGTATTCTGCTGCTTTTGGTTGGAATGCTCTATAAATAACAATTAAGTCCACCTGGTCTGATATATCATTTAAGGCCTGTGTTTCCTTATTGATTTTCTGTCTGGATGATCTGTCCATTGATATAAGTGGGGTGTTAAAGTCCTGCACTGTTATTGTGTTACTGTTGGTTCCTCCTTTTATGGCTGTTAGCATTTGCCTTATATATTGAAGTGCTCCTGTGTTAGGTGCATATATATTTACAATTGTTATATCTTCTTCTTGGATTGCTCCCTTGATCATTTGTAGTGTCCACCTTTGTCTCTTGTAACTGTCTGTCTTTATTTTACAGTCTATTTTGTCTGATATGGATATTGCTACTCCACCTTTCTTTCGATTTCTATTTGCATGGAATATCTTTTTCCATCCCCTCACTTTCAGTCTGTACGTGTCCCTAGATCTGAAGGGGGTCTCTTGTTGACAGCATATATGTGGGTCTTGTTTTTGTATCCATTCAGCTAGTGTATGTCTTTTGGTTCATTTGCATTTAAGGTAATTTGATTCATTTGCATTTAAGGTAATTACTGATATGTATGTTCTTATTGACGTTTTGTTAATTGTTTTGGGATTGTTTTGTAGTTCTCTCTTCTTCCCTTCTTCTTTTTTTCTCTTTTGATTTGATGACTAGTGTTGTGTTTGGATTCTTTTTTGTGGGTATCTCTATTGTAGAGTTTTGGTTTGTGGTTACCATGAGGTTTTGATATAGCTGTCTATATATATACAAGATTGTTTTAAGTTGTTGGTCTCTTAATTTCAAATGTGTTTCCAACATCCTGCATTTGTACCCTCTTCTCACCATTGCTGATTTTGTTAACATATTTGTGTGTGGATGGTTTCCCACCTTTACTGTATGTTTTCCTTTATCAGTGAGCTCTCCCATTTGTAATTTTCTTACTTCTAGTTGTGGGCTTTTCTTCTCTACCTAGAGAAGTTCCTTTAGCATTTGTTGTAAAGCTGGTTTGGTGGTGCTGAATTCTCTTAGCTTTTGCGTATCTGTAAAGCTTTTGATTTCTCCATCGAATCTGAATGAGAGCCATGCTGCGTAGAGTATTCTTGGTTGTAGTTTCTTCCCTTTCATCATTTTAGATATTATCGTGCCACTCCCTTCTGGTCTGCTGACGACTCAGCTGATAACGTTATGGGGATTCCCTTGTATGTTATTTGTTGCTTTTCCCTTGCTGCTTTTAATATTTTCTTTTTGTCTTCAATTTTTGTCAGTTTGATTAATATGTATGTCAGCGTGTTCCTCCTTGGGTTTATCCTGTATGGGATTCTCTGCACTTCTGGGACTGGGTGACTGTTTCCTTTCCCATGTTAGAGAAGTTTTCAGCTATTATCTCTTCAAATATTTTCTCAGGTCCTTTCTCTCTCTCTTCTCCTTCTGGGACCCCTGTAATGTGATTGTTGGTGCGTTTAACATTGTCCCAGAGGTCTCTTAAACTGTTCTCATTTCTTTTTCTTTTCTTTTTTTAAATAAATTAATTTTACTTATTTATTTTTGGCTGTGTTGGGTCTTCGTTGCTGTGCGCAGGCTTTTCTCTGGTTGCAGTGAGCAGGGGTTACTCTTCGTTGTGGTGCTCGGGCTTCTCATTGTGGTGGTTTCTCTTGTGGAGCGTGGGCTCTAGGCACACAGGCTTCAGTAGTTGTGGCACATGGGCTTAGTTGCTCCGTGGCATGTGGCATCTTCCTGGACCAGGGCTCAAACCCATGTCCACTGCATTGGCAGGTGGATTTTTTTTTTTTTTTTTTTGCGGTACGCAGGCCTCTCACTGTTGTGACCTCTCCCATTGCGGAGCACAGGCTCCGGACGCGCAGGCTCAGCAACCATGGCTCACGGGCCTAGCCACTCCATGGCATGTGGGATCTTCCCGGACTGGGGCACAAACCCGCGTCCCATGCATCGGCAGGCAGACTCTCAACCACTGTGCCACCAGGGGAGCCCAGGCAGGTGGATTCTTAACCACTGTGCCACCAGGGAAGCCCTGTCCTCGTTTCTTTTCTCTTTATTCTGTTCTGTGGCAGTGATTTCCACCACTCTGTCTTCCAGCTCACTTACCCTTTCTTCTGCCTCATTTATTCTGCTATTGATTCCCTGTAGAGTATTTTTCATTTATGTTTTTGTATTGTTCACCTCTGTTTTTGTTCTTTAGTTCTTCTAGGTCTTTGTTAAACATTTCTTTTACCTTCTCAATCTTTGCCTCCATTCTTTTTCTGACATCTTGGATCATCTTTACCATCATTACTCTGAATTCTTTTTCAGGTAGATTGCCTATCTCCACTTCACTTAGTTGTTCTTCTGGGGTTTTATCTTGTTTCTTCATCTAGAACATATTCCTCTGCTGTCTCATTTTGTCTAACTTTCTGTGTTTATGGTCCCACAGCCTACAGAATTTTAGTTCCTCTTGCTTCTGGTGTCTGCCGCCTGATGCATGAGGCTGGTCTAAGAGGCTTCCTGGGAGGGACTGG
>NW_020172006.1:208776-218799 GCF_003031525.2 Neophocaena asiaeorientalis asiaeorientalis
TTTTTGCGGTACGCAGGCCTCTCACTGTTGTGACCTCTCCCATTGCGGAGCACAGGCTCCGGACGCGCAGGCTCAGCAACCATGGCTCACGGGCCTAGCCACTCCATGGCATGTGGGATCTTCCCGGACTGGGGCACAAACCCGCGTCCCATGCATCGGCAGGCAGACTCTCAACCACTGTGCCACCAGGGGAGCCCAGGCAGGTGGATTCTTAACCACTGTGCCACCAGGGAAGCCCTGTCCTCGTTTCTTTTCTCTTTATTCTGTTCTGTGGCAGTGATTTCCACCACTCTGTCTTCCAGCTCACTTACCCTTTCTTCTGCCTCATTTATTCTGCTATTGATTCCCTGTAGAGTATTTTTCATTTATGTTTTTGTATTGTTCACCTCTGTTTTTGTTCTTTAGTTCTTCTAGGTCTTTGTTAAACATTTCTTTTACCTTCTCAATCTTTGCCTCCATTCTTTTTCTGACATCTTGGATCATCTTTACCATCATTACTCTGAATTCTTTTTCAGGTAGATTGCCTATCTCCACTTCACTTAGTTGTTCTTCTGGGGTTTTATCTTGTTTCTTCATCTAGAACATATTCCTCTGCTGTCTCATTTTGTCTAACTTTCTGTGTTTATGGTCCCACAGCCTACAGAATTTTAGTTCCTCTTGCTTCTGGTGTCTGCCGCCTGATGCATGAGGCTGGTCTAAGAGGCTTCCTGGGAGGGACTGGTTCCTGCCCACTGGTAGGTGGAGCTGGGTGTTGTCTCTCTGGTGATCAGGGCCATGTCCAGGGGTGTGTTTACAGGCAGCTGTGGGCTCAGGAAGACTTTAAGCATCCTGTCTGCTGATGATTGCGGCTGTGTCCCTGGCCTTCTGGTTGTTCAGCCTGAGATGTCCCAGCATTAGAGCCTTCGAGCTGTTGGGTCGGCCAGGTCTTAGTGTCAAAATGGCAGCCTCCAGGACAGCTCATGCCAATGAGTACCCTGTACCTCCACCACAAGTGTCTTTGTTTCCACAGTGAGCCACAACCACCCCCCGTCTCCCCAGGAGACCCTCTAAGACCTGCAGGTAGGTCTGGCCCAGGCTCCTGTGGAGTCACTACTTTGCCCTGGGTCCCAGTGCATGTGAAATCTTGTGTGTGCCCTCCAAGACTGCAGTCTCTCTCTCCCCCAGTCCTGTGGAGTTCCTGTGATCAAACCCAGCTGGCCTTCAAAGCCAAATGCTCCAGGGGCTCCTCTTCCCGTTGCCAGACCCCCAGACTGGGGAGCCTGACATGGGGCTCAGAACTCTCGCTCCTTTGAGAGAACTTCTGCGATACGATTATTTTCCAGTTTGTGTGTTGCCCACCTGGCTGGCATGGGATTTGATTGTATTGAGAATACACCCCTCCTACTGTCTTGTTGTGGCTTCTTCTCTGTCTTTGGAAGTAGAATATCCTTTTTGGTAGGTTCCAGTCCTTTTTTGTTGAGGTTGTTCAGCAGTTAGTTGTGATTTTGGTGTTTTTGTGAGAGGAAGTGAGCTCAGGTCCTTCCACTCCACCATCTTGTCTGTGCATCTTGCTGTATTGTTAGTTAGTCTAGAAACTCTGCTCTAAAGGAGTAAGAGATCCACTCGTTTAGACCACAGTTTACAAACGTGTATGCTTTTATCTCCTGAGGACAGGATTGATGTGGTTGCTTTGTTTTTGATGGTGATGATGGTTTTCATGACACTTACGGTTCTGTTGGTTATTATGATGGAGGAATAAGGATGGAGATGATGGAAATGAGGGATGATGGTGGAGGGTAGTGATGGTGTAGGTGGTGGTAAAGGTAGTGATGATGATGGTGCTGCTGATGGTGGTGTTGGTGTTGGTAATGGTGGTGATGATAGTAGTGGTGGTTTGGGTGTTGGTGAGCTGATATTCAAGGAGAATGTATTAGTACAGCCATATCAGTTGCTAAAATTCCAAAATACTTTGAACTAGTTGGAAAACGTCTACTGCCTTCAAGGTGCACAAGACCCTTTCCCTATTGCCCCTGCTGCCATAGCCCTGGGGAGCCCCAGGCAGGCAACACTGGGGCCGCCATGCACCAGCCTCAGACAGAAAGGGGGCAAACGCTCAGTGCCCATCTGGCTCTCTGCAACCTCTGCATTATGGCTCACTGGTTGTTCAATGCCTTGACTGTCCCCAGGGGGTGTAGTGATGGTGATGGAGGTAGTGATGCACCCCGTTCCTCTGATAGTCTCCAGCAGTACCCAGGTCTCCCATTCTCCAGGGCAGCCCTTTCTCATCAGGCTGAGAAGGTAGTGGATGACCCATTACCAATGGGCTGGCTGGTCCCTCTGGTCAGCTCATGTGCCCCTGGGCAGAGTCCAGCTCTGTGCTGGTGCTGAGGAAACCCAGGAGCAGGTGAGTATGGCCCTGCCCTTGCGGTGCTCATGGCTCCGCCAAGCAGACAGGAGGAGGTCCTAGTGAGTCAGGGAGAGCACAGGGTCCCGATGGCAAGGGTCTGAAAGCTACAGGATGCAGGGCCTGGGGGCTTTGGTGGCCCGGAATGGCTTCCCAGAGCATGTATAAATGAGATCTCCCCACACCTAGGAGGATGACTTGGCCGAGCTGGCCTCCCAGCAGTACTTTGTGGACTACGGCTCCGAGATGATCCTGGAGCGCCTCCTGAACCTCGTGCCCACCTACATCCCTGACCGCGAGATCACGCCCCTGAGGACGCTGGAGAAGTGGGCCCAGTTGGCCATTGCTGCCCACAAGAAGGTCAGAGGGCTGGGGTTTTGAAGGAGGGGCTTTCTGATGACCTGGCTGGAGGGTAAGGACCTGAGCAATCAAAGAGGTCACAGCTCTTACCTGACATCTGTCTGTCCATGGGGCTGGGAGGACAGGATGGCACCCTTGACCACCTCCTGGCTCCCAGCAGCCTTTCTCCACCATGGATATCAGTTCACTTGTGTTTTCTGCCCTCTACTCTGCACTGGGCGCCAGGGACACAGAGATGGATCAAATCTAGCCCCATGGCCTCATGAGGGAAACCATGGGTCCATGGGCACTGCGGGTCCCAGCTCCTGGCCTCCCACCAATGCTTATTAGTGCTACAGCTCAGGAGAGTTGGTGCATGCTGGAGGAGCTTCTAGGAAGTGCACCTCCTTTCCCCTAAAAGAGCTCTGGCCCAACTTCCTGCCTGGGGAATTTGAGGTACTGGCCCCCTCTGCTCTTGTTTAAGGCCCCAGGCCCATAACCAGCCCTGAGTAGCTCCCTTCTAAGCTAAGAGACCCACCCCAAGTAGAGCAGGGGTGCCCTGGTTGGGGTGGGGGACCCTGGCTGCTGGAGGGGACCCATGGGCCTCCCCATCTCCAGGCCCTGGTTGTATAAGAGCAGAATCCTCTTTGCACACAGGTTGCCAAGGGCTCCAAGATCAGTGTGTCTCAACCCCTACGCCACGTGGCCTCTTCCCTAACCCAGGAGCCCCATGTGTCTCCCCCTGAGCTCTTTGCCTCCCCTTGAGCTGCCCACAAGTCTCCACCTGTACCCGAATGCTCCCTGCACCCCCCTGTGCTTCTAGGCCTGGCTCACCCCCGAGGACCTCCCTGTCCTCAGCCCCCTCCAGAAGAGATGCATGTACTCCCTCCCCCACTCTTTCTGTTCTTGGCCACCTCCTCTCCCTCACCCCTCACACTTGGTTAGCTGCTGAAGCCCATCCATTCCACCTGCCAACGGCTCCAGCCTCCATCCCCACCTCCACTCCTCTGCCTTCCCTGGGTCCTCGGTGTGCACTGCCAATGTGTATGTGGCACCTGACATGTTCTGGGTTGGGTGCCATCACTCATGAATTCCCTTTGTTTTGGGTGCTTGCCATGTGCCGGGCACTGCACCAGGCCCTGGAGACACAGCTGCGAGTGCAACAGATGTGCCCCCTGCCCTCTCAGAGCCCGTGACCGAGCTCGTGTGTCTCCCCACTGGACTGTAGTGCCCTGGCCTGTGCGTTCCAGAGCCCTGGCCCCGGCCTCTTGTAGAGTGGACAGGTCCGAATTAGCATGATTATTAGGGTCAGAGGAGTAAAAACATTTTATTTTGAAATAATTTCAAACTTACGAAAAAGTTGCAAGTTAAAAAGCTAGGCCTGCTGTGTACAGTATACACTTCACCTAGACTCACCAGATGTTAACGGCCCTCTTCGTGCATGGAAATGTGACAGCACAGGGGCTGGCACACACACAAGTCTTCATCTATGTTTGTGTTCATAGATGATAAAAACCATGAGTTCATTCTGATCCCTCCAATTCTACTCCAATACCACCAAGTTCTTATTAAAGCTCGGCAGAATATTTTTAGATAATAAAACATCCGTGCATTAATTTCTTGCCAGGAGCACTGCATTATTCCCCCATCTGCTTGCCCACTCCAGGCTCCAACCCTTCTCTACCCTGCAATCTTCCTATTTCCCAAGTTTACCTGTCAGTTTCCACTAAGAGACCAGCCTCACAGTGGTGGCCTCGCCCATGGTTCTCTGTGACCTGGCTCCTACTCACCGGTTTCCCACTCCCTCTTCTTGGTCAGGCCTGGCACCCCCCCGGCCCCATCCTTAGCCACTCACGTTCCTGTTCCCAAAACTCCTTCCCTGATCCCTGCCCTTGTGCCTTGCACATGCGCTGGCTGGGATCGTGGGCTTTCTTGTCACTCTGCTGAATCGGGAGCTCCCTGAGGGGGGACCCATGTTCCTCTAGCAAGTGCTCACTGCTGTTGATGGAATCGGAGGAAGATGGAGTGACGGGGAGGCTGGGGGGGTGGGGTGAGGCCATGGTGTACACGAGGACACGGTGGCCTGGGGCCCACTTCTGACTTGCAGACAGGGACATTTGATTTCCAGACAGAGCTTGTGCCAAGTCTTTTGTCCCCTGTCCCTCTCTGTGCCCTTCCAGGGGATTTATGCCCAGAGGAGAACTGATGCCCAGAAGGTCAAAGAGGATGTGGTCAACTATGCCCGCTTCAAGTGGCCCTTGCTCTTCTCCAGGTTTTACGAAGCCTACAAGTTCTCAGGTACCCCTCAGCCCACCTGCCTCCCATCCCTCCCTCGATGGCTCTGGTCCGTGGCAGAGGGAGGGGGATGGCCTGAGCCAGACTCCCCAGTCAGCCAGCCTCCTGCCCGCAGGGTTGCTTGGCCTCCAAGTCAATGTGCTGAGTGGGTCCTGCCTCCCTGCAGCCCAGTAGGGCTCCGTGGCACATAGTAGGTTCTCAGCAACACACTGGGTCAAACAACTGAGTATTGTGATCATTAAAGCACCTACTATGTACAGAAGAGGGTGGCCCAGAGCACAGGCTGGGCCGAACCCGTGAAGCTGAGAGTAGATGCAGCCGACAAACCTGCACTGGCCACTTGCTGAGCCAACCTCAGGCCACTGGTACCAGGCACCTGCTCCATGCCAGGCCCTGTGCTGGTGGTGGCTTCACAGAACCACCAAATATCAGGTTCGAGGGAACGCTGGGGCTCAGTTTGTCTGACTCTTCCCCGTATCCCACCATACCGCACGGCAGGGACTTGTCCCAAGCTGCACAGACCAGGGGCAGGAATGCGGCCTCAACCCAGTTCCTTAATCCAACACTCTCTTCCCACCACACCTGGGGTTTCGGCTTGTAGGGAGGTTGTGTTCTCCGAGCCTCAGTTTCCCCATCTGTAAAATGGACGTCAACATACCCACCCTGGCCACCTCCCTGGTGGTTATGAGGATCGAGAAGGGCTGGGTTCTGCAGCGGGCAGGTGCCCTCTCAGTGCCTCTGTCTCTGCCCCAGGCCCCAGCCTCCCCAAGAACGACGTCATTGTGGCCGTCAACTGGACGGGCGTCTACTTCGTGGATGAGCAGGAGCAGGTGCTTCTGGAGCTGTCCTTCCCCGAGATCATGGCTGTGTCCAGCAGTAGGTTAGTCCGGCCCCCACTCCCCGCGTTAGTGCAGGGCGGGGACTTGTGAAGACCAGTGGCAGGGATGGGACTCAAACCCGGGGTCCTGATTCAGCACTTTCTGAAGTGAGGAGGGGCAGATGGAGACACAGGCAGACACACAGGGAAGGAGAGAGCTCCCGGGGCTTTTCTGCAGGTCATGGGGGCCTTTGAAGGAAACCTAACAGAGGACATCACCAAGGTGCAGAGACACGCAGTGGCCTGTCCTGGTCGCGTGTGACTGAGCAGTATGTGCTGCACCCTGCAGACCCCTGAGGCACCTTCCTCCCTATAGGGTGGGGGGGGGGCGGGTATTTCCAGCACATTCGTGGCTGTCCTGGGATGGGCACGGGTGGTTAGGACAGTCGGGGACAGTCGAGCGTGTACAAAAAGCTGGCCTGAGATTCAGGGCTCCGTGTGGGACTCACCTCCATGCCCTCATCTCTAAAATGGAGGTCTTAACTTTCCATCAGTACGGTGGTGAGGAATACATGCAAAAATTGATAGGAGAGCTCTTTGTAAACTGAGAAGTGCCGTGCACATGGGAGCAACGTTGGGAGTGGGTCCTGGAATGGACTGGCATTCCCAGCAGTGCCTCCTCCCCGCATCTGGGGCTTGTAGGAGTGTCTCTGGGCTGTGTCCGATGTGGGCAGGGGTTGGGTCATGTCCAGCTCGGACCAGGCACATGGGATGCAGTGGTGACAAGATAGTCCTTGTCCTCTTGCAGCTTCACTTGAGAAGGGAGATGGGCATCGAATAAGCCATTGTAAAGTAGGGGCCAGTGTGCTGAGGGCTATGGGAAGGCAGGGAGGGCTTCCTGGAGGCAGTGGTTTCTAGGCTGAGCCCTAAAGGGTGAGTGGGAATTAGACAACAAAGGGGAAGTGAGCTCCCCCTGCAGGCCTCCCAGGACCATGTGTGACTTTGGCCTGGCCGTGGCTGACTCAGGCTGAGCTGTGGCTGCCTGGGCCCCATCTCACCCTGGCTGAGCCGGCCTCTTTCTGGCTGGGCCACATCTGACTGGGCTGGCCTTGGTCTCCTTCAGGGAGTGCCGTGTCTCGCTCTCGCTGGGCTGCTCTGACCTGGGCTGTGCTGCATCTCACTCGGGCTGGGCAGGAGTGACCCCGACTGGGCCCTGTTCTCCATGTTGGTCCTGCAGGGGAGCGAAACTGGTAGCCCCCAGCTTTACGCTGGCCACCATCAAGGGGGATGAGTACACCTTCACCTCCAGCAATGCTGAGGACATCCGTGACCTGGTGGTCACCTTCCTGGAGGGGCTCCGAAAGAGGTCTAAGTATGTGGTGGCCCTGCAGGACAACCCCAGCCCTGGTGAGTGGCTCCTGGCACGAGATGCCAGTCCCTGGGGTCAGGGTGTTAGGCAGATTACGTGCCCTAGCCTTGGCCTGGCGTTCAGGATCTCTAGAGCCTGTTACCCATTCTTCCCCAGACACCTTCGGTTCCAGCTGGACCAAATAGCTCAACCCTGTGCCTTCGATCTGTGCCCTGCGGGGAACCTTCCTCCCTCTGGTCTTAAATACCTATTACTTGCCAACTTCTCCAGATGAGATCAGGGGTTCCTCCTCAGTGTTCCCCCAATACCCACCATCTTCAAATGATGACAGTGGTAACAGCTATGGACCGTGCATCCCCGGGCCTTTGAGGTCCCGAGCAGAGCGTGAGAAAGAGACGAAATGAACCCAGCCCTGCCCTCAGTGGGGAGGGGGTGGGAGCAGACAGTGACCATTCCTGTGATAATGCAGTGACCCGGGAAGCCCAGAGGCTGTGGGAGCCTGGGATTCGGGGAGGACGTATGTGTGAACAGATCGTTTGGGGCAGAGAGGAGAACCGAGCAGAGGCTGGAGGGGGCAGGTGTGTCTGGGAACTGTGGGCAGTTTGTTTCAGCTGGAATGGGTGAGGTGAGGCGAGGCGGGAGGGGCAAAAAGTGAGGCAGAAGACGTCAGGAAGGCCATCTGCCAGCAACAGGCCTGTAGCGTGTCGAGGAGTGTGGGATTCCTTTTAGGGCAGTGGGGAGCCACGGAAGGCTTCTGAGCTGGGAAGTGGCCCCCTCCGATGGCTATCTGTGTTGGGGGTTGTGCAAGGTAGAGGCAGAGCGGCTGCTGAGCAGATATGGGACAGGGCCTCAGTTCCAGTGGGGAGGAGGGGCTTACAGGTCATCAACCCAAAGAGAGGTGTTCCAACCCAGCCTCTCTCTCTGCCCCCATGTGGCCCTGCTCACCCATGCCTTCCAGCGGGCGAGGAGTCAGGCTTCCTCAGCTTTGCCAAGGGGGACCTCATCATCCTGGACCATGACACAGGAGAGCAGGTCATGAACTCAGGCTGGGCCAATGGCATCAATGAGAGGACCAAGCAGCGTGGGGACTTCCCCACCGACTGCGTGTATGTGATGCCCACTGTCACCATGCCACCGCGGGAGATTGTGGTACGTGGCCCGGGGTGGGGCACATGCATGGGAGGCTCCCCTGGCCCCTCCTTGTCTTCTTCCCACATAAAATGGAGTGAGGGGTTACAGTAGGTTCATGCTTTGCAGCTTCTGTGAAGATGATCTGGGGGTCTTCTGGGACCATAAACTGAAAGTTGGGGGCAACTATCAAATGTATGCCAGGTGGAGAGGGACCTAGAAATTGCATCAGGGGAGGAACTGTCCAGGGGTAGGGGATCAGAGAAGAGTGGCCTAGGGGATGGGGGTGGGGGTACGGGCTTGCACTGTCCAGAAAGGCAGTGAGGGCAGAGATGGGGAGTGAGGCCCTGCTTCCTCTGGAGCCCCTTGAGCCAGCACTGAGGACTCGGAGCCCAGCTTTCCAGGCAGTTCCAGAGCCAGGCTCTGTTGACGGGGCAGTTCTGACACTGCATCCGCTGCCTTGTCCAGGCTTTCTGACTGACCCAACTTAGTTCAGACACAGGGCACCAAGGGAAGGGTCCTAAGGCCAGCATGATGGAGGCAGTGGTAATGTCAGAGATCCCCCAGGAGGAAAGGTGTTCCCAGGGTCAGAATGGGGCACAGGGCCCACCCCCAGACCCACTTAAGAAGGCTCTGGGCTTTACCATGTTGATCCAGGGGCCCGGGGTACAGATCCAGGGGCACCTGACCTCAGCTCCCCGTCTCTCGGTCTCTAGGCCCTGGTCACCATGACCCCCGACCAGAGGCAGGACGTTATCCGGCTCTTGCAGCTGCGAACGGCAGAGCCTGAGGTGCGCGCCAAGCCCTACACGCTGGAGGAATTTTCCTACGACTACTTCAGGTGACGGGGGAAGGGGAGAGAGGGTCCCAGGACAGGGAGCTGCAGGCTTCTGCTACCCTCTGGTCTGCGTGCTGGGGTTGCTTTGCGGTGTCCCCGTCTGTGAGCAGTGCCCAGGTCAGAGGGAACCAGAGGGCAGTTTCAGTCCATCGAGATGATGCGTCTCATGTTGTGCCATCTTATCCTTCCTTCATTTAAGATACTGTGACTGCGCCCACCCTAGGTGGAGTCCTGGGCACTCCTGACTCAAGGCTGTACCTGCCTCACCGATTCACAGTCCTGGTGGGGAGACAGGCATGAGACCAGGCGGCTGTTATTCTGTGCGCCCAGTGTTGTCATGGAGATGCTGGGTCGGGGTGGAGATGGAGGCTTCGTGGAGGAAGTGGTGTCTGAGCTAAGCTGGGGCGGAGGGGGGGGGGGCGAGGCGGGGGGAGCCGGGTGGGGGGGCGCCACAGCTGGAGCAGAGCAAGCAGAGAGAAGCAGGCGCGAGCAGGCCGGGGAGGCGGGCAGGGCTGCCGGGGCACAGCCAGCCTTGTTAGTATCTCCGTCTGTTGGCTGAGAAAGTAAGGCCCCGGCAGGGCTGGTGACTCATCCCAGGTCACGCAGTGCAGCAGGGAAGCCGGTTCTCTCCGCTCCGCTTCCTACACGGGGCAGGATGGGGCTGGAGTCTCACAACCTGGCCGTCAGTGCGGACTGTCCTGTGCTGTGCAGGCCCCCACCCAAGCACACGCTCAGCCGCGTGATGGTGTCCAAGACCCGCGGCAAGGACCGGCTGTGGAGCCACACGCGGGAGCCGCTCAAGCAGGCGCTGCTGAAGAAGATCCTGGGCAGCGAGGAGCTCTCGCAGGAGGCCT
>NW_020172006.1:218823-259610 GCF_003031525.2 Neophocaena asiaeorientalis asiaeorientalis
CCACGGGGAGAGGGCGCCTAGGGCAGGGGAGGGCTGGGCTGGGCCTGGCCTCTAGGGTTTTCGTCTAGACACTTCCTTCCTTCTGAGGGGCCCAGCTGGGGCCTGGGCAGACGTAGGGGGATGCTGACGGAGTGCCTCTCTCTGTGTGCCCGGCACCTTACAGCGTGCAGGGGGCTGCCTCACCCATTGTCTCCTCACACCCTGTCACTTGGTTGACGGATGTATATCGTGCCATGTGCTGGGCCAGGCGTGGAGACACGGCGGTGAGTAGACCCAGTCCCTAGCCTCGTGGTGCTCATAGTTGAGAGTGGAGATGTGCTGATTGGGGTCAGTGCTGTGATGGGACCCGACAGCACATTGACCTGACTTGGCCTTGGAGGAGGGCAGGGAGGACTTCCTGGAGGAAGTGATATCTAGGCTGGAGACTGGGTAGGCCTTGGCCAGTCAAAGGGGAGATGGGTGGGGAATGTTCTTGACAGAGGGAGCAGCATGTATAAAGGCCCTGAGGCAAAACAGAGCAGGGCTGTTTCAAGGGCAGAAATTAACTCAGCACAGCTAGAGGCTAGAGTTCAAGAAGGGAATCCCAAGATGTGGGCTGATGGATGAAAGTTTCCCAAGGCCTGTTAAGAAGCTTGGACTGTGTCCTGCGGTGCAGCCATGGGGAGCCACTGGGGCAGGGGGTGGCATGGTTAGATCTGTGATTTGGAAAGTTCATTCCGGTTGCTGTGAGGACTCTGGTAGTGGGGCTGGGGCCTGGAGCACGATGGCTAGTGAGGAGGTGGCCAGAGGAGTTGAGGAGAGAGGGTGGGCAGATTATGCCCATTTCCTGGGTGAGTAGCCTGAGGCCCAGGGCCACATGATCAGGGGTGGCAGACCCTGTTGGAGAGTGTGGTCGCCTGCCTCCCGGGCCATTGTTCCCCGACTGGTCACAGCCTTCCTTGACAGCTCCTCACCCGTGCTCAAGTACATGGGTGACTACCCCTCCAAGAGGATGCGCTCCGTCAATGAGCTCACAGACCAGATCTTCGAGGGTGCCCTGAAGGCTGAGCCCCTCAAGGACGAGGTGTACGTGCAGATCCTGAAGCAGCTGACTGACAACCACATCAGGTAAGCCGGGATGGTGGGAGGGTGAGGGGCAGGCCCCCCCCACCCCTAGTGCTAACAGCTGAAGGTAATCGTAAGGTCCTCCTCCCACTGTGAGCTCACTCCCTGCTGAGGCAGCGGCTGGCTCTGCCTGGGAACAGTCCTTCTTCACTCAGAGCAGGAAGCTGTCCTCAGGCCCCCTCATGTCCTAGCTCTCCCTCAAGGCCCAAGGAAGAGGGTCAAGAACCAAGAGGTGGTGGCTGCGCCCTCAGTGTCTGTCCTCCCCGCAAGTTGAACAGCCCCAGCTCCTCCTCATTTCCCGCTGCTCTCTGCCTGAGCCTCCTCTGGATACCCCTCCCTAGCCCAGATGCCACTGTCTGCCTACAGGTGCATCTCATGAGCACTTGTCCCATCCCTGGCTCAGGCTGAGCTGGCTGTCAGTCAGAAGCTCTGGATAAAAACTCTCATGGGGGCTTCCCTGGTGGCGCAGTGGTTGAGAGTCCGCCTGCCGATGCAGGGGACGTGGGTTTGTGCCCCGGTCCGGGAAGATCCCACATGCCGCGGAGCGGCGGGGCCCGTGAGCCATGGCCGCTGAGCCTGTGCGTCTGGAGCCTGTGCTCCGCAACGGGAGAGGCCACAACAGGGAGAGGCCCGCATACCGCGAAAAAAAAAAAAAAACTCTCATGGGGGCTTCCCTGGTGGCGCAGTGGTTGAGAGTCCGCCTGCCGATGCAGGGGACGTGGGTTTGTGCCCCGGTCCGGGAAGATCCCACATGCCGCGGAGCGGCGGGGCCCGTGAGCCATGGCCGCTGAGCCTGTGCGTCTGGAGCCTGTGCTCCGCAACGGGAGAGGCCACAACAGGGAGAGGCCCGCATACCGCGAAAAAAAAAAAAAAAAAACTCTCATGGGCTGGGGGTGTTGGACCCTAGAGGGTGTCACCGCCTCCCTGATGGCCCAGACCATGGCAGGAGGGGGAAGTCAGGCACATGCTCATCTCAGAGCCTGAGAGAAGCCCCACCCTCTCCCTTTATTCCCAGACTTCCAACTCCCTCCCTAGCTTTGTCACTCTCTACATCTCTTATACAAGTCTACCATTGGACCATGCGTCAGATCTTTTCGCACATTCTGTGCCCGCAGCCAGGAAAACCTTTCTTCTCCTTTGCATATCAGAATTTGCCTCAGTCTTCAAAGCCTAGATCAAATGCCACCTCCTCCTAGAAGCCCTCCAGGCTTCCCTCCTGCCAGACCAAAGGAGCTCAGAGTAGTGCCTGAGGGAGTCCTGGGGCTGGTCTAACATAGTGCTACTCAAATAATAGACGAGTTAAAGAGCTGCTGCCATAATATAAATCACACACTGCTTCCGTCATAGGAAAGTCTAAGAAAAAAAAAATCTTAAGAGTGCTTGGTGACACAGCTGATTTTTATTCTGACACAAGCACCTTACCTCCACCTGACTAGTAAGCGTGCGGCCTGGGGTGGGGTTGGCAGACCAGACTTGGAGTAGCACTAATGGGATCAGGCTGTCAGGGGGGTGGGTCCGTGTTGGTCCTCAGACAGGGGTGGGGGTGAGGGCAGGCATGTGCTGCCGTGTGAGGAGCTGAGGCGTATTGGCCCGCGGTACCTCTTCCTGCAGGTATAGTGAGGAGCGGGGCTGGGAGCTGCTCTGGCTGTGCACAGGGCTCTTCCCGCCCAGCAACATCCTCCTGCCGCATGTGCAGCGCTTCCTGCAGTCCCGCAAGCACTGCCCACTCGCCATCGACTGCCTGCAGCGGCTCCAGAAAGCCCTGAGGTACAGCAGGGGCTGCAAGGGGCAGAGGGGGCAGTGGGCATAGTGCGTGGCGGCAGGCACTGGGATGGGCCTCCGGCCACCCTGGCTTGTGAGACGAGTCCCTTGGGGATGCTGAGGTCCTGACCCATCTCTGGGGTCCCACAGCTGCCAGGTTGACAAAGGTGGCAGTGCCCATTCTGGACAGTTTGAGAGTCTGGTTGCTCAGAAAGTTATTTTCTCATACCTTCAAGTCTGCTGGGGAGGCAGACACCTGGGCCACACTCCATACTCTGCAAAGCCCACTTGTACCCTTTGCTTCATTCGGTCCCCTCCACATCCCTATCTGGTGGGTACCATTATCATCTCATTTTACAGATGAGGAACTAGAGGCTTGAGAGTTTGTCACCTGGTAGGAAGTGGTGGCTGGGGATTAGGCCTGGGTTTGCCTGTCTCCAAAGTGCCCTCTGCTCTCTGCTCCCCATGGCCCCAGGAATCTGCTGTCTCCTGACTTGCCCCCCTTCCGCCCGCCCCCTGCTCCCCTGGTTTTCAGAAACGGGTCCCGGAAGTACCCCCCGCACCTGGTGGAGGTGGAGGCCATCCAGCACAAAACCACCCAGATTTTCCACAAGGTCTACTTTCCCGATGACACAGACGAGGTGAGGGACTCTGGCTTCTTGGTCTGTGGGTGCCCCTGAAGGACCAGGCTCCCTCGGGGACACGGGGCAGCCCTGATGTCTCTTCCCCACCACCCCCACCTTTGCCCCCATCCTCCTGCCCCTCAGTGGAGTCGGGGCTCAGTCAAGAGGCCACAGACTCCTCGGGTCAGGAGCCCTTGGGCTCCTGGTTCAGCCTCTCACTTCCTTGATCAGCTTCCTTGAGAAGGTCACCCCTCCCTCTCTCTGAGGAGCCTCTGCTTTAGAGAAACGTGCTTTCTCCCTCTGAGCTGAGCTCTGTGTTGATGTCATCTCCCTGATGCCAGCTCTGTTCCTGGGCACAGGCCTGCCTGCTCCGCAGCCCAAGGCCGCCCCCATTGCCCCGAGCCCACTCTCCCGCAGACTAACACTTCCTTCCTTCTCACCTGACCTGAGTGTGAGTCCCCTCCACCATGGTCCCCTGGGCAAAAGTCCTATTTGTCTTCTTGTCATGCCCATTTGGTCAGGCTGGCTCCTGATCTACACCCCCTGCTCCATCCCAGCACGGCACCTCATTCAGATAAGACCAACAGTGAAACTTTCGGTTTGAAAAGCAGTTTAAAAACTTGTCTAGAGATTAGAGACTCAGAAATACCACTATGGGATTCTAGTCACAAGGACAGAAAAACTGCCTAAAATCTTTTCCTGTCCCCTATGGAGGGTTACATGGAGCACCCCCCACCCCTCAAATCGCACTCCTCCCTCACCTGAGCTTCCCCAGGACCTCCCATCCCTCTCAAGCCCAGTCTGGGCTGCTTCCCAGTTCTTGACTCCTCCCCCTTTCTGGAGTTTGCTTTCTCCTTCCTCCAGTTTCTCTCCTTCCAATCACCCTGTCCCTTCTGTGCTCCCTTGGCCTCTGCCATCACTCATGCTTGTACAGCTGGGCCCAGGACCCTGGAGGCCAAGGCTTAGTCCCGCTTGAAGGGTTGGGAAGGGCACAATCTGGGAAGACCCAGACAGGAGTTGCTTTTCCTTCTTTAAAAAAATAATTATTTATTTACTTTTAATTGAAGTTTAGTTGATGTACAATATTTATGAGTGGCAGCTATACAACACAGTGATTCACAAATTTTAACGGCGGTGTTCCATTTATAATTATCATAAAATATTGGCTATATTCCCTGTGTTGTGCAGTATATCCTTGTAGTTTGCTTATTTTATACAGAGTAGGTTTTATACTTCTTCCTTTTCTTAAGCATGGTGCCCAGCTCTGGGGAAGCCCCCTCAGAAGGAGGGTGTCTTGCATGGGAGGGGGCTCCGTCTGGCTGGAGGCACAGCCACAGGGATGCGAGAGGCCCTGCCAGAGGCAAGCAAGTGTTCCCCCGCCACCCCTTCCCCCAGGCCTTCGAGGTGGAGTCCAGCACCAAGGCCAAGGACTTCTGCCAGAACATCGCTGCCCGGCTGCTCCTCAAGTCCTCCGAGGGATTCAGCCTCTTTGTCAAAATTGCAGATAAGGTGGGTTGGGGGGGGCCACTGATTGGTGGGAAATTTGGCTGGCGCCCTGGGAGCTCATGGGGCAGCGGGGGTGGGGACAGAGACAGAAGGAGGGACGGGGAGAGGAAGAGGCCCTCTTGCAGGCGCCATCTGAGTGTGCCCGTCTCTTCCTTACATCCCTGCAATGGCCCCTTACATGCAGCAGCTATGCCTACATCTCTCTCCTCTGAGGCATGGCACAGCCTGGCCCCAGACCTCTTGGGAGCATCTGTGCTCTGGACACACTAGGCTCCTCGCCCTGCCCCAATACACATGTACTTTCCAGAGGTGATTTGACTGGTCCCTCAGCTGCCACGCTGAGGTCAGTTCGCCTCTGAAAAAGCCCTGGAAGGGAGGATGACCATCCCCACCTAACAGACCACAAAACCTGGACTCAGAAGTGTTAAGTGACTTATCTCAGGTCACACAGCAGGGACTCAGAGCCAGGTAGGTCTGACTCTGAAGCACAGGCCCCTGCCTTCACCCCACATTGCCCCCCGCCCCATTTATGTCCATGGGAGTCAAAGGCCCAGCTTGAAAGCCCCTTCCCATGGGGGGGCTTCCCTGACCCTTGCAGGCAGGTCAGGTGCTCTCTCCTGTCGCTCACCCACAGTTCCCTGTGCATCCATGTCTGTCTCCTCACTTCATGTCTGTCCCTGTGCCAGACACTGTGACCCAGAGGTGATCTCAGTGAGGTCCTGGACCCAGCGGGGCTTAGAGCCTGTGGGAGGAGCAGGACACGGATACCAGAGAATGTCCAAAGCAGGGACTGGGCCCCTTTCTCGGCCTTTTTTCCAGGGTCCTAGAGCAGCAATCAGTGACTCTGAATGACTGAAGGGAGTCACTGTCACTGGACAGAGACACTCAACAGGCACAGTCGGGGCAAGATGGGGTTGATACATGGACACCCCCCCCCTCTGGCTGCGAGCAGGAGTTCTTCTGGAGAAGGGGCTGCCGGGGAGGCCTTGGGTGGGAAAGTCAGAAAACTCAGTATTGCTCCAGTTAAAATGATTGGACTAGAATGGCCATGTCCCTAGGTCATCAGCGTTCCTGAGAATGACTTCTTCTTCGACTTTGTACGACACCTGACGGACTGGATAAAGAAAGCACGGCCCGTCAAGGATGGTAATGTGAGGCTGAGTCCTGGGATCATCCGAGGCCTGGGGCCAGCAGGTCCTGGCTCGGGGCCATACCTGAGTGCCACCTGGGTGGGGCCCGAGTCAGGCCTTCCTCCAGGGCTGGTGCTGGGCCGGACACCCTTCTGTGCTGGGATCTTCTGGGTGACCAACTGCCCTCTACCACAGGAATCGTGCCCTCGCTCACCTACCAAGTGTTCTTCATGAAGAAGCTGTGGACCACCACGGTGCCAGGGAAGGACCCCATGGCCGATTCCATCTTCCACTATTACCAGGTGAGCTGCCCAGAGCCTCTCTGCTGTGGTTGCCTGCTGTCCTTGCCAGGGGAGGGGCAGCAGCTTGGACTGGAAGCCATTCCTGCTGGGGTCTCTGGAGGTGCCCAACCTCAGATCCTTCTCCTTCCCAACCCTCCAGCCCTCGGGCTGAGCTCTCAGGCCCTTCCCTTGGTGAGGGGCTATGCTCTGGATTTGGGATTCTGCTGGTACACCTGGGTCTGTAGACGTTTTCCAGCAGGGCATGGGCCTGCGGGAAGCCAGCAGGGTGGCTCACAGGCTGAGCCTCTATCATGTGTCTGGCAGCTTGTACTCGTTCTGTCCTCCCAACAACCCCCAAGAAGGCATGCTGTTCCCATTTTACAGAGAAACACTCAGATCGAGTGATATAATTAGGATCACAGGGCTGAAGGAACTGGGGTTTGATTCCAGGTCTTCACGACTGCAGCCTCAGTGGTCTCTTCCGAGGTGGCCGTTTACCGTTCTGTGGGACAGACAGACCAGGATGCTGGGAGGGGCGCCAGTGGTGGGGAAGGCAGCTGCCCTGGTAGAGAGAACCCTGGCCTGGGAGCCAGAAGGGCCGCCTTCCTTCAAACCCAGGATCTTCATCTCCCCTTTCCCCCATGTTGCCCGTTTAGCAAGTGGCACCGTTAACTCCCAGCTCCCCCAAGGCAGAAACCTGAGTCAGCGTGGACCTCTCCCATGTCCCAAATCACTCACCTGAAGACTTTACCTCCCGAATATCTCTTATCTCTGAAACGCATTCACGTCTCTCCATCACCACCATCTTTCATCTGGAAGAAGCCCATAACCTTCTCTCTGATCTCCTCCATCTGCCTTTTTAAATCTGTAAAGCACTGAATCTGTGTGATATAATGCTGTTTCCCCATACTGTGCCTTCCCCCCTTGGGGAGCAGTGTCAGCTGAGGTTGGGGAAGCAGGTGGGCCCAAATGTGGGGTAAAGTAGTAGGCCCGGCCTCACGTTGTGGGGGGGGTGCTTAAGGGAAGGAGCCCACTTCCTCCAGGTGCCTCCACTGCCTGTGACCCGCTCTGTCTCTGGCAGGAGCTGCCCAAGTATCTCCGAGGCTACCACAAGTGCACGCGGGAGGAAGTGCTGCAGTTGGGGGCACTCATCTACAGGGCCAAGTTTGAGGAGGACAAGTCCTACTTCCCCAGTATCCCCAAGCTTCTACGGGAGCTGGTGCCCCAGGACCTCATCCGGCAGATCTCGCCTGACGACTGGAAGCGGGTGACCGTGGGGGAGACAGTGGGAATAGGGGCCCCCTGAATGGTTCGCTGGGTACCCCAGGGTCAAGGGGGCAGGTGCTGGACAGCAGCCCAGGGAAGTATCTCTTGTGGTCACTTGGCAGTAATTTGCCCTGTCCTGGTGACCGGATTTTAATTGATACTGTTTGTCCTGCTTGCTTTGGGGAGGGAAGGGCTGTCAGGAGTCCATTAACTGGTATAAGTGGGGAGGCTTCAGAGCCTCCAGGGCCCCTGGCAGCTGCTGCCAGTGCAGGTGGGGCAGGAGCGGCAGGGGAGAGGACTCTGACCCCCCGCTCCCCCTGCAGTCCATCGTCGCCTATTTCAACAAGCACGCAGGGAAGTCCAAGGAGGAGGCCAAGCTGGCCTTCCTGAAGCTCATCTTCAAGTGGCCCACCTTCGGCTCAGCCTTCTTCGAGGTGAAGGTATGCCGTGGGTGCGTGCTTCTCAGAGAGGACGAGGGGGAACCAGATGGCACAGAGACTCCTCCCCCTGACTCTGGGAAACGGCAGTGGTCTCTGCCACCTGCCTGGCAAGGAAAGGAGGAAATGGCCCTCAGCTCTGTCCCAGCTAGGTGTCTCAACTAAGTACTGGGCCCTGGGCTTAGTCCTGGGACACTGAGGGGCCATTATCTCAGCCTGGCAGGGGAGGCAGATGTGTACAAAGGCCAGAGTAATGCAGGACGATCTGCACCGTGACAGTGGGGTGGCAGAGCCTGGGAGGCCCAACCAGATAGCAAAGGCTGAGGTGGCTTCCTGGAGGAGGCAACACTGAGCTTTCCAGGGAGACCTTGAGGGGAGGGTTCCTGGCAGACGGCCTGGCACGAGCAAAGACCCAGAGGTGTGAGAGCTCAGGCCTGGGCAGGAAGTGCGAGTGGGTGAGTGTGGCCGGGCGGGGGTGTGAGGCGAGCAGGAGAGGCCGGTAGGGTTCCTCCTGCAGGTGGTGCCCAGCCTGGATGGTTTTGCACAGGGATGATTGATGGGGCCAGAGCCCACTCTGACTTCAGGGCTGGGGTGGATCTGAGGGGCAGGACCAGAGGCAGGAGAATGGTGAAGTGGCTGGGGCGAGGGGATAGGTCAGGATGGAGAGGGGGGGAATGGCCTTGCTACACACTGAGGAGGGGACCCCTTTGAGAAGCCTGGCTGTGCAACGAAGAGAGAGGTAGGTAGGTACACCTGGAGGCAGGTGTAGGGTTCAAGGAGGCTTTTTAAAGATGAGGGGCTTTAGGGCTGAGAGAGAGCAATAGCAGAGACTCCTAGAGAAGCAGGACAGAAGGGCTGAAACTGCTACCGGGCTGGTTGGGGACCCGTGAAGGGAGTTGGGGTAGCTCTGGGGGCCCAGCAGAGGTATTGCTAGAAACCATGAGGTCGTGACAGGACCATGAGCACCAATGCACCCCTGGCATTACGCAGGCAGCAGGAGAGGTAGACTTAAGCCCAGCTGGGGGCAGCTCCCCACCTGATGTCTCTGGCTTTTTTTTTTTTAACTAGCAAACTACAGAGCCAAACTTTCCTGAGATTCTCCTAATTGCCATCAACAAGTATGGGGTCAGCCTCATTGATCCCAGAACCAAGGTGAGCAGCGACAGGGAAGAGGAGGCGGGGGTGGGCTTCTCTGTTTGCACTTCTAACAAAGGCCCCCAGACTCAAACCCCGAGAGACCCTATCAGCCACCACCATCCTCGCTTCATCCACCCACCTGGCCACACATCTTGAGAGGCTGACCGTGTTTGCTGCGTCTACTTCCTTACCTCTCATCTCTCCATCAAAACTGCTGAGTTACTAACAAAGCCCTCGCTACTAAATCCCCTCGCTACTAAATCCAGTCACTCTAGTGCTTGGCCTTTCAGCATCACTGGATACTTCCAAGCACTTCCTCCCAGAATGCTCTCTGTCCATACTGGTCAGGGTGGGAGGCTCTACTAGAGTAACTGCTGCTCAGGTTTGTGGGCCAGAGCAGTTCCTACCGAGGGGGCCAGGAGACAAGTCCTACCACTGACACAGGAGGGTACAACGGGGGCTGTTGGCAAAGGGGGCAATGACCCCCATCTTCCCCGTGGCTCCGTGTGCCCACTTTCCTGGTTTTCCTCATATCCCCCTTGGTCTCCCTCTCAGGCACTTCCCTGGGCTTCTTCTCTACCCAGCCCACACACTGTGTTCCCCCAGTGTGTGTCGTCTTGTCTCCCCCCTCCAACTCTGCTGGACCATCTCATCTGTGACCACAGTTTCAGTTCCTTCAGGCTCTCCGATTTACAGTTCTGGGCCCCATACACCTGACGGCCTCCTGGGCTTCCTTGGTTGTCCCACCAGCCGGCCCCACCCAAGAGCTGGAGGGGGAAGGCATCTGCTTCCCACAGCAGCTCCATAGCACAGCTGGACTCTACCCTCTGCTCCTTTTCTCGTCTGAGAGTCTGAGGTCCTTCGCGTGGGAGCTGAGGGGTGAGGCCAGACGGTCCAGGCCGTGCAACTTCAGACTCTCTCTGCTCCCCAGGACATCCTGACCACCCACCCCTTCACCAAGATCTCCAACTGGAGCAGCGGCAACACCTACTTCCACATCACCATTGGGAACCTGGTGCGCGGGAGCAAACTTCTCTGTGAGACGTCACTGGTGAGAGCTCTTCCTTCCAGGCCTGGTGGGCTCCCCTGTCTCACCTGCGGCTTCAATTAAGGGACACACAAATTAGCACCTTAATGTGAGGTCGCAACAGCTTAGAGCCCTAGATGTCTGGCTGGATGAATCCAACCCTTCAGCCGTGTGGCTGGGGAGACTTAAGTAAGTCCAGAGGAGGGGGCAGGATCTGCCTTTGTCTGGGCTTCTGTCCACTGCAGTTTGCTAGGAGCTGTGTCCTGGGTCTGAGTGGGCGGCCGTGTCCTACATCTGTTTATCTTCTTGCTGCTGTTTCCAGGGCTACAAGATGGATGACCTCCTGACTTCCTATATTAGCCAGATGCTCACGGCCATGAGCAAACAGCGGGGCTCCAGGAGTGGCAAGTGAACAGTGGGGAGGTGGTGCTGGCTCTGTGCCTGCTCTCTAGGCAGCAGCTGGCTCAGGACCGTCGGCTACCTCTGCAGCCGGGGGAAGACCTTTGCCATCGAGGCAGGGAGGCTGGCCACCACTGACTGTACCATCGTGGCCTCTGACCCTTCTTCCGGTGCAGTGGCCTCACCGGGATGCAGAACTCCCCTCCATCCACCCCTGAAGCACCCGGTTGGTTCTAGTCCTGGCTTGCTGTGGCCTTCCCAGTTGTAAAACCCTGTGCTCCTTGGATGCCCTTCTTAGCTCAGACTAGCCCTACGATGTGACCTCTTTTGACTTTCTGTGCACCACCAGGAAAAGTAACCAAGAGGACTACCTAGTTCTTCATGCTGGAAACAACCACCCAAGATTGTTCTGAAGCCTAAGGGACTGGCTTCATTCCCCTAAGTCCGGGAGCCTCAGCTGGGGTGAGGGCAGACGGACCACTTTTATATATTACAGTGTGAGTGAGTGCTGAGCCCCTGCTCGAGGCTCCCCCGATCACCTCAGGCATAAAGCATGTGTTCCATCTTCTGGCCCTGTAGTGTCTTTGCTGGGGGAGGGGCGGGGGCAGGGTGTGGGGCCAGGACAGGGCCCTTTGGGGGAGTGGCCTATACTGTCTCTTTGGTCTGGGGGTTGGTGGGGGGTGCTTAAAGGACTGGCTGAGCCTGGGGCAGGCTGAGGGGATGCTGCCCTGGGAGGTGGTGACCTAAGTGTGGATGAGCTGGAGATCCAGAGGGGGGAACCAGCTTCTGGGCCTTACCTAGGGCCAGTGGATCAAGAGTGGCCCTTGCATCCTGCCAGAAACATCTCCTGGGCTCATCAAGAAACCTCCAAGAACCTCAGGAACCATGCTGCCTTGGGATGAATCCTTACGTCCAGTGGGTGCCTGTAAAATATTACTTTGTGACCTGGATGGAACATACAAGTTTGGACAGGACCTGGGCAGGTCCGGGGGTGGGGGATTCAGGCAGGGAAGGTGTGATCTGGGGGTGGGCATGCTTCTGGGCTGTGGCTGGGATGAGCACCTAGAGAAATGACAGGGGAGAGGTTGGCATGTTTTGTGATCTGTCCTCAAGGCCCCCCTGGTACTTCAGCACAGCCAGCCCAGCTCCACTTGCCCTCACTCACTCAAGGGTCTGGGGTCACCTGCATGTAGGTGACAAACCACTCCACAGGGCGTGCTAATCCTGTTCTCTCCAGAGGCCTGTGCGGGAGGTGGAGGGGCTGTCTGGTGAAATGGAGGCCCCAAACCAGACAGCCCTGCTTTCTGGGAGGGCAGCCCTGCCCCACCAATGTTCACATGACTCCACAGGCAGCCCGGGATAAAGCTGAGCCCCAAGGAGGGTGCTGTGGTGTCCTCCCTACACATCATCAAATACATGGAAATATGAGCCCTGGAGGAGTGTGAATACCTGACGGGCACATAATGGAACACAACTTGCTGCCTCTAACGCTGGGCTCCCAGACAGGTATTCTCAGCTCTGGTTTCCTATCAAGACCAAATGCCTTTGGGTGGACATGGGATTATGCCCATCACCCCACTGGGGAATCAGCCAATGACAAGCTATTAGGAAGCACCCACTGCACACTGTACGACAGGATGTGCGTGTGGGATGAGATCTTTACCCCCAACGTGTGCCCATGCCACCTCTCCTTCTCTGACTCACTTTGTCACACATCCCCTAGTCTTTGTCAGCCTGAGTGACCACAGAGGGTCTAAAGATTGCATCACTTACCTTCGGAGTTCCTGAGAGGTTGCCTTTTTTTAGTAAACATCTTTATTGGAGTATAATTGCTTTACAATGGTGTGTTAGTTTCTGCTTTATAACAAAGTGAATCAGTTATACATATACATATGTTCCCATATCTCTTCCCTCTTGCTTCTCCCTCTTTCCCCTCCCTCTTTCCCACCCTCAATATCCCACCCCTCTAGGTGGTCACAAACCACAGAGATGATCTCCCTGTGCTATGTGGCTGCTTCCCACTAGCTATAATACGTCGGGTAGTGTATATATGTCCATGCCACTCTCTCACTTTGTCACAGCTTACCCCTCCCCATATCCTCAAGTCCATTCTCTAGTAGGTCTGTGTCTTTATTCCCGTCTTACCTCTAGGTTCTTCATGACCTATTTTTTCTTTTCCTTACATTCCATATATATGGGGTAGCATACAGTATTTGTTTTTCTCTTTCTGACTTACTTCACTCTGTATGACAGGCTCTAGGTCACATCAAAAAATCTAGAAACAATAAATGCTGGAGAGGTTCTGGAGAAAAGGGAACCCTCTTGCACTGTTGGTGGGAATGTAAATTGATACAGCCAGTATGGGGAACAGTATGGAGGTTCCTTAAAAAACTAAAAAGAGAACTACCATATGACCCAGAAATCCCAGTACTGGGCATATACCCTGAGAAAACCATAATTCAAAACTCTAGAGTCATGTACCAACATGTTCATTTCAGCTCTATTTACAACAGCCAGGACACGGAAGCAACCGAAGTGTCCATCAACAGATGAATGGATAAAGAAGATGTGGCACATAGATACAATGGAATATTACTCAGCCGTAAAAAGAAACGAAATTGAGTTATTTGTAGTGAGATGGATGGACTTAGAGTCTGTCATACAGAGTGAAGTAAGTCAGAAAGAGAAAGACAAATACCGTATGCTAACACATATATATGGAATGTAAGAAAAAAAATGTAATGAAGAACCTAGGGGTAAGATGAGAATAAAGACACAGACCTACTAGAGAATGGACTTGAGGATATGGGGAGGGGAAAGGGTAAGCTGTGACAAAGTGAGAGAGTGGCATGGACATATATACACTACCAAACATAAAATAGATAGGTAGTGGGAAGCAGCTGCATAGCACAGGGAGATCAGCTCTGTGCTTCGTGACCACCTAGAGGGGGATAGGGAGGGTGGGATGGAGGGAGACGCGAGGGGTAAAGGATATGGGAACATATGTGTATATGTGACTGATTCACCTTGTTATGAAGCAGAAACTAGCACACCACTGTAAAGCAATTATACTCCAATAAAGATGTAGAAAAACAAAAAAAGAACGTAGCTAGTCCCAATTAGTACATATTGTGTGATCCGATTTATACGAAATGCTTGAAACAAAAATCTCCAGAGACAGTAAATAGGTTAATGGCTACATAGGGCTGGGAGGGTCAGGAAGCCAGTTGGGTGGGGAGTGACTGATAATGGGTATAGAGTTTCTTTTTAGGATAATGAAAGTGTTCAAAATTGATTATGGTGATGGTTGTACAACTCGATATACAAAACTCATTAAATTACATACTTTAAATGAGTGAATTATATAGTGTGTGAATTATATCTCAATAAAGTTATTTTTTAAAAGGAGGGTGATCTCTATGGGAACTTAAGGATAACAGTAATGCCACTCATTTGGGTAACACTTAATTTTTTTCCAAGTTCTTTTTGATCCATATGGCACCACTAAGATACATGCAGTATGAATGTTCTAATTTACAATTTAAAGATAAATAATTTGAGGCATATTGATTTCCCCAAGCATACATTTGCATGTATTCTCTACCAGTGAATGTCAATTCCTGGGGTGAGTGAAAAACATCTTAGATATTCCAATTGTTGTGGCTTTCCAAATGGCCACTGTACATAAACAGGTATATAGTATAACTATGGTATCAAATTTTATGTGATTAGGAAGCAATGTCTTAAAAGGCTCCTGGGGCAGGTGGGGGCGAGTGGAGACAATGAAAAAAAAGTTGAGAAACACTGCCTTAGTGGTACAGCAAAGAAAATAAGTCAGATCTCCTAAGCATCCCAGGCCTGTGTTACTTCCATTAACGTGTGTGTGTGTGTGTGTGCGTGTTCTAAATCTCAGGGGTTTTAATGCAAAGGTGATCATATTTTCTAGGACAGTAACAATTTCACATGATTTTATTTTTCCTAATATTGATTAAACATACAACTACAGGGGCTTCCCTGGTGGCGCAGGCCCAGCGGCCATGGCTCACGGGCCCATCCGCTCCGCGGCATGTGAGATCTTCCCGGACCGGGGAGCGAACCCGTGTCCCCTGCATTGGCAGGCGGATTCTTAACCACTGCTCCACCAGGGAAGTCCCCAGACCTTTAATTTTTAATAGCAATGAGGAAAAAGGCGATACCGATTTAAGCTTTGTTTTCTATTTCTTTTGCCTGGAAGTACTTTACCCTAGATTTCTGCTTGGCTTGCTTCTGCATACCATTAATATCTTTAGTCAAATGTATGGCAAAACCTTCCCTGACTACTCTGTCTGAAATAGTACCCCCTCTGTCATTACCTTCTTTCTTTTCCTTATATCCTTCATAGCACATGAGGAAAGTAAAATTAAAATATGATATAAATATATATCCATATAAAAGAGATAATGGAAAATATTACAAAGTGTTTACAGCAATTAACATAAACAGGTTGAAATTATGAGTGAAAAAAATATACATGGTACTTCCTAATTGGTCTACAATGTTAACATAATTTTGTTTTCAAAATAAAGTTATCATTAAAGAAAATATTATGTTAACAGAAATTTCAAAACAGGTGTAATAAGAGAACGAAGGGGGAGTTCAGTTAATTTTTCCCACCTCTACAGTGCCCAGGCTGAGATCTCATCAGGTGCAGAACTTTGAGATACATAGATATGGAGGCCACGTCCTGCTCAAGGCTGGTTGGCCTCTGGCCTTACCTCATGGCACACAGCTCCAATCTGGCCTTCATCCATGTGGGTTCCCAAGTATTCCATGTCAAAGAACCTCCAGCCAAGTATCCCATTACGACTCATAGCCCATCTCCCACAAGGTAACTGTAGGAGTAAAGATAACGGGTGAGAAGGAATAGAGTACCCTGGGCCATAGCAGTGGTTTTCAATGGACAAGAATACACAGAGTGACTCTGCATTTCCCTCAGCTCTGGAAGAATCTAGGGCTCTTTTTTCTAAGCAAAAGCAAAATCTGGGGGACAGGATTACTAACTTGACACCTCTGAAGTATTCACCAGGAGAAAACCAAGTAGACTCTTCTGTGAAGCCCCAAAGGGCAGAACTAAAATCGAGAGGTTGAAGATACAATAAAATTTTATTTCGTCACAACACAAAGTAGTAATTCCTAAAATTAGGCATGACTCCCAAACCTCTAAAAGCATGAAAGCAGAGAGCACCCAAACATTTGACAAAGTTGGGATTTGGAGTCCATGTTACCAACATTAGGGAAAATCACTAAACCTCCTTTCGAGTTCTATTAGATTTGAGACCCATGAGACCCGCACTGGGTCTTGTTCAAAACTCCATACCCAGAGAGTCCAGCACAATAGATGTCAGTATTTACTGAATAAATCAAATAAGAGATAATTGTAAATACTAAGTGAAATAAGCATCATAAAAGCCACTGAAAAGCTGTAGAGTTTTATACACATGTCATCATGCTGACAATGATATCCATTTTGAATGTCTCTGATTCTAGGAATGGAATGAGTTCAGTAAGGGCTGCAGAACCAAAGCCTCTTCTGGAAGCCAAGGGCTGCTGATTAAGTACTATGGGAGAGATTATGGGGCTGACACGAGTTAGAACTGATAGCTTCACTCAGAGATTGGATCACTCAGCCCTACTATGTGATAAAGAAAAAGGTCACTTGGCCTGTCTGGTCAGTTTCCTCAGCAGTAGAATAAGACAAATAACAACAAAGATAGTCCAGAGCTCTACAGACTCTTGTGCTCGCTTTAGACAATGAAGCTAGACTGGACTGACTTACGCTGTGTGGTATGTCATCTTATCTTCATCCAGATATTGGGACTATTGCTGGGCAGATAGGGAGACTACTGGAAAAAACACATGGTCTCAACCAAAGGGTAAGATTTGAGCCCTATTCTCTTGACTATGATTCAATCCAGTCCTCTTTCCATAATGTTCTTCATTCTTTATACTTGAAAGTCATGTAGTTTTTTAATGTCCATGAAGAATAAATATGACAGATTGCTTTTCTCTTCAACAATTACTTCTGAGAGAGAAGACTATGGGAACGTGGACCAAAAGAGAATCAGGACTGGGTAAAAAGCCTTCCACTTGCAGGAGCCTACTTCCTCACTGACAAAGAATACACATTTATGGCCTGTCACCCAGCACGTGGAGAAGACATCTTCAACTTGGACTGACTGGGGGAAAATATGAGGGTCCAAAAGACTATCTCTAGACACTGACAAAGCTGATTCTCTTTCCTGGGTCCGACATGTCCCTGTCAAAACGAATACAATGCAAGACCAGATTCAGGTTGTCTCAAACACTTTGTGACTACACACTGTGCCAAGGTAACTTCTAAAATCACATCTCAGGGAATTCCCTGGTTGTCCAGTGGTAGGGACTCTACACTTTCACTGCTGAGAGCCCAGATTTGATCCCTGGTCGAGGAACTAACATCCCACAAGCTGAGCAGCATTGCAAAAAAAAAAGAAGAAAAAAAAAAGCAGATAGCCTTTTCATTGTATGATTAAAATCACATCTCAAGGTAAAACCTCAGAGCATCACATATTTTGAGAAGAAGTAATATGAATGGAGTTCTCTTCTGGGAACTCACAAAAGCCATAGACTCTCAAATGCAGTACCTTCACTGAGTGCTCAGGTTAAGAGCACCCACTTTGTCCTCCCGCAGGAGCCCCCCGGTATCCTTTTCTATGCCAGACTAGGAGCTATCTGATGGCAGGGACTGAGCCTTATACTTCTGGTTCCACAGTAAAAGTCTCTGGAGACACCAGAAAAGGCATGATCAATAAACAATTTATAAATCATCTAATCCCTTCCTAGAACAAATTCCTTCAACATTGTCATGTATTTACCGTTTAGATAACTCCAATGACGGGAAACTCCCTGTTTTATGAGACAGGCCATAACTCTATTGGACAGCATTCATTTTTGCTTATCCTGAGACAAAATCTGGTACCTTATGACTTTTAGTACTTTGTCCACACACTATTCTCTGTATGAGTTCATAAAAGAGATGAGAAGATGGAAAATAACTTTCAGAGGCTTTTTCAGAGCCAGTCATGACACACATTGTGGAGAGACAATCATCCCCCAAGAGGATAAGGCTCTATTTTCTACAGTTATCAACATCAGTTATCAACATCATGTGTTGGAAAGATCAAAGTTCTCTTAAAACAAAACAGAAACTTACCAATGTTTTAGATGCAGAACAAGAAATCTGGCAGAAACTAGCAGAAATGAAATCTAGCAGGCAATGCAATGTAAACAGTAAAGGAATTAGAGTCCAGGACTTGGTCCAATATGACCTGCACCTGTGATATCTCGGAGCTGGGCAAGAAGCTCACTTTCTTTTTTACACTTGAAAAATGGAAAGGGAATGGATGTTGATGTAGGAATATTCAAATCCAAAACCCTCATTTGCTACTTACTCTGGCTTCCTAATCTTGGACAAGTTATTAACTTCTATGAACTTCATTTTCTTCATCTGTAAAATATAGATAATAAACCCTGCCTCACAATGAGATACTACTGTTCAGGAAAGTGTTTAGTACAAAGTAAAGCATGACACAAATGTTAGCTACAACCCTTATTATTATGCTGAAGAACAGAACTCTGATGGACTGGAACAATGGAGTAGAATATTCAAAATGGGATTTAATGAAGATAATTTAAAAGTTCTATGTTACCAGCTTAAGGCAATCTCATGTTTAAAAAAAGGGTCAGAGATTTAAATTGGCTACAACTGTACCAGGGGTCAACAATGAAAAAGACCACCTTAAAAAAAAAAAAAAAAACCACAGAACAATGAATGAAATCATTAGGTTGTGTTGAGTTTCCAACAAAAGCTGAGTCCCACCCTCTCCATAATGGTGAAATCTCAAAGGAAACTACTGAGTGTCACATTTTAAGAGAATGCAGACAAACTAGAAGTTATTCAGCAGGGTAAGCAGGATAAGGAAAGATTTGAGATGCAGAATGATTTAAAGACCTATATGTTTGACTCAGGCAGATGGGCTGAAGGCGTTCCCTAGGGCAGAACAAACAGTACCAGGACCAGCTGTGAGAAGGTACACGGTGGTAGGGTTCAGCCTAACCCCAGAATACTGTGCAGCAATCAGAGGTGTCCAGCAACATACAGGGTCGTTGGCAGAGAGCCAAGCATCATAGACTAATCTTAAATGGAGGCAGTTCTGAGTGCTGGTGTTGCCTTCTCCCCTAACAGCTCCACCATCCATCTGTCCCAAAGGCCCTATTTCTCTGGCAGGACTCCACTCCATAAGTAGTTCACAATATTTGGGCTCTTGCGTTCCCTCATGACCAGGATCTCATTAACAATCAGGTCTCTCTTCAGCTGCTGCTGAAGGTTCATCTGCTTAATGGCCACCTGAAATCAGAGTACATTCAATGTACAGAGTGACTCGGTATGTACTAAGCACCTACTACGTACCAGACCATAAACACTTAGGAGACAGAGATGAATAAGATATGGTCTTAGCCCTTGAGGAACTCACAGTTTATTATCGGAAACCAGTGGTACTCAATGTGAGGTCCCCAGACCAGCAACATCAACATCATCTGGGAATGAGCTAGAAATGAAAATTTTCAGGCCCCACCCAGACCTGAACCAGAAACTCTGTGATTTAATAAGCTCTCCAGGAAATTCTCATGTGCACCAAAGCTTGAGGATTAAACTTCGTACTAAATAAAATACTTATATTAGAAAAATACTTTTAAAAATCACAATATAAAAGAGGCTCACTACAACAAGAGTCCAAAAGGAATCCAAATTGGAAAAGAAGAAGTTAAACTGTCACTATTTATAGATGACAGGATACTATACATAGAAAATCCTAAAGATGCTACCAGAAAACTACTAGAGCTCATCAATGAATTTGGTAAAGTTTCAGGATACAAAATTAATACACAGACATCTTGCATTTCTATAAACTAGCAATGAAAGATCAGAAAGAGAAATTAAAGAAACAGTCCCATTTACCATCACATCAAAAAATTAAAATACCTAGGTATAAACCTACATAAGGGTCAAAAGACCTGTACTCCAAAAACTACAAGATGCTGATGAAAGAAACGGAAGACAACACAAACAGATGGAAAGATATACTGTGTTCTTGGATTGGAAGAATCAATATTGTCAAAATGACTATACTACCCAAGGCAATCTACAGATTCAGCAATCCCTATCAAATTACCAATGGCATTTTTCACAGAACTAGAACAAAAAAATCTTAAAATTTGTATGGAGACACTAAAGACCCAAAATAGCCAAATCAAACTTGAGAAAGAAAAATGGAGCTAGAGGAATCAGTCTTCCTGGCTTCAGACTATACTACAAAGCTACAGTAATCAAAACAGTATGGTACTGGCACAAAAACAGAAATATAGATCAATGGAACAGGACAGAAAGCCCAGAAATAAACCCACATACCTATGGTCAATTAATCTACAACAAAGGAGGCAAGACTATACAACGGAGGAAAGACTGTCTCTTCAATAATTGGTGCTGGGAAAACTGGACAGCTACATGTAAAAGAACGAAATTAGAATATTCTCTAACACCATACACAAAAATAAACTCAAAATAAATTAAAGACCTAAATGTGAGACCGGACACTATAAAACTCATAGGCAGAACACCCTCTGACATAAATCACAGCAGTATCTTTTTTGATTCATCTCCCAGAGTAATGGAAATAAAAACAAACAGATGGGACCTCATTAAACTCAAAAGCTTTTGCCCAGCAAAGGGAACCATAAATAAAAGGACAACCTGCAGAGTGGGAGAAAATATTTGCTAACGACACAACCGACAAGGGATTAGTCTCCAAAATTTACCAACAGCTCATGTAGCTTAATATCATAAAAACAAACAACCCAACCAAAAAATGGGCAGAAGACCTAAATAGACATTTCTCCGAAGAAGACATACAGATGGCCAAAAAGCACATGAAAAGATGTTCAACATCATTAATTATTAGAGAAATGCAAGTCAAAACTACAGTGAGCTATCACCTCACACCAGTCAGAATAGCTATCATCAAAAAATCCACAAACAATAAATGCTGGAGAGGGTGTGAAGAGAAGGCACCCTCCTACACTCTGGGTAGGAATGTAAACTGGTAAAGCCACTGTGGAGAACAGTATGGAGATTCCTTAAAAAACTCAAAATAGAGCTACCATACGATCCAGCAATCCCACTCCTGAGTATATATCCAGAGAAAAACATGGTCTGAAAGGATACATGTACCCTAATATTCATTGCAGCACTATTCACAATAGCCAGGACATGGAAGCAATCTAAATGTCCATCAACAGAGGAATGGATAAAGAAGATGTGGTACATATATACAATGGAATACTACTCAGCCATAAAAAAGAACAAAATAATGCCATTTGCAGCAACATGGATGGGCCTAGAGATTGTCACACTGAGTGAAGCATGTCAGAGAAAGACAAATATCATATGATATTACTTATATGTAGAATCTAAAAAAAATGATACAAATGAAATTATTTACAAAACAGCAATAGACTCACAGACTTAGAGAATGACTTATGGTTACAAGTGGGAAAGGTGGAGGGGAGGCAATAGTTAGGGAGTTTGGGCTTGACATGTACACACTGCTATGTTAAAAATGGATACCCAAAAAGGACCTACTATATAGCACATGGAACTCTGCTCAATATTATGTAACAATCTAAATGGGAAAAGAATTTAAAAAAGAATAAATCCATGTACATGTGTAACTGAACGAAAAAAGCTACCTGACTTGCAAGAGGATTTGTTACCCAGCCCTTACAGTCCTGCACTATAGTCACTTTAATTTTGACAAAGATACAAGGAAAGAATTTGCCGAGACTTATCAAATGACTCTTAACTGTAAATTACTTTTTTCACTTCGAAGCACCTCACACTCAGAAAAGGGAGGGAAAATTGGAAATATTCTTAATTTCGATACTTTCTTCCAAGTACAGTATTTTAAGTAAAATTTATTTTTATTGAAAAAAAAAAAGTTCCACATACTGAAGTTTATGATGATTAGTTAGGGCGTGTCTCTCAAGAAGCTTGAGAGCTCATTTGAAAGCTCAGAATCCCTGGTGCCAAGCACAGGGCCTGGAACACAGTGGGTGCTCAGCAAACATTTGTGGAAATGAAGAGGGAAAGAGATAATTCAGTGGGTTGATAAGTACTTTGTTGTTAAACAACAAAAAGCATCAGGAATAGGCTACTCTATCCTATAGGACTAGACTATAGATTACTTGGTAACTGTTTATTCCCTAAAGATATTTTCTCTTTTTCTTGCTTAACAGACAATAACATGAACAACTAACAGAACAACGAAATTAGTCTTTCCAGAATCAGCAAAACGTGTAGAGATGAATAATTCAAATTTTTATGGGAAAATCCTAGACTCTATTATTTCTTCAAGTCAAGTATAGATAATCTTCTGCCAAGAGCCAGTTCATCAGTAAGAATAGAAATGATTTTTTAAAACAGTTTGATCACCTCCATTCCCTGCCCCAAGTGAGAAAAAATTGCTTTGGAGTGGAGTCTCCTATCAGGTTAGGTTTCTGGTCTGGCTGCAGCTTGCTATAACAGCTGATGATTAGCTTTTTCTAATGTCTGAAGAGGAACACAGTGATCTAAAGACACATTACATTAAGACTGTAAGCCCTTACAACACATACTAAGACCTGGAGCCTCTGCAGTTCCTCAGGTCATCCTGGAGGATGGGACAGTGCTAGTGAACCCCACAGAGGTCACTGCTGGCAGCAGCAAGGGAGAAAAGAGGCAGCCTGTGGGTAACAGACAGGCTGGCAAGACACCAGGAATCCTTTTCAATAGCCACTGACTAACTATGGGCTAGGCTAAATGCCCTTCACCGAATCAGATCCCTCCTATTCAGGCCAGCAGATAGCACTCCTATAACAGAAAAAGAACTGGACTTGAACTCTGGGGGCCTAAGCTCTGGGGCTGGTCTGTCACTTACTAACCTTGACTAGTCACAAGCTCTCTGAGCCTTGGTCCCTTTATCAATACTGAGGATAATAAATCCCAACCCTGAATCCCCTCCTCACAGGACTGTTTTGAGAACTAAATGAGACAGTGGTCAATGTGTTACTCATACATAAGAAATGTAAATAATACAGTAAGACAACAATGAAAATGCTAATCATTGTCATAACTGCATTTGATGAGTAATTGGCACAGAGCAGCAAGAATGCGTCCGGAGCCTGTGCTCCGCAATGGGAGAGGCCACAGCAGTGAGAGGCCCGCGTACCGGGGGGGAAAAAAATCATTATCTGCATTTTCAGGGAAGAAAATGAAGACTAAGACTTACAAGAAAGTTGCCCAAGGTCATAATCAATGCTTTCAGGTTCATATGACTTCAAAGCCACTTCCAGTTTACTCTATTACACACATTCCCTCTAAAAAATGGGCTTGAAAATTAATTGCTGGATCTGTAACTGGAAGATTTCCAGCACTAATATGCTAATCTTCTTACATATGACAGACAATAGCTCTCCTCTTCTCAGCTGGATAACTCCCAATAGGCACTTGCTCACAAACACAGAGTATCCCGCTAGCTCCACTAAAGATTTACACTCCCTGGGGGAGGAAATGAGGCCTTTCTGGCTACACTGCATTAGCCACCCTAATGCACTCGCTTTCACTCATAGTTTTCTAACCACAAGGCAGGCACATAGTGAAGTCAAGTTTGTTTCCTGTGGCCAGCTGCTCACACATGGAGCCTCCAGGCCTTCCAGGAACCGGCCAGCACCAGCCTGCCTCCCATCAAGGGCTGTGAGGCCCCAGAGGCCAGAAACACGACCAGGGGCCGTGGTGCCTAACCTTAGCTCTGCTGCGGCCTTGCAGCCCAGAGAGCACAAGTTAAAATTTTAGAATCAAAAGATTCTAACCCAGCCCTTGCTAACTGCTATTAGCACAACCCTGCCAAAGTTACTAAACTCCCGAGTCTCAAATTCCTCATCAGTAAAAAGGAAATAATATTACCTACCAGGTAGGGTTCTTTTTAGTATTGGTATAATCTCATTTTTAGGGTTCTTTTTAGAATTGGTATCATCTCCTCTTCTTTATTTCTGCCTCCAATTAGCCATATTTAAAATTGGCAGAGTGACACCATGCTAACTTCCTCACCATTATTTTACACAGGTGTCTTGTCAGCACTACAACAGTTTTATATGTACATAACAGAAAATACGGTTTCTTACATTTATATACTACATGATTATAATGTCTGAATCTTTAACAGTTCTTAGCACAAGGTGTACCATAAAGCAAATGTTCAGTAAATGCTTTATGGAACAAATAAACACAAGTAAAAATTAATATATATGTAATTCTTAGTTTATGATGCATTTTCCCAGGCATTACTTTACTCAACTTTTTCAACACTTTCATGAGGTATATGTTATCATGCACATTTTACAAATAAATAAAATTCAGGCTCAGGAGGTCAAATGACTTGCCCAAGGTTATGTAAGTAGGTAAAGGTAAGCATCTAGGTTATTGGATTCTTACATCCAAGAACAATTAATAAATCTTTAAACATAATAATTTTTTTTTAAGTTGGCTTACCTTCGATGGAGCCTCAATATTTGGCTCAGACACTTGTAAAAGCCTGACCAGAGCACAGTGAGGTACGTGCTTTCCCTATTAAGCATGACTTCTCCACTACACCATGGGGTTTCAACCACCAAGCAGGTCCTAGTAGCCTCCCTCAGAAGAGTCCAACTCTGTTTTCACTGGAACAGGAGGTGCCTCTCTTAAGCTCTGAGCCCCATTAGTCTTTTGAGCTAAGATCTTCCCCAGGCAACTCCCATATACAACCCACCTTCCAACATTCCTGCTCTGCAACCAAAGAGTACAATGCAAAGAAACTTCAAGCCTTCTAGATTCCCTTCATGGCTTCCTTCTGCTGAAAATAAGATCTTAGGTATCAGGCCTTAGCAATAAGATCAGAGCCTTCCCAGCTTATGAAATGTGAGAGACAAAGAGGTGCCTCCAAATGAGGACTTCAATGTCTACTGGAATCCTGGGCACAGAGTAATGGAAGGACCACTAGATTGGGAGGCAAGAGACACATGTTTAAATCTCTTCTATATCAGATTTCTCTCCCAAGCACCAGACTTGTAAAAATAATTGTCCAGGAGTGATGTCAGCATCAAGATGGAGAGAAAGATGTTCCCTTTGTCTCTCTCCTCGATCTCTAACCAGTAAAATATCCATAACTCAACAAAGGTGCCTCTGCCCAACACATCACAATGGTGGAGAATTCTACACATCTGTATATCTAAGGGGAAGATATGGGAACACATAGAGGAGGCGGAACCAGGGGAACCATGGAGGCAGTGAAGAATCCCAGCTCCCTGGCCTCAACAACTGAGTCCACATTCCCAGAGAACCCAGTAGCAGCAGGGGAGGTGGCACACATGAGTTTGGCTTCCCAGCTACAGTGGCACCCATGGCCACAGGTAATTAGGAAGCAGTGAACCCTACCCATCCAGCCACAGAGGCACCCACAACTCCACTCCACCCCTACACACAGTAGTGGAGCCCGAGAACCTGACAACAGGAACATGGCAGAGGTGTCTACCTGACCCAGCTCCCTGCCAACTCCCACCCCCACCTGCAAGAGTGAAGCCTGAAGCTCAGCAGGTCCCAGACACAACAGAAGAGCCCATCATCTTGGTGCCCCAGGCAGCATCACCAGGAACAGTGGCAGCAGCATGGCACCAGTGACTGTGGAAGCACAAGAAATTATAGTGAGTGCAAGGGGCCAAACTTCCAACAGACATAAAGTGGAGGATGTAAAGTGTGGACTCTCAAATATAATCAAAGGCAGGTCAGGTAAGTGAAACCAAAGACATGTGCTGTAGTGCCACCTACTGGAAAACAAAAGAAAGACCTCTAATTTCTTATCTGTTGAATTCTTAGAAACAAGTAGAAAGATGTTCACTACTTCAAATGCACTGGTAGAGGGACAACTAATCAAGCACCATGAAGAACCACAGTAACACTGTAACACACACACACACACACACACAAATTGACAATTCTTCAGAAACCAAGCTTAAAGTCAGAGAATATTGCCATCTAACTGATAGAGAATTCAAAATGGCTGGCATGAAGAAACTCAACAAGCTACAGGAAAACTCAGAAAGGCATTTTAATGAGCTCAGAAATAAAATTAATAAACAGAGGAATAATTTATCAAAGAGATTGAATATCCGAAAATAACAAAACAAATTCTAGAGCTGAAGACTCAGTAAATGAGATGAAGAATGTATTAGAATGCATTGGAATGACAGCAGAACATATGGAAGGAAAATTAGCAAGCTGAAACATAGAAATCTAGAAATTATAGAAGAGGAAAGAGAAATAAGATTTGAAAAAATGAGGAAATTCTACTAGACCTATCCCACTCTTCTAGGAAAGGCTGCATTAGGGTAATGGGTACAGCAGAAGGAGAAGAGAGGGAAAAGGAAGCAGAGAGATTACTGAAAGAAATAATAGCTGAGAAATTCCCAATACTGGGGGACAACTATACGGTCCATGAAGCTAAGAGAATACCTAATTACATCAACACAAAAAGACCTTGCCCAAGACACATTATACAAAAACTATCAAAAGTCATTGACAACTATACTACCTAAGGCAATCTACTAATTCAATGCAATCCCTATCAAATTACCAGTGGCATTTTTCACAGAACTAGAACAAAATTTTTTTAAATTTCTATGGAAACACAAATACCATGAATAGCTAAAGCAATTCTGAGAAAGAAAAATGGAACTGGAGGAATCAGTCTTCCTGACTTCAGACTATACTACAAAGTTACAGTAATCAAAACAGTATGGTACTGGAGCAAAAACAGAAATATAGTTCAATGGAACAGGAGAGAAAACCCAGAGATAAACCCATGCACCTATGGTCAATTAATCTATGACAAAGGAGGCAAGGATTTACAATGGACAAAAGACAGTCTCTTCAATAAGTGGTGCTGGGATAACTAGACAGCTACATGTGAAAGAATGAAATTAGAACATTCTCTAACAGCATACACAAAAATAAACTCAAAATGGATTAAAGACCTAAATGTAAGGCCAGACAGTATAAAACTCTTAGAGGAAAACATAGGCAGAACACTATTTGACATTAATCACAGCAAGATCCTTTTTGACCCACCTCCTAAAGTAATGAAAATAAAAACAAAAATAAACAAATGGGACCTACTTAAACTTAAAAGCTTTTGCACAGCAAAGGAAACCATTAGCACGATGAAAAGACAACCCTCAGAATGGGAGAAATTACTTGCAAATGAAGCAACTTACCAAGGATTAATCTGCAAAATATATAAACAGCTCATGCAGTTCTATGTTAAGAAAACAAACAACCCAATCAAAAAATGGGCGGAAGACCTAGACATTTCTCCAAAGAAGACATGAAGATGGCCAACGAACACATGAAAAGATGCTCAGCATCACTTATTGTTAGAGAAATGCAGATCAAAAGTACAATGAGGTACCTCCTCACACAGGTCAGGATGGCCATCATCAAATAATCTAGAAACAATAAATGCTGAAGAGGGCATAGAAAGAAAGGGAACCCTCATGCACTGTTGGTGGGAATATTAATTGGTACAGCCACTATGGAGAAAAGTATGGAGGTTCCTTAAAGAACTAAAAATAGAGCTACCATATGACCCAGCAATCCCACTACTGGGCATCTACCCAGAGAAAACCATAATTCAAAAAGACACATGTACCTCAATGTTCATTGCAGCACTATTTACAATAGCCAGGACATGGAAACAACCTAAATGTCCATCAACAGAGGAATGAATAAAGAAGATGTGGTACATATATACAATAGAATATTACTCAGCCATAAAAAGGAATGAAAGTGGGTCATTTGTTCAGGTGTGGATGGACCTAGAGTGTGTCATACAGAGTGAAGTAAGTCAGAAAGAGAAAAACAAATATCATGTATTAACTCATATATATGTGGAATCTAGAAAAATGGTATAGAGGATCTTATTTTCAAAGCAGAAATAGAGACATAGATGTAGAGAACCAATGTATGGATACCGAGAGGAAGGGGGGGGTGGGAGGTATTGGGAGATTGGGATTGACATATATACATTATTGATACTATGTATAAAATAGATAACTAATGAGAACATACTGTATAGCATAGGGAACTCTACTTAATGCACTGTGGTGACCTAAATGGAAAGGAAATCCAAAAAAGAGGGAATATATGTTTATGTGTAGTGGATTCATTTTCCTGTACAGTAGAAAGTAACACAACATTGTAAAGTAAATATACCCTAATAAAAATTAATTTAAAAAATAAATAAAAGTAAACATTTTCAATTTTATTTAAAACCAGTAATGTTCTCATTATATTTTAAATAATATAAAAATATAAGGAGTTAAAGGTGAGTATTCTTCAGGGATGTGGTAAAGATGGCAGATTGAACATAGGCATGGTCTTTTAAAGCCATTAAACCTACAAGTTTGGGGTGAACAGGAAAGGAAACAAGATCAGCATATTGGTGAGCAGTAAATTACTCAAGGAGGAATCCAGTGCTGACAGTGGGCAAAACTGAAGACCAATTTATATATCTATGCTTCAGAATCCTCAAAAGGTTCAGGAATTGGTAGCACAATATGCTTCTGAAACTGGAGGAGTGGAGCAGGGGTGGGGGGTACTAAAGCCAGATTCAATGAAAGTTACTTAAATGCAGTTAGATCCCCAAACTCTTTCCCTACTCTATAACACTGAGTGATTGCCTACACCTTCCTCAGCAGAAAATTGGAGGTTTATTCTCTGGAGATGGAAAAACACAGGATTTCTGTATTAGGCAATGTAAAGTACAGTGAAATATAAGAGTATCCTAGGAAAAACAGGGTAACAAAGTAAATATATGCATACTAATGTTGAGATCCCTAACCCTCTTATCTTACTGTGCTTCTGAAATATTACTCAAACTTTTATTCTCAAAGCAGTAGATTAGAAGATTCTTTGCTGGATCTGACCAGCCTAAATTCTAAACACAAAAATAAAGAAAACTGGAACTTCCCTGGTGGTCCAGTGGTTAAAAATCCGCCTTCCAATGCAGGGGCCTCGTGTTTGAGCCCTGGTCAGGAAGCTAAGATTCCCGCATGCCACAGGGCAACTAAGCCCTCATGCTGCAGCTATTGAGCTCATGTGCTCTAGAGCCTGCTCACCACAACTAGAGAGCCCATGCACTGCAACTACTGAGCCTGCATGCTCTGGAGCCCACACACCACAACTAGAGAGCCCACACGCCACAACTACTGAGCCCACGTGCTTTGAAGCCAGTATGCCACAACTAGAGAGCCTGAGAGCTGCAACTACTGAGCCCACATGCTCTGGAACCCACACACCACACCTAGAGAGAACCCAACGTGCCGCAACTAGAGAAGCCCATGCCTCAATGAAAGATCCCACATGTCACAATGAAGATCCCACATGTCGTAACAAAGATCCCCCATGCCGCAAATAAGACCCAACACGGCCTAATTAATTAATTTTTGAATTTTTTACACATAGTATCCTGTCATCTGCAAACAGTGACAGTTTTGCTTGTTCCTTCCCAATTTGGATTCCTTTTATTTATCTTGTCGGATTCCACTGGCTAGGACTTCCAATACTATGTTAAATTGAAGTGGTGAGAGTGCACATACTTGTCTTGTTCCTGATCTTACAGGAAGTACTTTTAGCATTGCACCATCGAGTATGATGTTAGCTGTGGGCTTGTCATATATGGCCTTTATTATGTTGAGGTATGTTCGCTCAGTAGCCTCTTTGTTGAGAATTTTTATTATAAATGGATATTGAATTTTGTCAAAAAGTTTTTCTGCATCTATTATCATATGATTTTTATTCTTCAGTTTGTTAATGTGGTGTATCACACTGAGTGATTGGTGGACACTGAACCATGCTTGCATCCTTCGGATAAATCTCACTTCATTATCACGTATGATTCTTTTAATGTATTGTTGAAATTAGTTTGCTGATACTTTGTTGGGGTTTTTGCATCTATGTTCATCAGTGATAGTGGCTTGTAATTTTCTTTTTCAGGGGGTCTTTATTTGGTTTAATATCAGGGTGATACTGGTGTCATAGAAAGAGTTCAGAAGCAGGCCTTCCTCTGTAATTATTTTTTAATAGTTTGAGACGAATTTGTGTTAACTCTTCTTTAAGTGTTTGTTAGAATTCACTTTGAATATATGATGGCACTCCCTTCTGGCCTACAAAATTTCTACTGAAATTCAGCTGATAGTATTATGGGAGTTCCCTTGTATATAACTAAAAATGCCACAAAAATCTAGTAGAACATATGAATGCAGAAAAGCTGCGGAATACAAAATTAATATACAGAAATCTTGCATTTCTATACAATAACAATGAACAATCATAAAGAGGTATTAAGAAAACAGTCCAATTACAATTGCATCAAAAGAATAAAATAACGAGGAATAAATCTAACCAAGGAGGTTAAATAACTGTACTTGGAAAACTGCAAGACACTGATGAAAGATATTGAAGATGACGCCGACAAAGGGAAAGATACACCATGCTCGTGAATAGAAAAATCAATATTGTTAAAATAAACTTACCACCCAAGGAAATCTACAGATTCAAAGCAATCATTGTCAAAATGCCAATGGCATTATTCACAGACCTAAAACAAATAATTCTAAAATTTGTACAGAAACACAAAAGACCCTGAATATCCAAAACAATCTTGAGAAAGAAGTACTAAGCTGGAGGTATCATGATCCCTGACTTCAAACTATACCACAAAACTACAGTAATCAAAACAATGTGGTACTAGGCCAAAAACAGACACATAGATCAATGCAACAGAACAGAGAGCCTAGAAATAAACCCACACTCATATGGTTAATTAATCTATGACCAAAAAAAGGCAAAAGTATACAATAAGGAAAAGACAGCCTCTTCAATAAATGGTGTTGAGAAAACCAGACACCTACCTACAAAAGAATCAAACTGTATTACTTTCTCACACCATATATAGAAATAAATTCAAAATGGATTAAATACTTAAACATAAGATATTAGACCAAAATACTTCTAGAAGAAAACTTAGGCAGTACACTCTGTGACATTGGTCTTAGCAATATTCTTTTTTTTTTTTTGTATATGTCTCCTTAGGCAAGGAAACAAAAGCAAAAAATAAAATTGATTATATCAAATTAAAAATCTTTTGCACAACAGAAGAAATTATCAACAAAAGGAAAGGACAGCTTACTCAATGGGAAGATCTCTTTGCCATGACATATCTGATAAGGGATTAATAACTAAAATATATAAAGAACTCATACAACTCAACATACAAAAACAAAAATTCAGAGGTCCTTAATAGACATTTTTCCAAGGAAGACATACAGATGGACAACAGACACATGAAAAGATGCTCAGTGTCACTAATCATCAGGGAAATGCAAATCAAAACCACAATGAGATACCATCTCACACCTATCAGAATGGCTTTTATCAAAAAGACAAGAAATAACAAGCATTGGCAAGGATGTGGAGAAAACAAAAAACTTGTACACTGTTGGTGGGAATGTAAATTGCAGTCCTAGTGCAGCCACTAGGAAAACAATATGGATATTCCCCCAAATATCAAAAATAGAACTCCCATATGATCCGGCAATTCCACTTCTGGGTATTTTCCCAAAGAAAACAAAACCACTAATTGGAAAAGATATATGCACCTCTATGCTCATGGCAACATTCTTTACCCTAGCCAAGATATAACAAGCTACCTAAGTGTCCATCAATAGATCAATGGATAAAGAAGACACACTCACTCACTCTCACACACACACACACACATCCAGGAATATTACTCAGCCATAAAAAAAGAACAAAATCTTGCCAAATGCCACAACATTGATGGACCTAGAAGGTATTATGCCAAGTGAAATAGTTCAGACAGAGAAAGACAAATATCGTATGATTTCACTTATATGTGAAATCTAAAAATCAAAACAAACATACATAGAAACAGAATAGACAAACAGAATAACAAAATAGAAACAGCCGCATAGATACAGAGAGCAAACAGGTGGTTGCCAGGGAGGAGGCGGGAAGATGAAAAAAATGTGTGAGAGAGATTAAGAGGTACAAATTTCCAGCTATAAAATAAATAAGTCACAAGGGTATAATACACAACATAGGGAATATAGTCAACAATATTGTAATAACTTTTTATGGTGACACATGGTAAGTAGTTACCATGGTGATCATTTTGTAACATGTAAAACTATTGAATCACTATGTTGTACACCTGAAACTAATATACTATTGTAAGTCAATTATACTTCAATGAAAAAAGGAAAAAAATTATCTGGTATAAGCTTGGAATCCAAATTCTGCTACCTTTTTCTTACTGCAAAATGGAGACTGTGGGACTTCCCTGGTGGTCCAGTGGTTAAGACGCCGTGCGTCCACTGCAGGGGGTGCAGGTTCGATCCCTGGTCGAGAAACTAAGATCCCACATGCCACACAGTATGGCCAAAAAGTAAAAAAAAAAAAAAAAAAAAATTTTAATTAATTTATCCATGAATATAACCCAGGATTCATTCCTGCTTCTTATATATATTCTCTCAGTCCATATTCTCTGGAATTACTCCTATCTTCTAGGATTTTTCTCCTCTACATAATTAAGCTGTGGTTTCTTCTGCTCCAATCAGTCTGACTTTACCTGCTTCCTATCTTCCATGAACCTTCTGACAATGGTCCATTTATGTTCTGTTTTTGTTTTGGAGCACTGTTTTTTTTTTTTTTTTGCTGTACGCAGGCCTCTCACTGTTGTGGCCTCTCCCATTGCGGAGCACAGGCTCCGGACGCGCAGGCTCAGCGGCCATGGCTCACGGGCCCAGCCGCTCTGCGGCATGTGGGATCTTCCCGGACAGGGGCACAAACCCGTATCCCCTGCATCGGCAGGCAGACTCTCAACCACTGTGCCACCAGGGAAGCCCTGGAGCACTGTTTTGAGTTCATTTTTTATGTATCTTTTCTGAAATTAAGAAATTTAGCATAACCAGAGAGAGACACATGAATTCACTCTACTACCCTACCCTGATCAAAATTCTTTCTAATATGGTAGTTTAGACTAAAATGCCCATCCAACTATATTAATCTCCCATCTAAAATACTTCCTCAGCTTCAGCACAAAGTCCAAGTTCTTTGGCCTGACATGATGAATCTTTAACTTGGCTTTTGTTCATGCTACCTCACACAAGAAACCATTGCCCTTCTCTCTGGCTCGTATCATTACCTGTGTTGACCTGACACTGTATTATAAATCCTTATTTACATGTTCTGAGTCCTCACTAAATTATAAGATCAAAAGCAAAGACCTTACCAGTCCTTGAGTCTTCAGCACCCAAAGGGCCTATCACATAGTAGTTGTTCATTTTATAAATAAGAATTTGGGCACAAAAGTGCTATTGAAAGAGCTGGATCTCAGACCAATGAGCCACAAATAAAAGAAGTTTAGAGTGGAAAGAACCTTAAATATCATGTTTGTTAAATGAACAAATAGTGAGGACCCAACGATTCCATACAAATTTCCTTGTAATACCAGACAGAATAAGTCACTCCATCAAATATGACCCTCATTGTACATTATTCATGTACCTCTCTTGCAGCCTTTATCTCTCTATTCTGTTGTTAATTTTTTCTCAAAGACTAAGAGACAGCATATTCAATTTTGTATCACCAACACCTGGGCACAAAGAAGGTGCTACACAAATATTTTTGGTATGCATAAATAAATAAATGCTTAGGAGAACTGGATTTGGTATTGGTCTCTACTACTGACTCATTCAAGGGTACAGAGCAAGTCATGTAAAGTATCTGAGTCCCAATTTCTTAATTTGTGTCATGGAGATAACAATCCCAACCAATTATTTTACAAATAAAATAGAATGATTTGTGGAAAACAATGCCATGCTCCCACAATACAAAAGCACATGCCCCACATAAAACTAGCAAGGAAATAAAGAGGCCTGAGCCACAGGGACAATATTCTGAACTGGGGGAGATAATGTCCTTGACAGCCTGAGTAGTTTTCATTGTAGATACTAAATCAGTACAGGATTTTACCAAGCAGGTGTCATCCTCTCTGCCATATGGCATGAGCCCCAGGGCCCCTCCTCCTCACCAAGGAACAACAGACCTAAGGCTTTACTGCAGTCTCCTTTATAAGACCTCTCTGACATCTTTCTCAGTTCCCTGCCACAGTGAAAAGAATGCTGGATGGGGACTCAGAAAACCCTAGATCTAATCTGGTTCTGCCACAATAGCAATTATGAGCCTTCAGGAAAGTCTGTTTTGTCACCAGCAGAGAGGGGAGGATAATACTTTCTTCACAAGGTAATTGTGAGGACTAATTATGCTAACATACATAAAGTTATTAACACAATGCCTGGCACATATTAGCTACTCAATAAATCACAGCTGTTACTCCTCCTATAAAGGCATAAAGACATTTGAGCCACAAAGCACAGCTCAGCTTTGTTCTGACCCCTTCTTCAATAATTTACAGTTCAGCGATGGGGAGAAACTCCCAAAGATCTCAACATTTGCACATTCTTCCCCATCTTTTAATTCCATCTCTTCCATTTGATGAAAGAGTGGATCAGGGGAAAGTGACACAGACTGCAGATCAGATACCTTATTGTTATTAACCCTTCTTGATTTCAGTTTTATCATCTACAAAACAAAGATAATAAACCACCTCACTAAATTCCAGTGAAGATTAAAAGAGATAGTGAATAAAAAAGGACCTGGTATGCCACAAGGCATTAGATATGTGAATACTTTTTATAATTGATAAGTGTATAAATGACTCAGAGCAAACTTCCCCACTTCTGGAAGCAAGCTTCAAAGTATTTGGATGGTTACTCAGTATTGTATTAGAACGTACGACCCCCACTTAAAATTTTTCAATAGCTTCTCATTACCTTAAAGTTATAACTCCTATATGATCAGACCTGTCTACCCTCCTCATCACCCACCTCTAGTCCCTTCACACTTCACATTCCAATCATAATAAACCACTTGCAGTTCTCTGCGTAAGCCTACCTCATGAACCTTGTTACCTTAGCACATGCTAATTATTCTGTCTGCAATACTCTCATCTCTCCTTAATTCTCAACCTAAATAACTCATTTAGCTCAGACTCTACCGTCAAGAAGCCTTCCTTATACATCCAACCTTTCATTCAGTAAATTGTTCCTTGCCAGATACATGGATCCGGCAATTGAGAAGTGAGTCACAGCCCCTGGCCTCGTGAAGTTTTAGCAGGCTGCACTGTAACTGTGCCTTCATGTCACTTACAGGATTGGGAGATTCTTAGGAGTTGGGATAATGTCTGATTCATCCCTATATTGTCACTTCTCCACACAGGACCTGGCAAAGTGTAGGGACTTTGCAAATGTTTAGTAAATCAATATGATTTAGTAAATCCATATAATCACCACCTTCATACAAGAGACAATATCAGGTATAAAGAAGAGCAGTATTCTTTTTAATGGCTGAGTAATATTCCATGATATATATTACCACATCTTCTTTGTCCTCTGTCCATGGACATTTAGATTGCTTCCATGTCTTGGTTATTGTAAACAGTGCTGCAATGAACACTGGGGTGCATGTATCCTTTCGGACCATGTTTTCTTCCAGATACATGTCCAGGAGTGGGATTGCAGGATCATATGGTAGCTCTATTTTTAGTTTTTTAAGGAACCTCCATACTGTTCTCCATAGTGGCTGTACCAATTTACATTCCTAGCAACAGTGCAAGAGGGTTCCCTTCTCTCCACACCCTCTCTAGCATTTATTGTTTGTGGATTTTTGATGATAGCCATTTTGACTGATGTGAGGTGATATCTCATTGTAGTTTTAATTTGCATTTCTCTAATAATTAGTGATATTGAACATCTTTTCTACAGATTGTCATACTGAGTGAAGTATGTAAGGCAGAGAAAGAGAAATATTGTATGATATCACTTACATGCGGAATCTGAAAAGAAATGATACAAATGAACTTCTTTACAAAACACAAACAGACTCACAGATTTAGAGAATGATCTTATGGTTACAGGGTGGGGGAGAGGCGGGGGGTGGGGAGTGATAGTTAGGGAGTTTGCAATTGACATGTACACACTGCTATATTTAAAATAGATAACCAACAAGGACCTATTGTATAGCACAGGGAACTCTGCTCAATATTATATAACAACCTAAATGGGAAAAGAATTCAAAAAAGAATAGATACATGTATGTGTGCATATATATATGTGTGTATGATCAACTCTACTCCAATATAAAATAAAGTTAAAATAAAAAAGAATAGCAGTATTCTCTCAGTTATGTCACAGCTTATAAGACCCTTTCAAATACATCCACATCTCGTCTTATCTGCTCTGAAAAACAGAATTTGTAAGTTGAGAGAGACAGAGGGATCCTTGAGGTCCTTTAATCTTACTTTCTACCCAATTCATCAATGGTTCCTATAATATCCCTTCAAGTGACAGAACATGCACAACAACTTCGGAATGAATGACTTTAAATTCATAGAATCCGCTCCCTTCAACAAGTAGTCCTAATCCTAGTTTTGTAGACCCAACAAACCCAGAAGAAGGAATTCTCTTCTAAATTCAGTTATTTGAAGACATGTCAGGAAAGGCAAAGTGTATTACGCTCACTTTATTGATGAAAACACTGGAGCTCAGAAAGGCAAACTGGCTTTGCTGATGTTCAAATCTATAAATGAAAAATTGAGTCTAGCAGCCAGTTCTTCTGGTTCCAAGGTTAGGATTTCTACAACATTAATAAACTAAAGCTGGAAGGGTTGCCTACTGTTTATTAAGTCCAAGTCCTTTACTCTGAGGCCCAGGGTGGGAGAGTGACCAAGATGAGTACCCCCCAGCCCAGGCTCTGCATCTACCACACTGACTTGATCCCTAAAAATCATACCTGCCCATATCAGAATAGAGGAAATAGAGGCTTACCAAAGTGTCAGAAGGACTATAATCCTCAGCTAATTTACCTCCAAAGGAAAAAAGACACGGGATTTAGTCAGTAAACAATTACAGTTAATCCTTTCTTGAGAGCTAAGGAAGCCTATTCAGTCAAGCACTCGCTAGGCTCAGAGAATAATATTCATAGTGTTATTGGTACTGTAGGCCCAACAGCATGCTAAACGTGTTATACACATTACCTCCTCTAATCCTCACCACAGCTCTCCGTACTATTAGTATGTCTACTTTTATAGATTTGGAAACTGAGGTTCAGGGAAGTTAAGTAATTTGCCCAGTAGTTATTTCACACATAGATTGGTAGGAAGCAAGAGTTGAATCCTGGTGTACTTCTACACACTATGCTAGAACCGTATCCATATCAACAACTACATCATCATCAGGCCTCAGTGGCCCAAGAGATTTCCTGCATTATAAGTGAAAGGGAAAGAATTCACGGCTGGCACTGTCCTGAGCCACCCATAACAAATGATGACCAGTTTTTAGAGAGGACCCTTCGACATCCATGTCTATTCCCCACAGGGAGAGAAAGACTAAGCCTTAGGAAAAGAGAGGCTTTAATCATCTCAAGTTTAATCAAAGGCAGGCTCTTATTTTCTAAGAATAGATCCAACTTCCTGAAAGCAGATAATTACCATAGTTCACTGATTCTTAGATGTGTATTTTTTCACATTAACATGTCTGAAACAGAGATTTGTTCTACAGTCAAAGGCATTCCATGGTTCAACTATTTTTCTTTAATGGCATATAAAATAATGGTGCATTTTACAATGAATGATAGCTTAGATTTGATGAAATATGAAACATAGATCCAATGGAGATCATAGCAAAAACATAAGTTTAAAGACCAAGTATTGTGTTTCTTTTTATTCTTTAATTCCTAAAGGTCTAAGAAGAAACTGACTTCACCAGTTCATTACCAATGGAATTAAGGAGGAGAAAAGTCTACCAAATTCAACCTATTTCTCAACAAGAACCAAGCCCAAAGAATGTCCAAGATCCCAATTCCATCAGAAAGAAATTACCAGGTACAGCTTCTTGGTCCTATGACAAATCAAATCATGAATACATAAACTGTGACAATACGTTCTTAAAATAAACCTTGAACATCCATCTGTACCTTGGAGAAATCAATTCAGGATTGATTCACATTTTTTTCTTGTCCAAAAGTACATCACCTTAGACAGAACAAAGTATAATACTACACCTTCATCTTGTGCACTGGCTATTCTGGTATTAAATATATCACCGCTCTACAAAAAACAGGTAAGCACTGCTCTTTTTAAACGTGATTTACAATTTCTATGTAGCAAAATCACATTCCATAGCCCAGAATGACAGAACAGAAAGTACTTTCAATCCCTTCATTTTATAAATGAATAAACTAAGGTTCAGAAGAAAAGAAACTGGTACAAGGTTACATAAATCAGTGGCAAAGTAGGGCTAAAACCCAGAACCTTGGGTTGTCTATCTAGTTTAGGTTTTGCTTATCACATTAGCTACTAATTGGTACAGAATATAAAGTGCTAAAAGAAATAGGAAACGTGACAAAAATTGGCACGAAGGATTGTGCTTGGATTATAGACAGCAAACTGTTTAAGGGCCCAAGTTGAAATCACCCTTCCATCACATATCCGTTGAGTCGCTCTGAGTAAGTCACTTACTTTCCCGGAGCCTAATTAATTTGTCTGAGTCTGCAAAATCGGGATAATAATCCTTTCCCTACCAATCTCTCAAGGCCATCATGAGAATCAAATGAGATAATTCATGTGTGATCACATATAAATTGAAGTAGTTTTATCATAATTAGTAGTATGAGAAGAGGGGAAAGTTAGCCCTGGACTTCAACTTCTAGAAAATTAAAAATCCTTCACATGTGTGCATGCACACATACACACATGCACATATACACGTTTGCACAAATTTATACACACAGAAGTAGCTGTATGGGCACATATCTATACATATACACTCAATGTTATTCATTTATGCATGCACAGATGAACATACACAGAATTACCTGAATGTGTATATCTATACCCATATTTAGTCATAAATACTTTAATGGACTTTAATTCCAAACCCACAGAGCTATGCTTCCATATACATACATAAATGGCATTTGTACATATCTACACTAATACACATAAAAACAGACACTTCCAAAGACTTTGCCGCTGAGGCTTTCAAAGCCATCTTCTAATCTGTTGTCTCCATGACAAACTTTATAAAACACAAGCCTTCATCTCCTGACCAGAAAACTTTGCTACCCAGCACCCCTCAACCCCAATGACTCCTTGGAATGATCCGGGCCTTCAATGAAAGAAGTGAGACAGACCCAGCGGGGCCAGATATCAGGAAGGAAACATGCTAGGAACATGTATGACCCTCTCCAGGGCACCACTATGCAGCATGAGCAAAGCTGCAGTCTGTCATCCTCACCATCTGTGCCTACTGCTGCAAGCCAGATACTTGCTGGGGAAAGCATCCTTCAAAATTAGCTAGTTCATCCCGGCTCTCACCTTCCCCAACAATACTGCCCTTTGAAAGAGACAGCATGAACACCAGAAAAAGCACTGGACTCAGAGTTAAGACCAGTGGTTAAGAGATCACTAATGTAGCCACATTAGAAAGGCATTTTGGGCTCTAATGTTTGCAAAACAAGGGGAAACTGGAAGTGGTATATACTAAAGATACTTCTTGCCCTAACATTCTAAGATGCTATATACAAGGCAAGTTTCCAGAAATGTAGGCCTTCCTATGACTTGCCTAAGAAAAGAAAAATCTCTCTGCTATGTAAGGAGGTGCTCCAAATAGAGTTACTAGAAGCAAGTGGTAAACTGAAAAGGTACTGGTCTAGGAATTAGGAGACCTGGATTCTAATCCCAATTCTGCAATTAAAAACATTCTGAAAAACATAGTCCCTTATATATATAGAGAGAGAAAGAGTACACCTAAAGAACATTTATTATTACTGGCCTATTTTTCATTTGATAAAAATCAGTTTCTTGAGGAAGAAATTGCGTTTGCCTACTTAAAAGATACACATTAAATGTCATCACATAATTCATTAATATTGAAAACAAAGTTTATAATGATGGCTACATTTCCATGGTTCTGTTTTACAACCTATAAAGAACTGGGACTTCCCTGGTGGTGCAGTGGTTAAGAATCCAACTGCTAGTGCAGGGGACACAGGTTCGAGCCCTGGTCCAGGAAGATCGCACATGAGGTGGAAAAGCAAAGCCTGTGCGCCAGAACTACTGAGCCTGTGCTCTAGAGCCTACAAGCCACAACTACTGAGCCCACGTGCCACAACTACTGAAGCCCGTGTGCCTAGAGCCCGTGCTCCGCAACAAGAGAAGCCACTGCAATGAGAAGCCCGCGCACTGCAAAGAAGAGTAGTCCCTGCTCGCCACAGCTAGAGAAAGCCCACGAGCAGCAACGAAGACCCAACACAGCCAAAAATAAATAAATAAATATATTAAAAAATAAAAAGAACTTCTACATCAGTGAGCTCATTTATCTGCACTACAGACTCTGGAGATTGGAATTATTATTCCCATTTTGAGCTTCGAAGAAATGAAGTGACTGTTAGAACCTACTGAGTGTCAGAATCTACATCTTCTAGCACAGAGTCTACGTTCTAAATATACAAAATACACTACTTTTAAAAAACCTGCAGTTTCAGGGGATTCCTTGGCAGTCCAGTGGTTAGGACTCTGTGCCTTCACTGCCGAAGGCCCAGGTTCAATCCCTGGTTGGGGAACTAAGATCTCACAAGCTGCACAGCACAGCCCCCCAAAAAACTAATAAAATAAAATGAGCTAAAATACCTGCAGTTTCAGAGTAAAGACTCCATTTGATGCAAAAACCCATCATCTTGGCTCTCAAATTCCAAAATTCCATCTCAGAGAAAA
>NW_020172006.1:259643-271742 GCF_003031525.2 Neophocaena asiaeorientalis asiaeorientalis
ACTCTTTCCGATACTTTCTTCCTCCACCCCACACCAATAGGCATCTACTAAGATGAAAACCTCTTTTTTCCTAGACTGCCCTGGACACAATCCCCATACCTGTAAAGCTCTGGCTATTGGAGGTCTTCTTCGAGTTATAAAATTCCAATACACCCAGGACAGCCTGCGGGTTTTTCTTCTGCTCCAACTTGGTGATATTTGATGTCTGAAGCAAGCGGGCCCACTGCTCTGGCATCCCCTACAAGAGAGACATGCGAGGCTGTCAGCAAGGCATAATCACAGGGGACCCTGAATGAAATTCAGAACTAACTCTGATAACTGATGGCAGCTAAAGATGGGTTTAGTCATTCCTTTCTCTCTCTGCCCTCAGAGTTCCACACTGGTCTCTCTTATAACACATCTCTTACTATATCTGTCATTTCTTGTGGTATTTGCCCCTTCACCAGGCTATTCCTCCTTTACAGCAGCAATCATGTCTGATTTGTCTCTGGATCATCAGTGCCCAGCACAGAGTCTGACGCCAAGGGGCCACTTAACCGAGGTCTATTTAAGGAATGGAGATTCAAAGGCTTCTCTAGTACAATTCTGGAGGGGAGGAACGTGTCCCTCTCAAGAATATAAGAAGATAGTAATGAGGGTCTTGGGCAAAGACAGAGGCATCAGGCAGTCTGGAAAGGATTAAATCTAACAGTGCATAGCCAGAACTCTGTAAGACCAAAGGTCTTTCTGTGACCCAGGACTTACTGTAAACTCGCCTGTGACAGCATCAAAACCAATGTGAGGGCTTCCCTGGTGGCGCAGTGGTTGAGAGTCTGCCTGCTAATGCAGGGGACGCGGGTTCGAGCCCTGGTCTGGGAGGATCCCACATGCCGCGGAGCAGCTAAGCCCGTGCGCTACAGCTACTGAGCCTGCGCGTCTGGAGCCTGTGATCCGCAGCAAGAGAGGCTGTGATAGTGAGAGGCCCGCGCACCGCAATGAAGAGTGACCTCACTTGCCACAACTAGAGAAAGCCCTCGCACAGAAACGAAGACCCAACACAGCAAAAATAAATAAATTAATTAATAAACTCCTACCCCCAACATCTGCTTTAAAAAAAAAAAAATGTGAATCGTGTACTCAAAATCTGAAGGAAGAGAAATCTCTGACTGTTCCTTCTCCTGTCTTTTTTTTTTTCTGCAAGATAAACAGGGAAAAGTAGATAAATCCAGGACATTATTATATTTTAAGGCTTATTTAGCTATTTGTTGAGCTCTTAACTCCTTTAGAGGCCAAAGACTGTGATTAAAAATTCACATGTGTATTTACAGAGCTCAGTGTTGGATCTAGGTTGGAGTAGACGGAGTAGTAAATTAAGCCATGATTAAAGGCTTTTCATTGATCTAAAGTAAGGGAGGGGCAGAAAGAACTTTCATCAGAGTTAATAGTCTTGGTTCTACCACTAATGAGTCAGTTGATCCTGACTCATTAGTGGTAGGTCAAGTCACTTCCTCTCTCTGAACCCTGGTTTCCTCATCTGCAAAACAAGAAGACTCAAATAGATGGTCTATAAAGACCTTTCCAGACCCGGACATCTTACATTCTATGAGCTTCTATAAGCTGCATCCCACCATTTTGGTCCTTGATTATGGGCCATTGTAAGGTTCTCTAAATTACAGCATTTTGGATGTGGAACTTGTTTTAATGATATGAATCGCTAATATCCTATCAGGTGTTCAGTAGACAGTGATTCAATTCTTCCCATGTATAACTTGCTTCAGCCTCACAGCAACCGTACCAATTAGATACTATCATCCTTATTTTGCAGATAAAGAAACTGAAGCACAGAGATTCAGTGACTTGTCCACAATCACATGATTAGTAATTGGCAGTAGCCAGACCCAAACCCAGGCAGTGTGGCCCAGAGCCTGAGCTCTAACCACTATGCTATGCTGCCGCTCTTGCTAGGACCCTAAAGAATCATGAAGTCCAAATACTTGTAGTCATCCCTCTCCCATCAAGAGTCTTGCATACAGTAGATGTTCACTAAGGTCCTGATGACCTGACAGGAAAAACGTCCAATATTTAAGGAGCTGTACTGCTGAAGTACCCTTGTTAGGGGATGAATTGTGTTCCCCCAGATTCCTATGCCGTAACTCCCAGTACCTCACAATGTGATCTTATTTGGAAATAGGGCCTTTGCAGATATAATTAGTTAAGTGATAATTAGGTCAGACTGGAGTAGGGTGGGCCCCTAATCCAATAATTCTGGTGTCCTTATTAGAAAAAAAAATTGGAGACAGATGCACACAAGAGAACATCTTAAGATAAAGGCAGAGATCAGAGCAATGTTTCCTCAAGCCAAGAAACACCAAAGATTGCCAGAAAGTCACTAGAAGCTAGGGGAGAGGCATGGAATAGATGTTTCCTCACAGCTCTCAGAAGGAACCAACCCTACAAACACCTTGATCTTGGGCTTCTAGCCTCCAGAACAGAAACAATAAATTTCTGTTGTTTAAGCTCCTGGTTTGTGGTAATATGTTGCAGCAGCTCTAGCAAACTAATATAACCCTCTTCCAACTAAAAAGAGTTTCAGGTTCTTGCTATTAGCTAGACCTCAGCAAGCACCTGCAAATGCAACCCAGCTGAAACAGGCTTAAATACCTTCCAAGGCTCAGCCTGATAATCTCTCTTCCTAGATGGGACCTACAGAGCCAAGATTTTATACATCTGTAGAAACCCTCCCCCTTCCTTCAGCCAAGGTTCTTCTTCCTTCAATGTCCTAGGGAAGAGGTAGAGGACAGGACCATGTGGTCTAAACTCACAGAGAACTCCCTACATATCACCTAGGGTACTGGTTTCAGAGGGTAACTGCAAAAGCTACCATTTATGAAGCTATTAGTATGTGCCAGGCATGCATTAAGAATTTTGTATGCGTTATTTCACTGAATACTCATGAAATGCTGCAAAACAGATATTAATATCCCCATTTTATAGTACTTCTTTTTTAATAATTTGCTTGACCATTCCTATCAGTGACAAGCATGACCTGAAAGTATCCAACTTGCCATATACTCAAACCAGAAACACATTGCAGGCCTATGAGGTAAGACCAGAATATCCCCTCTTTAAGGCAAGTGAGCGAGGAAAGGCCAGGAGCCCTGAGCCTCTGGTCTTCCCCACTACCAATCTCCCAAGAAAACCTCCAGAGTTTCTCTTTGTAGGAGAAGTTATTCTCCCCACTATCACAGTCATGTCACAAAATCCTTGGCTCCATGACAAGCTAGACATTTTCCCTCCTAGAAATGCCCAGGACCATACACCAGCAAGGCTCAGCGTTAAAGAATGGAAGCCCCAAATTCACCTCTAAAAGAATTCAATGAGGGCTTCACTGGTGGCGCAGTGGTTGAGAGTCCTCCTGCCGATGCAGGGGACGCGGGTTCATGCCCCGGTCTGGGAGGATCCCACATGCCGCGGAGCGGCTGGGCCCGTGAGCCATGGCCGCTGAGCCTACGCGTCCGGAGCCTGTGCTCCACAACGGGAGACGCCACAACAGTGAGAGGCCTGCGTACCGCAGAAAAAAAAAAGAATTCAATGAGCAGTATCTGGGCTGGGGTCAGACAGGGGCTGAATGCCAGGCTTGTCTGGGCCTATCCTTGGAGTTCATATTAAAAGTATAGGCTAGGGCTTCCCTGGTGGCGCAGTGGTAGAGTCCGCCTGCTGATGCAGGGGACAAGCTAAAATAAGGCTCCCAAATCCACATTTAAGGCCCCAGTGCCCAGGAAGAGCTGGACTGCATTTACATGAGCCACTTATTCTGTAACACTTGTTCTATTGCCCTTCCAGGCTGAAATGTCTGAGCCTCACTACCAGACTGAATATTCCTACAGGCCAAAGAAATTATCAGTATTTCACCGGCAAAGCCCATTAACAATTCGCAGGAAATAAACATAGAACCGGGTAATAAAGTCTAACCTTTTTTTTTCCTTTGTGCTGCTTAGTCTAGCTTCACTTGCTCATTGGGTACCGTGTGCAGAAGCCCTGCACCAAGCCCTTCAGACTCCTAGTGGGAAACGGCTGGTCCCGACACCGCAGCTCCTCAGGGCCATGGGCAGAAGCTCTGGCAGGACACCGCGTCCAAGATGGCAGCGATGAGCTGCGAACCGAGACGCTGCGCCTGGCTCTGCAATCTTAAACCTGAGCAGCGCATTAGTGCCCGCCCACAAGGACTCCTCCCGCTTCCCTGTTGAGAAGAACCCTATAAAGCAGCCCCGCCCACCGCCTTTCAGCTGAAGCAGGGTCTCTAGAGCACAGGCTCACACCTCTCCATGCTTTGATCAAAGAATAAAACTTTCCTTGGCTTCTAAACCAAACTCAGTCTCATTCTCTTGGTTCAAATGACACTGGGCAGGAGGACCCTTGTTGGGGCCTGACTCAAAAGGGTCAGTAACAAGTATACCCCATAGCACTTTAGATTTATATTTCATAGTAATTACAATAATCACCTTCATCTGTGTCATGCCCTCGTTTACATTTCATAATTACAATAATCACCTTCATCTGTGTCATGCTCTAGCTTTGACAAAGCACTTTCACATCCCATAGTTCATTAGCACCTCAAAACAACTGTGTGACAACAGGGCAGTGATTATGGTGCCCAGCTGACAGAAGAAACAGAGGTCCCAAGAAATTAAGTAGCCTGCCCCAGTTTACATAGCAAGTTAGCAGCAGATCTGGGGCCAGGACTGAGGTCTTCGGACTCCCAGCCCCAAGGCCTTTGTATTCAGTCCTTCTGCCTCCTCTGGACAGCCGCTGCTCACGATGATGTTATTTCTCCTCTCTGTCCCAATGCATTCCACTCACCAAGTCATTAATGATTTTATCTTCTATACAGTGATCAAATTTACCCACCTTTCTCTGTCACCATGGCCACCACCCTATTCCAGCCATTGTTATCTGTGGCCTGAATCATTCTAACAATAACGTGTCACCTGCATTCTGGTCCCCTCCAGTGTAAACGGCTGCCAGGGTGATCTATAGCCTTGCTATCAAAGCAGCAACAGCATCACTTGGGAGACTGCTGGAAATGTGGAATCCCAAGCTCCACCCCAGACCTACTGAATCAGACTCTGAATTTTAATAAGATCCCAAATGATCCATGTAACTTTTACATGTGCATGTAAAAGTTTGAGAATCAAGAGAATGTGAAGAAAAACCAGAGACAGGAAGAAAATATTTGCAAAAGATACACAGTTGGCCCTCCATATCCATGGGTTCTTTATCCATGGATTCAACCAACTGTGGATTAAACATATTTGGAAAAATATCCAGAAAGTTCCAAGAATCAAACTTGAAACGCTGCACTGGAAACTATTTACATAGCATTTACATTGTAGTTACAACTATTTACATAGTATTTACACTGTATTCGTTATTATAAGTAATCTAGAGATGATTTAAAGTATATGTATAGGTTATACGCAAACGCTATGCCATTTTACATAAGGGACTTGAACGTCCATGGATTTTGGTACCTGTGGGGTCCTGGAACCAATCCCTCATGGATACTAAGGGAAGACTCTATCTTACAAAGGACTATTATCCAAAATGTACAAAGAACTCTTAAAACCCGGCAAGAAGAAAACAAACAGCCTGATTAATAAAATGGGCAAAAGATCTGAACAGACACCTTACCAAGAAGGTATACAGTTGGAAAAAATGCTCAACATCATATGTCATTAAGGAACTGCAAATTATAACAACAGTGAAATACCACTTCACACCTATTAGAATGGTCAGCATCCAAAACTGACAACATGCTGACAAGGATGTGGAGCAATAAGAACTTTCATTCTTTGCTGATGGGAACGCAAGATGGTTCAGTCCCTTTGGAAGACAAGTTGGCAGTTTCTTACAAAATTAAACACACTTTTACAATACAATCCAGCAATTACACTCCTTGTTATTTACCCAAATGAGCTGAAAACTATGTTCACAAACAAAAACTCGCACATGGATGTTTATAGCAACTTTATTAATAATTGTCAAAACTTGGAATCAACCAAGGTGTCCTTCAGTAGGTGAATGAATAAATACACTGTGGTACTTCCAGAAAATGAAACATTATTCAGCACTAAAAAGAAAGGAGCTATCAAGCTATAAAAAGACAATGAGAAACCTAAAATACATATTAAGATCAGTGGTTTCCATGGGTTAGGGGGGAAGGAGGGATGAATTGGTGGAGTACAGAGGAACTGTAGGGCAGTAAAACCTATTCTCTATGATACTATAATGGTAGATACCCGTCATTATACATTTCTCCAAACCCACAGAATGTACAACCTGTGTAAAATGTTGTAACCCTAATGTAAAATATGGTCATAAATTGAATATGATGTATTGATGTAGGTTCATCAATTATAACAGATATGCCACCCGAGTACAGGATGTTGGTTGTGGGGAAGGTTGTGCATATGTGTGGGCAGGAGGTTTATAGGAAATCTGTGTACTTTCCACTTAATTTTACTGTGAGCCTAAAACTGCTCTAAAAAATAAGCTATTTAGGGCTTCCCTGGTGGCGTAGTGGTTGAGAATCTGCCTGCTAATGCAGGGGACACGGGTTCGAGCCCTGGGCTGGGAGGATCCCACATGCCGCGGAGCAACTGGGCCCGTGAGCCACAACTACTGAGCCTGAGCGTCTGGAGCCTGTGCTCCTCAACACGAGAGGCCGCGATAGTGAGAGGCCTGCGCACCGTGATGAAGGGTGGCCCCCGCTTGCCACAACTAGAGAAAGCCCTCGCACAGAAACGAAGGCCCAACACAGCAAAAATAAATAAATTAATTAATAAACTCCTTCCCCCAACATCTTCTTTAAAAAAAAAAAGCTATTTAACAAATACATTGGGAAGCTCTGCTCTGCAGACTTGTATCCTCTCTTTCATCTCCCACTACTTATGCTTCATACACTCTACACCCACTACACTGAACAGTGATGGTTCACCAAACATAATGGGCTCTTTCACATCCCTTCAGTTTGTCTCAAGTTGCTCCCTTTGCCTGTGAATCCTGCCTTTCTCTTTCCCTTCCCTTGCCGGCTCACCACACAAGCCCTTTTATTTATCCTTGTCAGGTCTCAGCTTAAAGGTCATCCCTTCTGTGAGGTCCTCCCTGACCTCTAGTTTGGGCCGTTCTTCACCGTCTCCTCCTCAGACGCCAGTATGGTCTCCCGCAGCACCATACTAGTAATTGTCTGTTTTAAGGGTTTATCTTCCCAGCCAAACTGAGTTCCAAGTGCAGGGGCCACATACAATTTACCATGAATCCCCAGCGGCTAGCAAGGGTCTGGCATAAACCAGGTGCTCAGACAATGAATGAAGAAAGGAATAAATGACCAGGCCCCAAACTCAACTGGCAAGGAGTCTAAGGAATCAGCCTAAGACATGCAAATTCTCTCCAGAGCAAGAATAAAGGTTTCATTTTTACCAGCTCTGACCTGACCTACACAATCCTGTTTTAAAACCTGCTCTATGGGAGCTTCGCACACTGGCCAAAAGATATCCTGAAGTCCTCGTGCCTCCAGGGACCCAGCACAACCCTGATGAAAGGCAGCAAAATGGGGGGACAAACAAGAAGATCTAGACTCCAGGCCAGTTTTGCCTCTACCACACCATATAGTCCAGGTGTTCATCTCTCTTATCTGAACCATGGAAAGAATGGACTAGATGATTTTTTTATTATTGAAGTAAATTGACTTACAATATTAGTTGCAGGCCTACAACAAAGTGATTCCATATTTTTACACATTACAAAATGATCACAACAATGAGCCTGGTTACTATCTGTCACCATACAAAGTTATTACAATATTATTGACTATATCCTCTAGGCTGTACATTACATCCCCAGGACTTACGTATTGTATATCTGGAAATCTATCTGGTCTAATGTGTCATTTAAGGCCAGTGTTCCTTTATTGATTTTTCTGTCTAGATGATCTGTCCATTGAGATAAGTGGGGTGTTAAAGTCCCTTACTATTACTGTGCTACTGTCAATTTCTCCCTTTATGTTTGTTAACATTTGCTTTATGTATTTAGATGCTCCTATGTCAGGTGCATATATATTTAGAATTGTTATATCTTCTTGTTAGATTGATTCTTTTTTTTATATTTCACTTAATTTTTATTCTCAAATTACCTATTTTTATTCAATGTGTCAATAATAGTTTAAATTTATTGATGTATTTATGAAGCTTTATGCTCATTATTTCTTTTTGAATCTCATTCCTTTATTCTAGCTCAAGCTTTGTCTCCTGAAATGTAACCCTTTGATATAGATTTTTTAACATCTTTATTGGATATAATTGCTTTACAATGGTGTATTAGTTTCTGCTTTATAACAAAGTGAATCACCTATACATATACATATATCCCGTATCTCCTCCCTCTTGCGTCTCCCTCCCACCCTCCCTATCTCACCCCTCTAGGTGGTCACAAAGCACCCAGGTGAGCTCCCTGTGCTATGTGGCTGCTTCCCACTAGCTACCTATTTTACATTTGGTAGTGTAGATTGATTCTTTTATCATTATATAATGTCCATCTTTGTCTCTTGTTACAATTTGGCATTATACGTGTTGCTACCCTTGCGTTTTTTGTTTCCATTTGCATGCAATAACTTTCTTCCATTACCTCACTTTAGGCTGTGTCTTTAGATCTGAAGTCAGCTTCTTATAGGCAGCATATATATGAGCTTGTATTTTTAATCCATTCAGCCACTCTGTCTTTTCACTGGAGCATTTAGTCCATTTACATTTAAATTAATAAGTATGTACTTATTGACATTTTATTCATTGTTCTCTGGGATTTTTTTTTTTAGTACTTTTTATTCCTCTCTTCTTCTTTTGCTCATGTTCCCTGTGGTTTAGTGTTATGTGTGGATTCCTTTCTCTTTTTTCTGTGTATCTATTATAGATTTTGGATTGTGGTTACATTGAGGTTCTTATATAACAACATATATGTATATATAGTGCTGATCTTAAGGTGATGATCTCTTAAGTTCAAATGCATTCCAACAAGCCTGCATTTTTACCCTGCCTACTTTAATTTTTTTTATATAATATTTTACTCCTTTGGTTTTATGTGTCCCTTAACCTCTTGCTGACTGTGGATATAGTTGATTTTACTATTGATACTTTTGTCTTTTAATCTTCCTACTAGCTATAAGGGGTTGATCTATTACTTTTATTGTATGTTTGTCTTTGCAAATGAGATTTTTTTTCTTGCTTAATTTTTGTTTCTACTTGTGGTCTTTTTTCCACTTAGGGAAGTCCCTTTAGCATTTCTTGTAAAGCTGGTTTAGTGGTGCTAAACTCTTTTAGCTTCTCTCATCTGTAAAACTCTTTATTTCTCCTTCAAATTGGAGTGAAAGCCTTACCAGGCAGAGTATTCTTGGTTGTAGTTTTGTTCATTTCATCATTTTGAATACATAGTGCTACTCCCTTCTAGCCTGCAAAGTTTCTACTGAAATTCAGCTGGTAGTCTTTGGGAGTTCCCTTGTACATAGCTAGATGCTTTTCTCTTGCTGTTTTTAAGAATCTCTATATTTAAATATTTTGGCCATTTTAATTACAATATGTCTTGGTGTGAACCTCTTTGGGTTCATCTTGTCTGGGACTCTCTGTGCCTCCTGGACCTGGATGTCTGTTCCTTTCCCCAAGTTAGGGAAGTTTTCAGCTATTATGTCTTCATGTAAGTTCTCTGCCCCCTTTTCTCTCTTTTCTTTTCCTGAGACCCCTATAATGTGACTGTTAGTATGCTTGATGTTTTCCTAGAGGTCTCTTAAACTATTCGTATTTTTTAAAACTCTTTGTATTCTTTCTGTTCAGCTTGAGTGATTTCCACTCTTCTGTCTTCCAGTTCACTGATCTATTCCTCTGTATCATCTATTCTACTGTTGCTTCCTTCTTGTGCATTGTTTATTTTGGTTACTGTGTTCTTCACCTCTTTCGGTTCTTCTTCATATTTTCTAAGCCTTTGTTAAGCTCTCGCTGTGTTCATCCATTCTTTTCCCAAGTTTGTTGTGCATCTCTATGATCTTTTCCTTGAACCCTTTATTGGATTGATTGCTTATCTCCACTTCACTTAGTTTTTCTTCTGGGGTTTATCTTGTTTCTTCATTTGGAATGTATTCCTCTGTCTACTCGTTTTGCCTCATTCTCTGTGTTCTTTTCTATGTATTACATAGGTCTGTTACACTTCCCAGTTTTGGAGAACTGACCTTATGGAGGAGATGTCCTCTGGGCTTCCCCTCTGGTCACCAGAGCTAAATGCTACAGGGGTGCCCCAATGTTGGTTTTGTGGGTCCTCCTTTCATGACAAGGCTGACTATTGTGCATGCACTGGTGTGTGGGGCTGGACTCTGGCCCAGCTGGCTGTGAGGACCTGCTTCCTTCAGTGGCTGTCAGTCACAGGAGGCAGGGCCTTGTCCTAGTCTGGCTGGCTTGCAGACCAGGGGATTCTGGGTCTTGTTCCGACCTGCTGCTGGGCAAGGCCAGGTCCGATTGTGGCTGGCTTCGTGGCCATGTGGTCCCAGAGACCATGTCTGCCTGCTGGTGGGTGGAGCTGGGTCCTGGGGTGGCTGGCTGTGGGGCTCTGGAGGTCTTGTAGCTGGTGTCAAGACCCAGGAGGGCTCCAGGGCTGGTGCCAGCACACAAATGGGTGAGGTCAGGTTACTATTCAGCTTTCTGTTTGGCCTTGGGGGTCATGGACCTGGTGCTGGTACACTGACTGTGGGCAAATTCCTGGCACTAACAGGCTAGGGGGAGGACTCCAAAATGGTGCTTGCCAGCACCAGGGTCCTTGTGGTATGATGAGCTCCCCAGATGGCTGCCACCAGAGTCTGTGTTCCCATGGGGTATCTCTGTTGCCTTCTGCCTCTCTGGGAGGCTCTCCAAGGTCAGCAAGTGGGTCTGCCCCAGGCTCCTTTAAAATTACTGCCTCCGCACTAGACTTGGAGCTTATGAGATTTTGTGCATGCAGATTTTGTGCATGCCCTTTAAGAGCAGAGTCTGTTGTCTACAGCCCTCCACCCCTCCCATACAAAAGCTCCATTGGCTTTCAAATCCAGATATTTTGGGGGCTCATCTACCTAGTGCAAGACTCCTGGACTGGGGAGCCTGATGTGGGAATCAGACCCCTCGCTCCTTGGGGGACACCTCTGCAATTGTGATTATTCTCCTGTTCGTGGGTGGCCTACCCAGGGGTGTGTGGTGTGTCTTGACTACACTCATCTCTGCCCCTCCTACCCGTCTCATTGTGTTTCCTTCTTTATCTTTTCAGTTGTGGAAAATCTTTCCTGTGAGTCTTCAGATTGTTCTCATCAATGGTTGCTCTGTAAATTGTTGTAATTTTGGTGTGCCCATGAAAGAAGGTGAGCTCAGGGTCTTCCTCCACCTTCTTGTCCTACCTGGACGAGATGATGTTAAATGCCCTTCCAGCTCCTACTTTCTAAATGTCTGTGAAAACAGAAAGGTCAGTACACTCAAAGCTCTGTAGCTATATCTCTTCCTGACACAGCATCCCACAGTCTTTAACAGGTACTTCACACACATCATTTCATATAATCAACACAATCACACAACACAACTCAATTTTTACTTGGAGATTAGGAAATAGAAGTATGGGCTTACCTACAATTATTTAAGTAACTGAAATTCAAAATGTCTGGCATCACAGCCAAGGCCCTTTACATTTCTACTACTTTAGCTCCCTTAAAAAAATTTCAAGTGGAGTCAAGAAAACATACTTCGGTATGATGAGAAGAAGAAATAACATTAAATAAGAACTTACCATGTATAAGATACCATTCACAACTATTTTCCAATCCTATGGGATACATTATTACTACTGTCATTTTACAGATAAGGAAACTAAAAAGCAGTTAAATAATTTGCCCAAGCTCATACAGCTAGTAAGAGCTGGGATTTGAACCCAGGTCTCATTCCTAAGGTCCCTTCCTCAATATCTTAATGAGAACTATTTGTCTACGTGCCAGTTGCTAGTGTTTAAGTTATATATATATATATATATATATATATATATATATATAAGTGAAACACTAGCAACTGG
>NW_020172006.1:273277-429847 GCF_003031525.2 Neophocaena asiaeorientalis asiaeorientalis
AGTGGCCATTTCCACTCCAGAAACAGCTGGTTTGAGAAAGGGAAAGCTAAGGGTGTATCAGGACCCAAATTAAGCTGTCATTTATGACATAAGCGCATCTGTCTTACTCATAGCTAGAATACATGGGACATGCTTCAGGGCTTTGGAATTGCTGTCTCTTCCTCCTAAATTTCCTCTCATCTAGTCACTTAAAAGATTTGAAAGCTAAGGGTGTATCAGGACCCAAATTAAGCTGTCATTTATGACATAAGCGCATCTGTCTTACTCATAGCTAGAATACATGGGACATGCTTCAGGGCTTTGGAATTGCTGTCTCTTCCTCCTAAATTTCCTCTCATCTAGTCACTTAAAAGATTTTAGGGGGCTTCCCTGGTGGCGCAGTGGTTGGGAGTTCGCCTGCTGATGCGGGGAACACTGGTTCGTGCCCCGGTCTGGGAAGATCCCGCATGCTGTGGAGCGGCTGGGCCCGTGAGCCATGGCCGCTGGGCCTGCGCGTCCGGAACCTGTACTCCACAGCGGGAGAGGCCACAGCAGTGAGAGGCCCCCGCGCCGCAAACAAAAAAAAAAAAATTTAGGAAAAAAAAATTATGTTTATGTTCTATTTAGATTTTTGTTTTATATTTATATGCTTTATATTTTCATATTTTATTTCCATTATATGTTACTAACATACTATGTAATATACAATCATAGGCATGAAATGTCAAATACAAAAAATGCACAAGGAACTTTGGTAATAGTGACATGAAAGAGAGTGGCTCAGAGGATAAAGTAAGTGTATAGAAAATAGCCTCAGGGAAATGAAATCATTTAATGCATGAACAAACATATAGGGAAATGCTGAAGTTGGCTTTGCTTCCCCAGGTCACTTTTCACCCCACAACCTTTGCATATACCTCCCAGATCCCCACCTCCAAGTTTTTGCTTACTTTTCCTTCTCCTTGCTTAGAACGTTGTTCCTTTCATTCTCCCTGTCAAACTCTCAACCACCATTTAAAGACTGGTTCAAGTGCCACTTCTCCCTGGAAGGATTTCCTGACCTCTCCTCTCTCTGTGAATTCCCAAGACATGGAGTCTGCCAAACCACCATGCATTTAGTCATTTCCTGATTTGTATGATTCTTTGACGTTTTTAAGACTTACCTCCTTACCTAAAATGTAATCTTCTTGAGGACCAAAATCATGGCCTACAATCATGGCTTCTTATTATCATTATACTTCTGAATCTCAAGTAGGACCCAACACCAAGCTTACTTAGTTCAGGAACACCTCAGAAAATATTAGGAAGTGACCTCAGAGACTAGGTTACTCTACCCCCCGAGGAAAGAGGCATGTGTCATAGAGCACATAGTGGTAATACTCAGTTTACCTGATCAAGTCTTTCACCCTTTGTGATATCCCGACCCCTACTGACTGATTTGACTGGAAGCAACTACTGACTGAAAGAACAGTTGAATACAGACCAGTCCTGAGGAATAATATGAGGAAGAGCTTGGCTGAAGTGGGAGAGGAGGGAAGTGTGGGGAGAAATGAAACTTAGCTGCCAGGACTTATTATGAGTGCTGTGCAATTTCGGCTGAGTACTTACTGGCTGGAGGCCACAGCAGAAAACTGGGTACCTGAGGCAGGAAAGCAGGAGAGAACTGGAGAAGCCATGCAATCACAGAAGCATCTGGCACTCAGTAAATATCTTCCTGGAAGTAACAATCACTTCTCTCACATGTGTATAGCCCTTCACAAACCCCATTCACAGTCACTGTCTAACTGGCTCCTCACAAATACTCCAGGAACTGAACAGCATGAGTTATCTCCATTTTACAGCTAAGAGTACTGAGGTCAGGCAATTAAAAGAAATACATCTTGCCTAGTTCATCCATCTGTAATATTGCTGTCTTTAGTTGTTTTAGTTTACAACCCCGAAAACTGTAGCAAACTGATGATAATACAAATGATTCTTGTCCGTAAAAAAGAAAGAAAGAAATATATCCTGGACTAGGAGCCAGAGGAAGATGGATCCAGTATATCCTTGCCGTTAACTCACTTTACGAACCTGGGCAAGTCCCTTTCTTTCTCTGAGTTCAAATCCTCAATCTGTAAAACAGGTCAATGATCCATGCTCAGGCTAGAGAGAAAGGTAAGTAACAAATCACCTTTCTGGAGAAGATACTACCTCAAAGAACTCGCGAAGGATAAACAGGAGTTGGTCAGGCAGAGATGGGGAAGGCCATTCCAGAAAGAAACAGAATAAACAAAAACCCAGAGGAGTAGTGACAGGGATCTTTGCCCCAGCTTTCTGCCTGTCCAGCAAGCCAAGCAAATTTTATAAACTCTTACTAAGGGAAGATAAAATAAAGAAAATGAAGCAAACTCAGGATCCTGTTAGTCCCATATCCCCAGGCCACAGACATCAGGATCCCTGGGACTACTGCTGCTGCAAGCAGATGACTGGTTTTGGTTTGTCTTATGGTGACAGAAGTATGAGTCTAGAGGCATCTGATGAAAACTTGTGTCTACACTTGTGTCAGGCATCTGATGAAAACTTGTGTCTGATGGAAGTAAATATTCACAGCAGCATTAGTCAGAAGAGTCAAAAAGTAGAAACTCAAATGTACCTCAGCTGATGAATGGATAAATCAAATGTGGTATAGCCATACAATGGAATGTTATCTGGTCCTTAAAAAAAGAAAAGAAAAAAGAAATCCAGATCCTTGCTGCATCATGGATGAACCTTTAACACATTATGCTAAGTGAAAGAAGCCAGTCACAAAAGGCCATATATTGTATGATTTCATTTATATAAAATGTCCAGGAAAGGCAAATCCATAAACAGAAAGTAGATCAGTGGTTGGCAAGGGCCGAAGGAAGGGAGAAATGGGGTATGGATACTAATAGTTTCTTTTTAGGGTGATGAAAATATACTGTAATTAGATAGTTGTGATGGTTGTACAATCTTGTAATGTACTAAAAATCACTGAATTGTACACTTTGAGATGGTGAACTATGTGGTACATGAATTATATCTCAATGTTTTTAAAAAAGTAAATGTAATTTACCATATTAACAAAATAAAGAAGACAACGTATGGAATCAATTAATGCAAAAACGGATTTGCTAAAATTCGACATCCAACTGTGATTAAAACCTCTTAGTAATCTAGGATTACACGGGAATTTACTTCATCTAGTAAAAAAAGCTAATTACCAAAAACCCTAGAGCAAAAACCATACTAAGTGGTGAAATGTTGACAGTTTTCCCTCTTAGATTAGAAATAAGACAAGGATGTGCTACCACTACTTCTATTCATCATTATACTGAAGGTACTAGCAGTACAATTAGGAAAGTAAAAGAAGAAAATGAAGGATTAGAAAGGAAGAAACAAAATGATCACAGTTTATGGATAATATGATCATGTATACAAACATAGAAAATTCTAATAGAAAAGAACTTCATATCTTAGAGTAGGTAAAGATTTCAGATATAGAACAGAAAGCATTAGAAAGGAAATAATTAATAAATTTGACTATATTAAAATTCTATCAAAGACACTATGTCATGTATCTATCAAAGATACCATTAAGAGCATAAAGAGTACTCCTGAGCATATATCCAGAAAAGACAAAAACTCTTATTCAAAAAGATACATGTACCCCAATATTCATAGCAGCACTATTTACAATAGCAAGGACATGGAAGCAAACTGAATGCCCATCAACAGATGAATGGATAGAGAAGATGGACATATATACAATGGAATATTTTAAGCTGTAAAAGAGAATGAAATACAGTAAGTCCCCTACATATGAACCTTCAAGTTGTGAACTTTCAAAGATGAGAACACGGAGCTTACTAATGAAGACCTGACAGAATTGGAGGCCCAGAGAAAGGACGAAGACAGACAAGAGGAAGAAGAAGTAACTGAAGAGAGTCACGACGCAGGAAATGGCAAGGGGATTTTCTTTATCTGAGGAGGCACTGTTAGTTTTTGAGGCATAGGACCCAAATGTAGAATGGTACACGAAGGTTGCAGCGGCCGTTCAGAACGCAATCCAGTGCTACCATGTCATCTATGATGAGAACAAAAGAGCTACTACCCAGACATCACTGGATCATTTTTTCAAGAGGGTAGATAGAATTGAATCCAGCATGCAACCAGAACCTGTGCCATCAACGTCAGGCATCAGTGAAATTGCAGCTTGCCCTCCGTCTCCCATTGCTGATGGTCCTTCAGCTCTACCATCTCCCACCCCCTCTCCCTCCTCCAGTCAGTAATTCTTCTTGCCTGTTCACTCGATGCCAGCCCCTATATGCCAGCTGTTGTACTGCACTACTGTACTTTTCAAGGTACTGTACAGTAAGATTAAAAATGTTTTATTTTTGTGTTTGTTTTTTATGTATAATTTGTGTGAAAAATATTATAAACCTATTACAGTACAGTACTATATAGCCGATCATGTTAGTTGGCTACCTAGGCTAACTTCGTTGGACTTAGGAATGCGTTCTTGTAACAGAACGTTCTTATGTAGGGGACTTAACTGTAAAACTATTTGCAGCAACATGGATGGACCCAGAGATTATCATACTAAGTGAAGTAAGTGGGACAGAGAAAGATAAATATCATATGATATCACTTATATGTGGAATATTTTTAAAGTGACACAAATGAACTTATTTAGAAAGCAGAAATAGACTCACAAACATAGAAAACAAACTTAAGGTTATCAGTGGGGAAAGGGCCAGGGGAGGGATAAATGAGGAGTTTGGGATTAACAGATACACACTACTACATACAAAACAGATAAATAACAAGGACCTACTGTATAGTACAGGGAACTATATTCAATATCTTGTAATAACCTATAATTGAAAAGAATCTGAAAAAGAATATAAATGTGAAAAAGTATCCCTGAAACTAATACAATACTGTAAATCAACTATACTTCAATAATATTTAATTTTTATTTTTAAAAGAGTCTATTACTGAAATCAACCCTATATTCATCAATACTACAATGGAAGATATTCTTATAAGAGAATATTATATAGCAATGAAAATAAACATGTATGTAAAAAAAATAGAAATATCTTATAATCAATGGTAATCTAATGAAGGCAAAAAAAATAATATACACTGCATGATTCTATGCATAGAAAGTTCAAAAACAGGCAAACTCATTTATGATGTTTATCTTCTGAAGGAGACAGATGTTAGTGCCTGAAACGGAAAACATACGGAGCTTACAGGGGGCTGGTTATACCCTGTTTGTTGGTCAAGGTAGTGGCCACACAGGTGGTCAATGTGATAATTCATTGAGCTGTACACTGCTGAACTGTGCGTTTTTCTATGTAAAGATTTAACAAATGCAGTGGAGGAACATACAAGAATCATGGTTCATGAGCTACATATGACCTTACAGAGCATTCAGTCCAATTTATTCATTTTACAGATGAGAAAGAAACAAGCCCAGAAGCCCAGAGAAGGTCATGGAGTTGTCACACAACAAGTGGAAACATTGCAATAGGGACAAAACCCCAAACAAGATATTTTATATTTTTTAACAGATGCATTTATTATTTTTTAAATAAATTTATTTATTTATTTTTGGCTGCGTTGGGTCTTCATTGCTGCACGCAGGCTTTCTCTAGTTGCAGTGAGTGGGGGTTACTCTTCGTTGCGGTGCGTGGGTTTCTCATTGTGGTGGCTTCTCTTGTTGCAGAGCATGGGCTCTAGGCACACAGGCCTCAGCAGCTGTGGCACACGGGCTCAGTAGTTGTGGCTCACAGGCTGTATAGTGGAGGCTCAGTAGTTGTGGCACATGGGCTTAGTTGCTCTGCAGCATGTGGGATCTTCCCAGGCCAGGGCTCAAACCTGTGTCCCCTGCCTTGGCAGGCAGATTCCTAACCACTGCACCACCAGGGAAGCCCCAGGATATTTTTGAATGCTATTACTTAGAGAATCGTGAACACATAGTTGGTTGATAAGCCTAACTCCTGGTATATCGTATGTACAGCAATGTTTCCAACCCTGTTGACAACTATGTAAGTGAATTAGGAGAACACAGAGGAAGAGAAAGAAAGAAAGGGAAAAGGGAGATGGTTAGAGTAAGAAAGACAAAAGAGTATCTGAGATTTGTAGTTTTAGAGGCTTACCTTTTTTGGCCTCAGTTTCAAATACAGTATTTGTTCCAGAGGCCCAGGCCCATGTCCAGAGCTTAGAATCCTGCTTCTGACATTACACAGAACTCTTGAGAACTCCTTAGGAAACCTCTCCTTGGGTCTGCTTAGTCTCAGTGCACAGAATTCTTTAATCTGGCCTTTCCAATAGCCCTATCTAAGCCAACAGAAAATACAGCCTATATGTAGGAAGAGAAAGGTTTTTTACCCCAGGACAATTCTTTAATTCTATATTGGAGGAACTCCACTAAGAGTTGTTATTTCTTAAATCTCATAACAACTCTTAAGTGTTAATCACAGATTCCAAAAGAAAGCCATGACTGCAAGCAATAATAGCCACAAAATTACTACCAACTCTTAATAAGGCCACAGTTTGCATAACCTTTTTCACACCTTTAGCCTTATAATCCATTCAGCAACTCTATGAGGTAAATATTATTATGTACCCATACTACGGGTAAGACAACTGAGGTGAAGGAAGGTAGAGCAACTTACCAAAGGTCGCAGAGTCAGGGATGGTCAATGGTGATAACCTCAAGTGCTTGAACTCCAATGTAGCTGCTTCTACATGCACTGTGCCTTCCCCATATTGAAGACCAGGTGAATGTGAACGGATGTCATTAAATGCAAATTTGTTTTAAAGTTAAAAGAACTAACTAACTCATTTCTACTAAAGGCATTAGTCTGAACATCTCTAGGATGGGGAAACTTCAAATACTATATGGTGTCTGAGGACTTAGAAGAATTAAAGAGCACAGTACAGAAATCAAGAGACAATGGTTGAAATGCAGACTCCATGCACTGCAACCATGCAGCATGTGACCTCGGGCTGGTCCTTGATTCTCTGAGCCCAAGAGTATCACTGTTGTACAGTGGAAAGGTGCTTGGAATCATAGAGAAGAGCTAAAATCCCAGTTCAGCCATCTTAACTAGAAGACCTTGGGCAAGTTACTTTAAAACTATGAACCTCAGTTTGCTGTCTACAGAGTGAAATATTTATCTCCCTGAAAGGGTCAGTACATTTCACAAACATGAAAGTTCCTAGTATAATATGTGGTAACTAACAGGCATTCAATAAATAGTAGCTTGGTTATTGCTGTTTCTATTTTATGGTTATTACTATTGTGTTATGGCTATTTGTTATTCATATTTTTTTATTGCTGTTCTTATTATTTTGAGGATCAACTAAGGTAAAGAAAATGTATTTACTTTGTAGAAGCTAAAGAGATTTACAAACATGAGTTATCATTAAATGAAGGAAAGGGTCAGAGTAAGATTTCCCAACCCACTCATTAAGAAAGAGAAACTGTGGCTGAGGAAAAAGAAGAATGAATCACCTGATTTCATGAAACTAGAGATTAAAGGCTTGAGGAAATAAAGTGGAAAAAGAAGCCTGCAACCCTATCCATCCTATATTTGGCCAAATCTATTTGCTTCCTGGTAGCATGGGAAATGAGGCTGACATTGCCAAATCCCAGGTTGCAGTACAGCCATCCAAGTCTCATCACAGATCACTGACCTTGTTTATTTTTTCAAGATTTATTTTTAAGAAGCCCCTCTCATTAGTTCAGCTGAGCTAATCTAAGCTCAAGGCAGTAAAAACTCCAAACTGGAGAGAGAAACACTGACGTAGATCAGTTTTTAAATCAACTTTGTTAAAATCTTCCCAAGCTTGGAGAATTCCACCTTCGTTGTGAAAACGCAGCCAGAAAAGAATTCTAAACTACATGCTGTAGGACTTCTTAGAATAAACCAAAGGCTCCAGATCCTAGCCACAGGAACCAGACTTTCCCACAGGGAAACTGCAACTCAGCGCAACCTATCACAGGCCCTCAATTACAGCTTCTTGCAATGATTTACGCATCCCCCCAGGCACACACTGAAGCCACGCTGGAGGTCAGCATTAGGTAATGCCCATAGACATTCTACCCTTTGCCAGCTCAAATCTCAACCACTAACGCAGCTCACAGAGAGCTCTTCTTTCTCATCTCCCAAATCCCCTTAGACCCCAAAACTACAACTCTGGAAATTTTGACGCTGAAAGTCTGGGTGGGACCCAGGCAGCTGTATTTCAGAAAAGCACCATGAGTGAGTCAGTTGTGTAAGCTGGGCTAGGAACAACTAACAGAGGTAGAATGTTGTGACATAATCTTTAGGAAGACTTAGTTCCACACTCACCCCGGCCACTTTCCAGGTGTGAGACCTTGATCAATTTACTTTTCTCTAAGCCTCAGCCTCCCCAGGTGAAAATGAATTGTTGTGGGTATCAGATAAAACAAGAAATGAGGTTTCCTTTAAAAATAAAATAGTTCAGGGCTGGATATGGCCAAGACAGTGGAGTAGGAAGACCCTGAACTCACTTCTTCCCACAGACACACCAAAATTACAACAATTTACAGAGCAACTACCTATGAGAATAACCCGAAGACTAGCAGAAAAGATTTACCACACCTAAACATGTAGAGAAGGAACCACAGCAGGATGGGTAGAAAGAGCAGAGATGCAGTATAGTAAGGACCCACTCCCCTGGGCCAGTAACCCCAAAACAGGAGGAATATCACAATTGCAGAGGTTCTCCGCAAGGCGAGGGGTTGAAGCCTCACATTGGGCTCCGCATCTGGAGGGTCCTGAACCAGGAAGATGAGCCCCCAGAAAGTCTGGCTTGGAAAACCAGTGGGTCTTCTGTTCAGGAGAGCTGGAGGAAAGAGCCTACACTTTTTTTTTTTAACATCTTTATTGGAGTATAGTTTCTTTACATTGTTGTTAGTTTCTGCTGTATAACAAAGTGAATCAGCTATACGTATACATATATCCCCATGTCCCTCCCTCTTGCATCTCCCTCCCATCCTCCCTACCCCACCCCTCTAGGTGGTCACAAAGCACTGAGCTGATCTCCCTGTGCTATGCAGCTGCTTCCCACTAGTTATCTATTTTACATTTGGTAGTGTATATATGTCCATGCCACTCTCTCACTTCGTCCCAGCTTACCCTTCCCAATCCCCGTGTCCTCAAGTCCACTCTTATTAAAGGGGCACACTCAAAAGCTCACACACTCTGAGTTCCAGTGTAGAGGCAGTAGTTTGAAAAGACCCTGAGTCAGACACATTTGCTAATATTGGAGAGCCTCACAGAGAGTCAGGAGGCAACTGGGACTCTCCTGGGGGAAAGCGTTGCTTCTCTGGTAATACAGAGGAGAAATGATATCTTTTTATTGAAGCATAGTTGATTTACGATGTTGTGTTAGTTTCAAGTGTACAGCATAGTGATTCAGTAGTTTTGCAAATTATATTCCATTATAGGTTATTACAAGATATTGGGTATAGTTCCCCTGTGCTATACAGTAAATCCTTGCTGGTTATCTATTTTATATATAGTAGTTTATATCTAGTTTGTATCTGTTAATCCCATACCCCTAATTTGTCCCTTCCTCTTTCCCTCTCCCCTTTGGTAAACATAAATTTGTCTTCTATGCCTGTGAGTCTCTTTCTGTTTTATATACAGATTCATTTGTATTATTATTTTTTTAATTCATACTAAATTTTTTTTCTTTTGTTTTCTATTTTTTTTTAACATCCTTATTGGAGTATAATTGCTTAACAATGCTCTGTTAGTTTCTGCTTTATAACAAAGTGAATCAGCTATACATATACATATATCCCCATATCTCCTCCCTCTTGCGTCTCCCTCCCACCCTTCCTATCCCCCCCCCCCAGGTGGTCACAAAGCCCCAAGCTGATCTCCCTGTGCTATGCGGCTGCTTATTACATTCCCATCAACAGTGCAAGAGGGTTCCCTTTTCTCCACACCCTCTCCAGCATTTAGTTTTTCTTTTTTGAGTGTGTGGTATGCGGGCCTCTCACTGTTGTGGCCTCTCCCGTTGCGGAGCACAGGCTCCGGACGCGCAGGCTCAGCGGCCATGGCTCACGGGCCCAGCCGCTCCGCGGCATGTGGGATCTTCCCGGACCGGGACACGAACCCGTGTCCCCTGCATCGGCAGGCGGACTCTCAACCGCTGTGCCACCAGGGAAGCCCCAGCATTTATTGTTTGTAGATATTTTGATGATAGCCATCTGACCAGTGTGAGGAGATACCTCATTGTAGTTTTCATTTTCATTTCTCTAATGATTAGTGATGTTGAGCATCCTTTCATGTGTTTGTTGGCAATCTGTATATCTTCTTTGGAGAAATGTCTATTTAGGTTTTCTGCCCATTTTTGGATTGGGTTCTTGTTTTTTTAATATTGAGCTGCATAAGCTGCTTGTAAATTTTGGAGATCAATCCTTTGTCAGTTGTGTCATTTGCAAATATTTTCTCCCATTTGGAGGGCTGTTGTTTTGTCTTGTTTATGGTTTCCTTTGCTGTGCAAAAGCTTTTAAGTTTCATTAGGTCCCATTTTTTACTTTCGTTTTTATTTCCATTTCTCTAGGAGGTGGGTCAAAAAGGATCTTGCTGTGATTTATGTCATAAAGTATTCTGCCTATGTTTTCCTCTAAGAGTTTTATAGCATCTGGTCTTAAATTTAGGTTTTTTAATCCATTTTGAGTTTATTTTTGTGTATGGTGTTACGGAGTGTTCTAATTACATTCTTTTACATGTAGCTGTCCAGTTTTCCCAAGCACCACTTACTGAAGAGGCTGTCTTTTCCCCATTGTATATTCTTTCCCCCTTTATCAAAGATAAGTTCACCACATGTGTGTGGGTTTATCTCTGGGCTCTCTATCCTGTTCCACTGATCTATATTTCTGTGTTTGTGCCAGTACCATACTGTCTTGATTACTGTACCATTGTAGTATAGTCAGAAGTCCAGGAGCCTGATTCCTCCAGCTCAGTTTTTCTTTCTCAAGATTGCTTTGGCTATTCGGTGTCTTTTGTGTTTCCATACAAATTCTGAAATTTTTTGTTCTAGTTCTGTGAAAAATGCCCTTGGTAGTTTCATAAGGACTGCATTGAATCTGTAGATTGTTTGGGTAGTATAGTCATTTTCACAATGTTGATTCTTCCAATCCAAGCACATGGTATATCTCTCCATCTATTTGTATCATCTTTAATTTCTTTCATCAGTGTCTTATAGCTTTCTGCATACAGGTCTTTTGTCTCCTTAGGTAGGTTTATTCCTAGGTATTTTATTCTCTTTGCTGCAATGGTAAATGCATTGCATCGCGGTACGCAGGCTTCTCATTGTGGTGGCTTCTCTTTTTTTCAGAGCACAGGCTCTAGGCACACAGGCTTCAGTAGTTGTGGCTCGTGGGCTGTAGAGAGCAGGCTCAGTAGTTGTGGTGCACAGGCTTAATTGCTCCGTGGCATGTGGGATCTTCCTGGACCAGGGCTCGAACCTGTGTCCCCTGCATTGGCAGGCGGATTCTTAACCACTGCGCCACCAGGGAAGCCCTTGTTTGTTTTTTATGTATTATTTGTGTGAAAAGTTACTATAAACCTATTACAGTATAGTGCTATATAGCTGACTGTGTTAGTTGGTTTCCTAGGCTAACTTTGTTGGCCTTATGAACAAATTGGACTTAATGAATGTGCTCTCGGAACGGAACTTGTTCTTATGTAGGGGACTTACTGTACTGGGAAGGGGACTCTGTGGTATCACCTGTCACCCATACACTGTTTTTGGCACTGCCCTCAGCCCGGACTCATCCATGGGAATTCGGGCAATCAGCCCAGGTGTCCCTCAGGCACCGTACTCACAAAACCTCTAGCACAGATCTGTTGGCACAGAACCACTGAAGTCAGGCACTGAGACTGCCACAGTCACGCACCTGGACCCAGCATGGGAGCTACTGAGTCAGTCCAAACCTTGGCCCCGCCTCAGTGCGCTTGCACGGCAAAGCCTGCAGCCACTATCGCCGGATCCGCCCCAGCCACAGGAACACCAGTAATCTGCTTGGATATCCCAGACAAACTGAGTTTACATAGCTACGTGTGTCGCATAAGTCCCTCGGTTGCAGAACCACTGCACACTCAGATTTCAGTCCTGCTTCTGAAGTCGCTCAGCCTCTGGGGATCAGCTGGAATTTCAACCCCACCTCCACTCATGGGCAACCTACCAGCGCTTGCGTGCTCCCAGAGCTCACAGAGATGGAGCCACTCCTGCCGTGAGCAAGTCGAGTAAAGCTGCTATGGCGGGGCCCATCCCTCCCTTCGTGCACATTAACAGTGGGGCTTCAGTGGCAGAGCCCTGCCAGCTGTGAGCACGCTGAGAATAAGGCTGCTGTGGTGAGCCTCACCCCTCCCTTCGAGCATGCATGTTAACAATGGGGCTTCAATGGTGGACCTGGGCTCCTTCCTGCACACACGCCCAGTCGCAGCTTGGACCACACTCCAGCCCCTTCAGGCTGTCTCCGTGAAGCCAATCCATCTTCTCTCTGGGTCTGTCCTCTGAATCCCAAGCTTCAGCACCTAGCACCTCACACACACCAGCAGACATGTGTCTCAGGCTAGGGAGTGCAGGGAGGTGGCCAGACCCTCTGTGCCGGTCTCTTTCTGTTCTACCTGATCTCCCCACCAGTGAAAGCGCTTCCCAGTGTGAGGGAACCTTTTCTCTCTCACAGCTCCTGCCCAGGGCACAGGTCCCGTCCCAATTCCATTTTTTTTTCTTTCCTCCTACCCAGTTATGTGGTGATCTTTTTTGTAATTTTGGTTTTATGAGATCTTCTGCCAGCATTCAGCAAGTATTCTGTGAGAACTGTTCCACATGTAAATGTATTTTTGATGTATTTGTGGGAGGAGGTGAGCTCCCCATCTTTCTATTCCACCATCTTGATCAGGCTCCCCTTGTTTTATTTCTGATCTTAGAGGGAAAATATTCATTGTTTCACCATTAAAATGATACTGGCTGTAGGTTTTCTGTAAATATTTTCTATCAGATTGAGGAAGTCTCATTCTATTCCTAGTTTGCCCAGAGCTTTTTTTTTTTTGGTGGTACACAGGCCTCTCACTGTTGTGGCCTCTCCCGTTGCAGAGCACAGGCTCCGGACGCGCAGGCTCAGCGGCCACGGCTCACGGGCCCAGCCGCTCGCGGCATGTGGGATCCTCCCGGACCGGGGCACGAACCTGTGTCCCCTGCATTGGCAGGCAGACTCTCAACCACTGCGCCACCAGGGAAGCCCTTGCCCAGAGCTTTGATCATAAATGGGTGTTGATTTTTGTCAAATATGCTTTTTCTACTTTATTTTGTTAATATGGTGGATTATAATGATTAATTTTCAAATGACATATTTATCTGGCACTGTTGGGATAAACCCCACTTACTCATGATGCATTGTCCTTTTTATATACTGATAGATTCAATTGCTAATATTTTGTTCAGGATTTTTGTCTAAGTTCATGAATGATATTGATCTGTATATTTAGTACTTGTAACATCTTTGTCAGGTTTTATATGAGTTTTTTGCTGACCTCAAAGAATCAGCTGGGACGTGTTCCTTCCTCTTCTTTTCTCTGAGTTGGTATGGGATTTCCTTCCTTCCTTCCTTCCTTTTTATTTCTTAAATATTTGATCAACCAGTGAAACTCTTTGGCCCTGGACTTTTCTTTATGGTGAAGTTTTTGATATACAAATTTGACTCTGACAGATAATAGGCTATTACAAATTTATGTATCTTTTCTCAATTCTAGTAAGTTTTGTATTTCAAAGAATTTCTCTACTTCAAGTTGTCAAATATAATGGCATAAAAATGTTCATAATATTCCTTTTTATGTCTAGGATCTGGAGTGATATTTCCTCTTTCATTCATCATTTATCATATTGGCAATCAAACTCTCTCTCTCTCGCTAAAAGTTTATCAATTTTCTTTATCTTTTCAAGAACCAACTTTTCATTTCCTCTATGTTTGTATCTTTTCTATTTCATTGATTCCTGCTGTCTTTAGTGTTTCCTTCCTTTTACTTAGAGAAAAATTTACTTTTCTTTTTCTAGATTCTTAAGGTAGAAAATTAATCAATATTAAACCAATCTTCCCTCTAACATTTAAAGTTAGAAATTTCCCTCTAAGCCCTGCTTTAGCTGTACCCCACAAATTCTGTTGTTGTATATGCATTATCCTTTAGTTTGAAATATTTTCCAACTTCCCTTGTGATTTATTCCTTGATCAATGGGGTGTTAAGAAATACGTTAATTTCCAGCATCTAGAATTCATGTTTGTTTCTAATTTAATTTTGCCGTGGTCACAGAACATACTCTGTAAGATTTCAGTCTTTTGAAATTCATCTATTGATGACACTTTTCACACTTTTTAATTTTATGCATTCCTTAACTAATTATTGCAATTTTAGTTATTTTTACTTTTGTCTTTTAACCTTCATGCTTGCTTTTAACCTTCATGCTTGCTTTATAAGTGATTGATCCCCTACCTTTATTATATATTTACATTTTCCAGTGAGATTTTAAGTTTTGTATGCTTTCTTATTATCAGTTAGTGCCATTTCTTTTCAGTTTAAAGAAGTCCCTTTAATATTTCATGTAGAATCAGTGTAGTGGTGATAAACTCCTTTAGCTTTTGCTTATCTTGGAAACTCAATCTCTCCTTCATTTCTGAATGATAAACTTGCTGGGTAGAGAGCTCTTGGTGAGATTTTTTTTTCCTTTCAGCACTTTGAGTATGTCCCACCACTCCTTTGTTGCCTCAAGTTATTTTTCTCTTGCTGCTTTAAGGATTCCCTCTTTATCCTTAACTTTTACCATTTTAATTGTAATGTGTCTCTTTGGGTTCATCTTATTTGGAGCTCTCTGGGCTTCCTGGACCCAGATATCTGTTTCCTTCCCCAGATTAGGAAATGTTTTAGTCACTATTTCTTCAAATAATTTTTCTGGCCCTTTCTCTCTCTCTTCTCCTTCTGGGACCCAAATGTTATTCCACATGACGTTTTCCCAAATCTTCCATATGATATCTTCACTTTTTAAAATTCTTTCTTCATTTTGCTGCTCTGTCTGGGGGAGTTCCACCATTCTTTTAGCTTGCTCATTAGTTTTTCTACCTCATCTACTCTGCTGTTGAAGCTGCTAGTGCATTTTTTCAATTCAGTCATAACTTCTGTTTGGTACTATCTTATATTTTTTATCTCATTGTGAAAGTTCTCACTATGTTCATCCTTTCCTCTCCCGAGTTTGATGAGCATATTTATGACCATTACATTAAAGTCTATCAGGTAGATTGCTTATCTCAGTTTCATTTCGTTGTTTTTCTGAGGTTTGTGTCTTGTTCGTTTGATTAGACCATATTCTTCTCTCTCCTCATTTTGCCTAATTCTCTGTTTCTTTCTATGTATTAGGTATATCAGCTGTCTCTCCCAGGCTGTTGTATAGATTGTCATGTAGTTTATTTGGGGAAATATGCCATGTACACTTGAAAATATTCTGCAGTTGTTGGGTAAAATGTTATATGTCAATTAGGTCAAGGTGGCTGAAAGTGCTGTTCAGACTTCTATATTCTTTTTGTTTTATTTTTTGTGTTTAATTGTTCTTTCAAGTACTGAGTAAAGAATGTTAAAATCTCCAACTATGATCTCTCTTTCAGTTGTCTAACATGTTTTGAAACTCTGTTATTAACTGAAAACAGAGTTATAACTATAATGCCTTCCTGATATACTGACCTTTTCATCATTATGAAATCTATCTCTGTTTCCAGTAATGTTCCATGTTTTGAAGTTTATTCTTTTTCAGAAAATATTTTTATGTTTATTGTTTGCATGGCATATCATTGTCCCATCCTTTCACTTTGTAATCTATTTGTATCTTTGTATTTGAAGTATTTCTTTTGTAGACAGCATATGGTTGGGTCTTATGTTTTTCTATCTAGTCTGACAATCTCTACTTTTGATTTGAGTATTTGATCCATTTATACTTAATGTAAGTAATTAAATGGTTGAATTAATGATGACCATGTTTCAACTTGTCTTCTATTTGTTTTGTCTGTTATTTTGCCTCCTTTGTCCTTTTCTCTCTGAATCCATCTACTATAAAGAGAGATTCTCTTGCTGGCATTGAAGAAAAATCTGCTACATTGTGAGTGGGCCAAATGGCTAGGACTGGATATGGTCTCTAAACTCAAATCAAAACCCAGTCAACAGTGATCACAAAAAAAGGGACATTTCAGTTCCTGTAAGGAACTAAATTCTGCCAACAACCAGTGATCTTGGAGACTCTAAGTCTCAGAAGAGATTGCTGCCCAGGCCAACACCTCAATGTTAGCCTGGAGAGACTCTATGCAGACGACCCAACAAACCCACCCGTGACCCACACAAACTGTGAGATGATAAATTTGTGTTGTACTGAGCTGCTAAATTTGTGGTAATTTTTTCTATAGCAATAAAAACTAATACATATGGTAATAGAATCTATCCAAAATGAAGCAAAGAAATTAAATAGGCTACAAATAAACATGAACAGAGTTTCAGTCACTTATAGGATAAAATGAAACTGTCTAACATCTATGTAATTGGAATCCCAGAAATAAGGTAGAGGCAAAAAAAATTTTGAAAAATAAAGACTGAAAATTTATCCAGTTTGATAAAAATTATACTCTGACTGATCTAAGGAGCTCAAAAAACTCCAAGCAGGATGGACACACACACACACAAACACACTCACTCACTCACTCACTCATATACACACTCATATACAACAAGATAAACTATAATCAAATTACTGAAAACCAGTAATAAGAGAAACAATCTTAAAAAGCAGCCAGAGAAAAAGGACATATACAAGTAAAGGAACAATGATTTTTTTTAAAAAATGGAAGATCTTTCTGGAAGACTTTTCATAAGAAACTATATGAGACAGAAGACAAAGGATTAACTTCATTAAAGGTCTGAAAAATATATCCTAAAGCTAGAGAGGTGATAAAGCATTCCAGTGGCAGCAGTAGGTGCAGCAGTACATGCCCATCTTGGAGATGGTCATGGTGCAAGATGTGACACTATGCTTAGTGTTCAAGGCTGTATTCTCCCCAAACTGAATTGGTCTGGACTGTGTTTTCGGCTTCTTTCCAGTCTCCCTTGTTCCTTGCCTGATTCCAAACTTGGTCCACCCCTTCTAGGTATCTCTTGGAGGTACTCAAACAGCCTTCTCATGCATTTACTTAGTTCAGGCAAAATTGGTTTCCCTAATTGGGCAACTAAAAGATCTTAAAAACAGGAAAAATTCTTAATTTATTTCCTACTTACCTTACTTTCTTATCATCATTCAACACAGTTGGAAGTTGGGGTCAAGTTAACTGAGTACTTTTCTAAGGCATTATAGCCATGTCTTTTATCCCAATTTAAACAGCTCTTTGAGCTTTCCTTTAAAAGTTCTCTCCGTTCATGCTTTCCTCAACATTCCCATATTCTTTTCATTTCTTCACTGGATTACTGTTATGGGCCAAATTGTGTCCCACATTCATATGTTGAACCTCAAAATCTGATTATATGGAAACTAGATTAAAACGAGGCCATTGGGGTTGGCCCTGATCCAGTCTGACTAGAGTAGAGAAAATTTGGACACACAGAGAGACATGAGGCAGGGGTGGGTAGAGGTGTGTGCACAGAAGAAAGGCTGTGTCAGGACACAGAAGAAAGTGGCTATCTGAAAGCCAGGGAGAGAGGCCTCAGTAGAAACCAAACCTGCTGACACATTGATCTTGCACCTCTAGCCTCCAGAACTGTGCGAAAATCAATTTCTGTGTTTTAGCCACCCAGTCCATGGTATTTTGTTATGGCAGCCCTAGTTTACTAATAAAACTACTAAAAGTCATAAGGGAGCTGGAACATAGCCTTCAGACTTCTTAACAGCCAGCAGGGTGATCTAAAAATCCATGTAACTCAGTGTTATTTGAGATCTCTCTGTCCCTTAAGAGATTTGAGTGAGCTTGGTTTAAACCTTCAGTTTCACAGAATGAAAGTCCATTTCCTTTCATTTAATTTATTCAAATTTCTGAACTTATTTTTTCATGGTCCCTTTGGATCCATTGCTGCAACTCTAAGTAATGTATGAGTTTAACCCTCTGCCAGCTGGTACATGGCATCTCATGATCTTTACCATTGTCCACAATAAATTAAATTAATTCATGATTTTGTGACTGTATCAACTTTACTTAAGGCTCCAAGAGCTATGAGAAGAAACTGTATCTGGTACTGCACAGTCCTCTGCTTCCTAACTGGTTTTCCCCTTGACACTGCACTGGCTTCCCAAACCTGTAACTCACTGTGTGATTATACCCACAACCACCTGAATAATAAACTCTAGCTTCCATTCCCTTACTGGACCTATCTCACTTAGCCTCTGAGTTATTCTGCTGAATAATAAGTTATTCTGCTATTCCATCCCTTTACTCAGAAGTCTGCACAAGCTCCCTTGTTTGAAATTCACTTGCCATCTCCTGATTCTTATATGCAGGGCCTAGACTCGATTCCAGCATCCCCCCTCCACAGTTTTCTCTCTCCACCTTCCAATATACATCACCCACAACTGAAGCCACATAAAGCACATTCAGCCCTGGTAAGCATGGCACCTTCTCTGTCCTGGACCTAGGGGCCTAGCCTAATGGCATCAATTGCTATGCCTCTGCCTGCTTCGTCACTGCTCTCTGTGGGCCAGAACCTCTGTTCTCTTGTGTCACCCTACATAGACGGCTTTCAGTTACTTCAGTCTCTCTCACAGTGCCTGGCACAAGGTAGGTACTCAATAACTATGTGATGAATGAATATATCAACAAGTGAACAAAAAATACCCGTGTTCAAAATCTTCCAAGGAGTCTCATTGTTTAGAGGATAAAGTCCACAATGAATCCTGATGCCAAGGGCCCTCCAGAATCTGTGCCCAGCCTCTTTGTCCCAACTTCTCACTGGTCCCCACTCTTTCAACACTTGTCAAAAACATTAAAGGCAGGCCCTGTATCCTGGAGGCAATGGGTAGGAATTAAGAGAGTGGGCTAGGCCTCTGATTTACCTGTGTGAATGCCAGTGCTCTGGAGTAATTTTTCTTTTTGGCTCTCTCTCCACCTGGAAGGAAGCAGACTATCCATGAGCCTCACAGACCTCTTCCAAAATAGGCCATAATTCAAGGCAGTGGCCAGAAAAGAACATTATCCAGTCAAATTCTACCTTAAGCAGAGGGTTTGTAGTTTCCGCCTTTAAAGGAGAACTCAAATGAGGAAATGATGGGCATGATGAAGTCTAAACAACCATGGACTCTTCTAGCTAAAATTCTTCTACCAGATGTCCCCTCTCCCACCCTGAACCTTGCAATCTTGAAGCATTTTCCCTCAAGAATTCTCAAATGTTATTTTCTTGGACAGATAAAAAGACTATGGTCTGGAAAGGGGCAGTGATTTTCCCAGGGTCACCCAGAAACTAAAGGCAAAGCCACAACTAAAATCCAGGCTCCCCAGTTTGTGAACTTGCTCTTTACACAGCACTCTGCATGTCCAATTTTGTGGAAGGTGGGAAGGTGGAGACACTTGTTCTGAGCAACCTTCAATCCCTGTCCTCTCCCAACTGATCCACACCAAAACAGTAGTAACAGGATTTGATTAAGCTTTAGTGAGAGTCCTTATTCTTAGAATATGGTCTCATTTTTAGGAGGTAGAAGGGGTTGTGAGGAGCTGCAAGCAGCATGAGAAGAAATGGGAGGTTCAGATGATAAAACCCTGTCTTCCTGAGAATTCGCCATATAGAATTATGGGGAAAATGTAACTGTTTTTTCTCAAATTTACATAAGGACCATTTATATTTTTATTTTGGGAAAAAATCATTTAAAATTACAAACATATGCTTACCAATGAAAATAAAATATGGCAACAATGAAAACTGCAGAAACACACTCCATGAGAATCCACATGAACTTATAGTAACTTGGTGTCTGCAAAATAGAAAATAGTTAAAGGATTTACAGCTAGAAGGGATTTTAGATCATGTAGGCCAGGTCCCTTGCTTGGCTGCCAGGGAGGAGAGGGGGCAGACCAGGCAGAGGAACCTTGATGATGGGGTTGGTCTCAAACACAGAGAGTACCTGCTGCTACCCTAACAATCCCCCCTTTCATGTGCCAAAGGATAAAATACTTCCCACACTTCTCCCTGGACCCTCAAGATAGGTGTTTGAGGGAGTCCCAGAGATGTCACAGAGCAAGTGTATTCTGGACCCAGGACTACAGCCCAAGTTTCTTGACTTCCAGTGTTCTATGTTTTCATGGCATGGCTTCCCAAACCTGGCTGTGCATCCAAATCTACCTGAGCAGCTTTTAGTAATACAGGTTCCTGGGCCTCACTACAGACTCAGGAATTAGAATTTCTGTATTTTTAACAAGCTTCCCAGGAAAAAGCAACCAGTCTGTGAACCAGCATTTAGGAATCCTTCTCCTAAATCAGCATGCTTCAGATAAATATGTTGAAATTATAATTCTTAATTAACATGCCAACTTCTCCAGTCTCCTTGCCTGAATCACCCAGTTCACAGAGCTCCATCTTCTAGGTTCTCTTGTATGAGTTTTTCATTTCGCTAGTTTACTCATCCCTTTCCACCTTCATTGTCCCCCTTCTAGTATTACTTGATGGTACTGGGTCTATCATTTTTATTTTTTCTTATGCCATTTCCACCCTATCCCATGGTCTTTCCTTGGACTGATTAACCATGATAATAATAACAATAACATGAACTATCATGATAATGATGAGAACAACAACTAACATTAATGAGAATTTACAGGAGTTAAGGAAGCATTCCAAGCACTTCAAAGGTATTTTCACAGTTAATCCTCACAACAGCTCTACTAGGCACGTACATTAGAAGCTCTTACCCAACTTCCACTAAATTGAGGCTCTTCATCCTCTCTGGGAACCTAGCTGACCTGTGCTTTGGCCTGCTTCAGGATGCCCACTAAGTGAGCTGTACCGTCACCAAGAATCAGTTGTTCTTACTACCCAAATGGCTTAGAACAGCTGCACCAGTTGTTTAAATTGCGCTGTGTAATTCAGTGTTACTTAAATCTGAGCTTAAAAAGTATGTCATTTTCAAGGAAACTAAGTCGATGCTTTGAAAAACTTGATGAAGAAAGAAAAGGTCATTAAAAAATAAACTGCTTTTGATTTAGGTATGAGAGAAACACTAAGAGATGAGGGGAGGATTATAAAAAACTGGGTGGCTTCCTCATTCCCGTCATTTCTCCAAATGACTTCACGTTGTTTTACTTTTAATTTTTTAAAGTATTTATTTATTTATGTATCTTGGCTGCGCCGGGTCTTAGTTGAGGCATGCAGGATCTTTTAGTTTCGGCATGCAGGATCTTTTTGTTGTGGCATACAGACTCCTAGTTGCGGCATGCGGACCTCTTAGTTGTGGCATGCAGACTTAGTTGCAGCATGCAGGCTTTTTGGTTGTGGCATACGGGAATTTTTAGTTGCAGCATGCGGGTTTCTTAGTTGTGGCATGCAGACTTCTTAGTTATGGCATGTGGGCTCTTAGTTGTGGCATGCAGGATCTTTTAGTTGCAGCATGTGGGCTTCTTAGTTGCAACATGCGAACTCTTAGTTGTGGCATGCATGTGGGATCTAGTTCCCTGACCAGGGATCAAACCCAGACCCCATGTATTGGGAGCGCAGAGTCTTACCCTCTGGACCACCAGGGAAGTCCCTCAAGTTCTTGTTGTGCTTTAAGGAAACAAAACGTAGAAATCATAGATGGTTCATTGGAAAGTATACATAAGCAAGAGAATACAGAATTCAATCAGCTGAAATACACTCAAAGGAAAGACATTGAGTCTATGTCAAAAAGTGAATGATTTAAATTAAAATGTGTGAGGTATGTATGTGGTAGATTGTTAATAAAAAAGACCAAAATATTCCTCCCAAAATGCAGGTCTATATGCAATGTGACTTTGCTGTTCCTCTCCATCAAAAGGTAAAGTCTGTTTCTTCCCTGCCCCACCTTGAATCTGGACTTGACCATGTGATTTTCTTTGGCCAATGGAATATTAGCAAACATCACACTGGGATATCCTTGAAAAGGTATGTGCATTGGGACTTGACCTCTCTTGCTGCTGAGAACCCAATGCAACCAGGTGAACATACACAAGCTGGATTCCTTAAGGATGACTGACCAAACGAAGAGAGACCACAGTCATCTCAGGTAAGACCATAGACATATGAATGAGGCCATCCTACCACTTAGTCCAACCAAACTGGCTGAGCACAGAGAAACCACTCAGCCATCATAGAGAATGTGACAAACATTTATTTGTTTTAAGCCACTAAGTATTAGGTACATTTTTTTTAATGTAGTAAAAAGCTAATACACTGTATATCATTTTTTTTTTTTTTTTTTTTTTGGGTAAATGGATCCCCTGCATCGGCAGGCGGACTCCCAACCACTGCGCCACCAGGGAAGCCCCACTGTATATCATTTATTTCACGATTCCCCATTTAGAATTTTTGAATTAACAGACCGCTAAGCAAACAGGATTATTTTGGATAAAATTGCTTCTATTGTAGTATTTTTTTAAACATCTTTATTGGAGTATAATTGCTTTACAATGGTGTGTTAGTTTCTACTGTATAACAAAGTGCATCAGCTATACAGATACATATATCCGCATATATTCTCCCTCTTGCAGCTCCCTCCCACCCTCCCTATCCCACTCCTCCTGGTGGTCACAAAATTCCAAGCTGATCCCTCTGTGCTGTGTGGCTGCTTCCTACTAGCCATCTGCTTTAGATTTGGAAGTGTGTATATGTCCACGCCACTCTCTCACTTCGTCCCAGCTTACCCTTCCCCCTCCCTGTGTCCTCAAGTCGATTCTCTACATCCGCATTTTTATTCCTTTCCTGCCCTTAGGTTCTTCAGAACCTTTTTTTTCCCCACATTCCATATATATGTGTTAGCCTACAGTATTTGTTTTTCTCTTTCTGACTTACTTCACTCTGTATGACAGACTCTAGGTCCATCCACCTCAGTATAAATAACTCAATTTTGTCTCTTTTTATGGTTCAGTAATATTCCATTGTATATATGTGCCACATCTTCTTTATGCATTCATCTGTCGATGGACACTTAGATTGCTTCCATGTCCTGGCTATTGTAAATAAAGCTGCAATGAATATTGTGGTACATGACTCTTTTTGAATTATGGTTTTCTCAGGGTATATGCCCAGTAGTGGAATTGCTGGGTCGTACAGTAGTTCTATTTGTAGTTTTTGAAGGAAGCTCCATACTGTTCTCCATAGCGGCTGTATCAATTTACATTTCCACCAACAGTGCAAGAGTGTTCCCTTTTCTCCACACCCTCTCTAGCATTTATTATTTGTAGATTTTCTGGTGATGGCCATTCTGACTGGTGTGAGGTGATACCTCATTGTAGTTTTCATTTGCATTTCTCTAATGATTAGTGATGTTGAGCATCCTTTCTTGTGTTTCTTGGCAATCTGTATATCTTCTTTGGAGAAATGTCTATTTAGGTTTTCTGCCCATTTTTGGATGGGTTGTTTGTTGTTTTAATATCGAGCTGCATCAGTTACTTATAGGAAGGAAGGAAGGAGGGAGGGAGGGAGGGAGGGAAGGAAGGAAGGAAGGAAAGAAGGACGGAAGGAAAGAATAAAGTTATTAAAATTAAAAAATTTTTAATTATTAAAAACTAAAAAAATTTAAAGAAAGAAAAGGAAAGAAAGAAGAGAGCAACCAAACCAAAAAACCAATGATAACATGTGCTAAAAACGACACAGACACACACACACACAAATGGACAGATAGAATCCTAGGATAAATGGTAAAAGCAAAGCTATACAGACAAAATCACACAAAGAAGACTTTGGCTGATATGAGAACTGCTACTTCGGCTTTTTTTTGATTTCCATTTGCATGGAATATCTTTTTCCATCCCCTCACTTTCAGTCTGTATGTGTCCCTAGGTCTGAAGTGGGTCTCTTGTAGCCAGATATGTATCCATTCAGCCAGTCTATGTCTTTTGGTTGGAGTATTTAATGCGTTTACATTTAAGGTAATTATCGATATGTATTTTCCTATTACCATTTTCTTAATTGTTTTGGGTTTGTTAGTGAAGGTCTCTTCCTTCTGTTGTGTTTTCTCCCTAGAGAAGTTCCTTTAGCATTTGTTGTAAAGCTGGTTTGGTGGTGCTGGATTCTCTTAGCTTTTGCTTGTCTGTAAAGGTTTTAATTTCTCTGAAATCACACAAAGAAGCATACACATACACACAAAAAGAGAAAAAGGAAAAAAATATATATATATATAAATAAAAAAGGAGAGCAACCAAATCAATAAACAAATCTACCAATGATAATAAACTCTAAATATTAAACTAAGATAAACATAAAACCTGAAACAAATTAGGTGCAGAAAGCAAACCCCAAGTCTACAGTTGCTCCCAAAGTCCACTGCCTCAATTTTGGGATGATTCGTTGTCTATTCAGGTATTCCACAGATGCAGGGTACGTCAAGGTGATTGTGGAGATTTAATCCACTGCCCCTGAGGCTGCTGGGAGAAATTTCCCTTTCTCTACTTTGTCCGCACAGCTCCTAGGGTTCAGCTTTGGATTTGGCCCTGCCTCTGCATGTAGGTCACCTGAGGGCGTCTGTTCTTTGCTCAGACAGGACAGGGTTAAAGTAGCAGCTGATTAGGGGGCTCTGGGTCACTCAGGCCGGGAGGAGGGAGGGTTACAGAATGCAAGGCGAGCCTGCGGCGGCAGAGGCCAGCATGACGTTGCAGCAGCCTGAGGCACGCCCTGTGTTCTCCAGGGGAAGTTGTCCCTGGATCACGGGACCCTGGCAGTGGCGGGCTGCACAGGCTCCCGGGAGGGGAGGTGTGCATAGTGCCCTCTGCTTGCACACAGGCTTCTTGGTGGCTGCAGCGGCAGCAGCAGCCTCAGCGCTTCATGCCTGTCTCTGGTGTCTGCGCTGATAGCCGCGGCTCACACCTGTCTCTGGAGCTCGTTTAGGCAGTGCTGTGAGTCCCCTCTCCTCAAGCACCCCGAAACAATGGTCTCTTGCCTCTTCGGCAGTTCCAAAGTTCGTAGCTCCCGTTGTTTTTGGTGTCTGCTGCCAGTGAGTAAGGTTGGTTCAGTGGGTTGTGTAGGCTTCCTGGTGGAGGGGACTGGTGCCTGTGTTCTGATGGATGAGGCCGGATCTTTTTTTTCTGGTGGGTAGGACCGTGTCTGGTGGTGTGTTTTAGTGTGTCTGTGACCTTTTTATGATTTTAGGCAGCCTCTCTGCTAATGGGTGGGGTTGTGTTCCTCTCTTCCTTGTTGTTTGGCATAGGGTGTATCACCCACCCCGGCGGATGAATAGACAAGCCTTTCAGGCTGATGAGTGCTGGGCGGCACCGATCCTCTGTGAGGGAATCTCTCCGCTTTGCCCTCCACACCCCTGTTGCTGCGCTGTCCTACGTACCTTGTTGTTTGGCAAAGGGTGTACAGCACTGTAGCTTGCTGGTCTTTGAGCGGAGCTGGGTCTTAGTGTTAAGAGGGATATCTCTGGGAGAGCTTTTGCCATTTGATATTATGTGGAGCCGGGAGGTCTCTGGTGGACCAGTGTCCTCAAAGTCCTACGTGGCTCCGAAGCTTCCCCCCCTCCGCCACCTGCAGCCTCCGCCAGCGAAGGGCCTTCCTAGTGTGTGGAAGCTTTTCCTCCTTCACAGCTCCCTCCCAGAGGTGCAGGTCCCGTCCCTATTCTTTTGTCTCTGTTTTTTCTTTTTTTTTTGCCCTACCCAGGTACGTGGGGGAGTTTCTTGCTTTTTGGGAAGTCTGAGGTCTTCTGCCAGCGTTCAGTAAGTGTTCTGTAGGAGTTGTTCCACATGTAGATGGATTTCTGATGTATTTGTGGGGAGGAAGGTGATCTCCACATCTTACTCCTCCACCATCTTGAAGGTTTCCCTATTGTAGTGTTTTTATTCCCAATTTACAAATAAACAAATAACCTGTCTGAGGCCCAGACAGGTTAACTAACATTTCCAAGGTCACACAGTAAGTGGTAGAGCCAAGATTTGAATCTGCATATTCTAACCCAGAGTGTGGGCTGCTTAGGAAAGTCCTTGGGATACTGGCCCCACCTCCCTGAACAAAGTGACTTTGGGTCCTTAAAAAAAAAAAGCCCAGGCCAGGTGTAGAAGGAAGTTTTTTACTTACATTCTTTTATACTCTTTGAATTTTGAATCACATGAATTTATTATCAATTCAAATATTATGAATTAAAATATTAAAATGAAAAGTTTTACTTAATAAAGTTTTATTTGATATATACAAAGGGACAACTTTAAGACATTACTGATTTAGGGGGGATAGGATTATGGAGGAGTGTACTGCTTTCTAATGTATGGATTTTCATAATGATTGAACTTTATATAATGAACAAGTTTACTTTGCAATCAATTTTAAAAAACAAAAATGTTAGAAAAGTATATAGTACATACATGAAGCGGGATGGTATGGGGACAGACAAGTGGAGAGGCTTTACCTACGCCAAGGGACCTGCCATCCAAGGTTTCCTTGAGGGTCATCTATAGAAAACTGCCCGAGCCACCAAGAAAGAAGAGGTAAGCAATTTTACACTGCCACCAGAGGGCCTCAGTACAGCACTGGCCCTGTGAGATTGTGCCCTTGGCCTTGATCCCCTTTCTCCTGCTCCTGACCCTGATCAAGACAGAAACAAGGGCCAGTGAACCTGGAGTTATGGAGAAAGCAACAAGAAATATTTAGGCCTCTCATTTAAAAAGCTTTAATTTTCAAGGCAGTTTAGAGTCTGGGTTATTCTCTGGACTAGACTGTTGATGCTGAACTGAGGCTTTTTGGTGACTAAATTATCTAAGAGTGACTAGAAAAGCTATGGGATCTGAGTGAGACCGCATTCAAGGGCAAGGAAAGATCTAGTTCACAGAGCAGTTTACAGAGTCAGTGGAGAGAAATTAAGCTGTTTTCTCTTATAGATGTCCGACTCAGTCAACATACTCTACACTGATTTGAAAAACAGCTTCTGTAGCAGTTAACTGGTTAGCTGGGGTTCCCTCTACAGACAGTAAGTGGTGGGATTTAGCTGGGATTAAAACACAGGTCTTCAGGTCCCCACACTTCTGGCCATAAGCAGTAGCAGGACAGAGGTGAAATCAAGCTCGGTGGCTGGACACTCACTCTCCTTTGCTCAGGACACACAGTTTTCACTTTGGAATCAAGTACACTTGATTTTCTCCCCACACCCCATGCCACTGTCATTGTTGTTGTGCCTATAGGAAGGTGTGGCTGCAGTAACAAAACTCTGGAGTCAGACCTCATTTTGAATCTTGTATCATGTGAAGCTACAAACTTCAGATCCCCCATGGGGATACTCTTAGTGGCTAACTCAGAGGGTTAAATTACATAATGCATGAAAGGCAGTGTGAAGATTCAATATTAATTCAATTATTAAAACAACATTAATTTTTCCCTGAAAATCACAGAAGGATCTGGGTGAGAGAAAGGGGAATGCCATTTCCAATGTCACATAAATCTCTGCTCTTAAGCAGCTTCCCTGGGGACTGCACAGTAGGCAGTGTAGGGGTGGGGTGGGGGACAGAGACCCCTATTATACCAGAGTTGGAAGAACAATCTGGACCATTAGCTCACCATGAAGAAGTAAGGGTGATTTATCTCATTTAGGACCTGAATGTTGTCTGTGGTCACTGAATGAATGCTGGAGCACCAGGCCAGTGAGAAAAGCCAAGGTTCACTGACGATGTATAAGTTGATGTTGATGTTAACTGCTTTATATTCTCTGGGAAGAAAAAGAACCCACAGGAGATTTAGACTTAATCTTACTCTCATCATGTAAAAGGGAAACAGCCACCATGTCTGTGAAAGGCTGTTGCTTAAATCACCAGAAGTAGTTGGTAGTAGGACAACTTATGATATGACATGCAGAATGAGCTCATATTACGGTGAGATAAAGGACTGGATTTAATACCTTTCCTCCTGTACCAACAGTAGTATTTTAGTAAACTGGCTTCCTAAGGGAAAGAGGAGGGAAGGAAGGAAGGAAGGAGGAGAGGGAGAGTGGGAGGGAGGGAGGAAGGAAAGGGAGACAGAGGGAAAGAAAAAAGAAGAAAGGCCCTAACTGTAGAATTTGCCAATTTCCATGGTGTAAATACTCCCACAATTTGCTCCCATAAGCTGAAATGCACCAGCTCCAGTACATTGTTTTATAGCAAATGTACTTCCTTCCATCAGAGTACTTACCACACTCTACTCTATTTATCTGCTTTCCTATCAGTCTTCTTTACTTGACTGTAAGCAAATTAAAAGCAGAGACTGTGTCTTACTCATCTCTGTATATCCAGTACCTAGCATACCTGCCTTCAGAAATAGTTAAAGGAAGGAATGAAGAAATGAATACCAATTTGGTGAATATTTAAATTTCAAATATAAAGAATTTTTATAAGCATTGAGTAGGGGGAATGGAACACAACACTTCCCAATGTCAGAACTTCAAATGTCAGTAAATATTTGTGCACTATCTACAGAAACAGTAGAAGAACACCTAGTCAAGTTGTTATTTTCAGAGATTAAATTTCTCAGAAAATACACCATGTAAGTGCCTTCAAAAGACTTTTTAAACCCTGAGATGGTATAGCATATTGAAAACAGCTCTGTACAAGCCTGGGTTTGAATCCCAGCTCTGTCACATACTAACCTGGCAATTTCTTAGGCTCAGTGTATACACTGTAAAATAAAAATAACCATACCACCTTTACAGGAGTGCTTGCCATTAGTTACCCAATATGTTAGATTGTCTTTAAGAGAATTCTACAGATCACCTAAAGATAAATTTAAAAAATAGAAATAAGGAAATGGTTTTTAAAAACCTACTTTTTATACTTTTTGAAACCAACACATAAAAACCAAACACATTTCTATATATTAATAAACATATAGAAATTGAAATTTAAAACAATACTATTAGCAATCACTCCAAAGAAAATTAAATACTTAGGTATAAACTTAACAAAACAAGGAAGGATCTGAAAGCTGTAAACTGCATAATAGTAATGAAAGAATATGTTTAAAACATAGGAGAAATCTTTGAGATCTAAGAGCTAGACCAAGAACTCTTAGACTTGACACTAAAAGCATGATCCATAAAAGGTAAAATATAACTATTTTGTAACTATGGAATCTATTGAAGGCTTTCAACTTCCAGGGGAGTTTTGGATGGTAAGTTATAGTTAACTTTGGTTGATTTCATCACTTGGCACAGCAGCAGTTACAGTACACCAGCCCCTAGCCCCATGGCAGGCAGCTGTGCCCATGTTCCTGAAGCAGCTTGCACACACCTTGTAGGAGCCAAGGTGAGCCAAAAGGATGCTATCCTTCATATATTAGGTATCTGTGCTCTGATCACTGATTGATGCTTCCATCCACAGAGCTGTAGACAGAGTAGGGAAGCCATGATTTTTGTACCTTCCCCCATTGTTGCAAACCCCTCCCACTCCCACTGAAGTGACCACCAGGGGTTAAAAGGGCCAGGACTCTTTCCTCCCCACCTTTTTTCTTTTTTTCCCTTTTTGGGAGTCATACATTAAAGACTAGGACATGCAAAAGCAACTTTATATATGGGGAAAATTAGAAAGTGACATGTATGAGCAGGGAAAGGAACAGAAGAGATTTGAGAAGAACTCAGGCTGATCCTTGGCACAGAGACAGCCAACAACAACAAATAAATAACAAAAATACAGCATACCTTGAGGAAGGGAAGAATCTGATTTCCAGAGTTACCAGATTATTAGATTGAAATATACATTTTTCAACAAAAAAAAATCACAAGGCATACTAAGAAACAAGAAAATAGGGTCCATTCAAAGGAAAAAAAATAACTTGATAAAAACTGTTCCCAGAAAAGAGCTGTTGGCAGATATGCTAGACAAGGACTTGGAAACAAGTATTTTAAAGATACTCAAAGAACTAAAGGAAGATGTAGATAAAGTTTTAAAATGTGTAAACAAAATTTAAATATTAATAAAGAACATAAATCCTAAAAGAGAAACCAAAAAGAATTCTAGAACTGAACAGTATAGTAACTGAAATGAAAATTTTATTATTAGGATCCAAAGGCAGATTTGAGCAGGTAGAAGAAAGAATTGGTGAAGTTGAAGACAGGCCAATAGACGTTAACCATTCTGAAGAACAGAAAGAAAAAAATTGAAGAAAATGAACAGCCTAAGATGTCTATGGGACACCATCAAACAGATCAATATATGCATTCTTGGAGTCCCAAAAGGAAAAGAGAAATAGACCAGGACAGAAAGAATATTTGAAAAAATAATGGCTTAAAACTTCTCAAATTTGATCAAAGATATGAAGGAAAACATCCAAGAAGATCAACAAACTCCAAATAAGATGAATTCAAAGGGACTCACACTGAGATGCATTATAATCAGATTTTCAAAAGCCAGAGAGAGAATGCTGAAAGCACCAAGAGAGAAGCAACTTGTCTCATACAAGGGATCCTCAACATCACCAGCAGATTTCTCATCAGAACTTTGGAGGTCAGAAGGCAGTGGACCAACCTATTCAAAGTGTTAAAATACCGTCAATGAAGGATCTTATATCCAGAAAAACTGTCATTCAGAAGTGAGAAACAAATTAAGATATTCCCAGAAGAACTAAAGCTGAGGGAGTTCATGGCCACTAGACTCACCTTGCAAGAAAAACTAAATGGAGTTCTGCAAGGTGAAATGAATGGACACTAGACAGTTACTCAAAACTGAAGGAAGAAATAAAGATCTCAATAAAAGCAAATATATGGGCAATTATAAAAGCTAGTACTATTGTAACACTGGTTTGTGACTGTACTTTTTATTTTCTACATGATTTAAGAGACTAATATATCTAAAAAAAAAATTATTAGTCTAAAAGTTAGTATTATTGTAAATTTGGTTTGTAGCTCCAAAAGTTGTTTTCTATGTAATTTGAGACTAATGCCTTTTTTTAAATTACTAGTTTACGTTTTGGGGCACACAATGTATAAAGATTTAATTTTCTGATGTTAACAACCCAGAAAGGTAGGAATAGATCTGTAAAGGAAAAGAGTTTTTCTATATTATTGAAATTAAGCTGATATAAATTCAAATAAGAGTGTTAAAGCTTTAGGATAGTAAATGTAATTCCCATGCTAACCACAAATAAAATAGATATAGAATATACACCCCCCAAAAATGAGAAAAGGATTTAAACATTTCACTATAAAAGGTCAACAAAACAAGAAAGAAAATTGTAATGCAGAAACCAAAGTGACAAAAAAGGCATAAGGCATACAGAAAGTAAAGAAAGAAAAAAAAAACAGATGACAGAAACAAAATAACGAATATTTACAGAAATGACAGAAGTAACAGTGTGACAAAATCCCTCCTTGTCAGTAATTATTTTAAATATAAATGGGTCAAACTCTCTAAGTAAAAGACAGAGACTGGCAGAACAGATAAAACATATGTTTCAATTCATGATGTCTACAAGAGACTCACTTTATATTCAAAGACACAGATGGATTACAAAAGAAAGGATGGAAAGACAATCCATGCAGATAGTAACCAACAAGAGCAGGGGTGGCTATGCTGATATTAGACAAAATAGGCTTTATATCAAGGTTATAAGAGACAAAGAAGGACATTATATATTAATAAGAGGTTCAATACAGCAAGAAGATACAACAATTATAAACATTTACACACCTAATGGCAGATCAGCAAAATTTACAGAGCAAAAACTAACAGAATTGAAGGGAGAAATAGACAGCTGTACAATAATCATTAGAGATTTCAATATCCCACTCTCAACAATGGATAGAACAACCACACCAAAGATAAGTAAGGAAATAGAGTACTTAATCAACACAAGGACTAACTATATCTAACAGACATATACATAATACTCAGCCCAACACTAACAACATACACATTCTTCTCAGGTGCACACTTTGCAAGATAGACCACATGTTAGGCAACAAATTAAGTCTCGATAGATTCAAACAGATTGATACCATACAAGTATCTCCTCCAACCACAACAAGATGAAATTAGAAGTCAATGACAGAAGCAAAACTGGAAAATTCACATATTTGTGGAACTTAACACACTTTTAAACTACCAATGGATCAAGAAAGAAATCACAAGGGAAATTACAAAATACTTGGAGACAAATGAGAATAAAAACACAACATACCAAAACTTATGGTATGCAGCAAAAGGGGTGTTGGGCGTAAATTCATAGTTATACATGCTTACATTTAAAAAACAAGAAAGATCTCAAATCAGCATCCTAACTTTGTAACTTAAGGAACTAGAAAAAGATGAACAAATTGATCCAACATAGCAAAAGAAAGAAAATAATACAAGATTAGAGCAGATATAAATGAAATTGAAAACAGAAAACCAATAGAGAAAATCAATGAACCCAAAGGTTTGTTCTTCAAAAAGATCAACAAAATTGATAAACCTTTATCTAGATGTACTATTAATAAAAAGAGAAACTCAAATTACTGAAAGCAGAAATAAAAGTGGGGACATTACTACCAATTTTACAGAAATAAAAAGGATTATAAGAGAGTACTATGAACAGCTGTATCCCAACAAATTGGATAACCTAGATGAAACAAATTCCTAGAAACACAAAACCTACCTTTTAATCATAAAGAATTAGAAAATACAAATAGACATACAATGAATAAGGAGATTGAATCATTAACCAAAAACCTTCCAACAAAGAAAAGTCCTGGACCCATTGCCCTCACTGTTGAATTCCACCAAACCTTTCAAGAAGAACTAATACTAACCCATTAGGATAGCTACATCAAGAAAAAAAAAAACAGAAATCAACAAGGGTGCAGAGGATATAGAGAAATTGGAACCCCTGTGTACTGTTGATAGAGCTATTATGGAAAGCAGTATGACAGTTCCTCAAAATATTAAAAATAGGATTACCATATGATCCACAAAGTCCACTTAATGGATATATTGCCAAAACAATTGAAAGAAGGGTCTTGAAGAGATATTTGTACACCCATGTTCATAGCAGCATTATTCACTATAGCTAGAATGTGGAAGCAACTCAAGTGTTCATCAACTGATGAATGAATAAGCAAACTGTGGTGTATACGTGCAATGGAATATTATTTAGCCTTAAAAAAGAAAGAAATTCTGCAATGGATGGATTTAACATGGATGAACCTAGAGCATTTTATGCTAAGTGAAATAAGCCAGTTGCAAAAAGACAAATACTACATGATTCCACTTATATAAGTCAAAATCAGAGAAAGAATGCAGAATGGTGGTTGCCAGGGTCTGGGGGTGGGGGAGCTAGTAGGGATGTTATTGTTTAATGAGTATAGAATTTGAGCTTATAAGACAAAAAGAGTTAGGTAGCTTGATGGCAGAGATGGCTGCACAATGTAATGAATGTATATTAGAATGACTGAACTGTATGTTTACAAATGATTAAAACAGTACATTTTATATTATATGTATTTTTACCACAGTTAAAACACTTTCTAAAAATGACTAAAATCTGAATAAACTATAGACTTTTAATTTAAAAATCTTATGTTCACATGAAAACCTGTACACAAATGTTCATAACAGATTTATTTATAATAGCTCATAAACAGAAACAGTCAGATAGCCTTAAGTTGGTAAATGATTAAACAAACTTCAGTACCTCCACACAATGGAATACTACTCAGAAATGAAAAAGGATAAACTATTATATACGTAATAACCTGGATAACTCTCAAAGGGAATTATAGTGAATGAAAAAAAGCCAATCACAACAGGTTATATACTCTACGATACTATTTATATTACATTCTCAAAATGACAAAATAATAAAAGTAGAGAACAGATTAGTGATTGTGGGTTTGAGGTGAGGGGAAGTGGATGGAAGTAAGGGGAGTGTAGTTATCAAAGGGAAACAAAAAGAACACTTCCAGTGATGAAACTAGTCTGTCTTGGTTGTGGCACTGGATATACAATCCTACACATGTGATAAAACTGCACAGAGCTATATATACAATAACACACAAGATGAATATAAGTAAAACTGGGGAAATTTGAATAAGATTGGTGGATTGCATCAATGTCAATACCTTGGTTTTGATATTGTACTAAAGTTTTACAAGTTTTACCATTGGAGTAAACTGGGTAAAAGGTATACAGGATCATTTTGTGTTATTTCTTACAGGTTAATATGCAATTATCTCAAAATAAAAAGTTTAATTTAAAAAATACAATTTTTTTAACATCTTTATTGGGGTATAATTGCTTTACAATGGTGTGTTAGTTTCTGCTTTATAACAAAGTGAATCAGTTATACATATACATATGTTCCCATATCTCTTCCCTTTTGCATCTCCCTCCCTCCCACCCTCCGTATCCCACCCCTCCAGGCGGTCACAAAGCACTGAGCTGATCTCCCTGTGCTATGCAGCTGCTTCCCACTAGCTATCTACCTTACGTTTGGTAGTGTATATACGTCCATGCCTCTCTCTCGCTTTGTCACAGCTCACCCTTCCCCCTCCCCATATCCTCAAGTCCGTTCTCTAGTAGCTGTGTGTCTTTATTCCTGTCTTACCCCTAAGATCTTCATGACATTTTTTTTTCTTAAATTCCATATATATGTGTTAGCATACAGTATTTGTCTTTCTCTTTCTGACTTACTTCACTCTGTATGACAGACTCTAGGTCTATCCACCTCATTACAAATAGCTCAATTTTGTTTCTTTTTATGGCTGAGTAATATTCCATTGTATCTATGTGCCACATCTTCTTTATCCATTCATCCGATGATGGGCACTTAGGTTGTTTCCATCTCTGGGCTATTGTAAATAGAGCTTCAATGAACATTTTGGTACATGACTCTTTTTGAATTATGGTTTTCTCAGGGTATATGCCCAGTAGTGGGATTGCTGGGTCATATGGTAGTTCTATTTGTAGTTTTTTAAGGAACCTCCATACTGTTCTCCATAGTGGCTGAACCAATTCACATTCCCACCAGCAGTGCAAGAGTGTTCCCTTTTCTCCACACCCTCTCCAGCATTTATTGTTTCTAGATTTTTTGATGATGGCCATTCTGACTGGTGTGAGATGATATCTCATTGTAGTTTTGATTTGCATTTCTCTAATGATTAATGATGTTGAGCATTCTTTCATGTGTTTGTTGGCAATCTGTATATCTTCTTTGGAGAAATGTCTATTTAGGTCTTCTGCCCATTTTTGGATTGGGTTGTTTGTTTTTTTGTTATTGAGCTGCATGAGCTGCTTGTAAATTTTGGAGATTAATCCTTTGTCAGTTGCTTTATTTGCAAATATTTTCTCCCATTCTGAGGGTTGTCTTTTGGTCTTGTTTATGGTTTCCTTTGCTGTGCAAAAGCTTTGAAGTGTCATTAGGTCCCATTTGTTTATTTTTGTTTTTATTTCCATTTCTCTAGGAGGTGGGTCAAAAAGGATCTTGCTGTGATTTATGTCATAGAGTGTTCTGCCTAAGTTTTCCTCTAAGAGTTTGATAGTTTCTGGCCTTACATTTAGGTCTTTAATCCATTTTGAGCTTATTTTTGTGTGTGGTGTTAAGGAGTGATCTAATCTCATACTTTTACATGTGCCTGTCCAGTTTTCCCAGCACCACTTATTGAAGAGGCTGTCCTTTCTCCACTGTACATTCCTGCCTCCTTTATCAAAGATAAGGTGACCACATGTGCGTGGGTTTATCTCTGGGCTTTCTATCCTGTTCCATTGATCTATCTTTCTGTTTTTGTGCCAGTACCATACTGTCTTGATTACTGTCGCTTTGTAGTATAGTCTGAAGTCAGGGAGCCTGATTCCTCCAGCTCCGTTTTTCATTCTCAAGATTGCTCTGGCTATTCGGGGTCTTTTGTGTTTCCATACAAATTGTGAAATTTTTTGTTCTAGTTCTGTGAAAAATGCCAGTCGTAGTCAATTTTTTAAAATATAATAAAAATGTACTCTGGGTTTATAACAAAAATATTATTTATAACAACAATAGCACAAAGGGCAGCAGTCAATGGAATTAAGATTTTAATATTCTATACTCTATATTATGGAATAAGTTAACTCAAGGTAGATTGTAATAAGATAAGGATACTTTTTATAATTCATACAGCAACCAGTAAAAAATAATTTAAAAATGTAAGAAGCCAGTAGAGGAGATAGAATAGAATACTAAAAAATAATTGATTAACTAAAAAAATTAAAAGGCAGGAAAAGAATGACCAAAATAAACAACCTAGAATAAAAAGGACAAATAGAAAAAAATAGTATGATGTAATATAAACCCAAGTATATTAATTATTAAACTAAATATTAATGGGCCAAGCATTCCCATTTAAAGGCAGAGACTGTCCTACTAAATATAAAAGCAAGAACCAATAATATTTTATGAGATGTTTATAAAAGACGTACTTTAAATATAAAGACACAAAGCAGTTGAAAGACAAAGGACACAAAAAGAAATATCACACAAATACTAATTATAAGAAAGCAAGTGTGGCAATATTAATAAAAGTAATCTTTAGGCAAGAATTATAACCAGAGAAAATGGACATTTCATAATGAAAGGGTGGATTCACCAAAAAGATCTAACCGTTCTAAAATGCAAATACACCTAATAAAAGAGTTTAAAATATGAGAAGCCAAACAACCATAACAATCACAGTAACAGCAACAAACAGAGCTAAAGGGAGAAATATACAAATCAACCATCAGAGTTGGAGATACTACACCCCCTTCTCCATAACCGACAGATGATGCACAAGGAGGCCTTAACTTCTCTCTGACTGAAGAGGTTGCTCCCAGAAGAAAGAAGGAAGAAGACATGGTCTAATCTCCTTGTCAACATGATACCTACATATTTTCTAAATATAATAATAATATTTACCAGGAAGAGAGGCCTTATGTATAGAACATTTTTTAAAAGGATGTTTCTGGTTGAGTATTTCTTTATTATATATTTTGTAAATAAATACAGAATGTGGATTTATGAGGCATGCGTCCCTGGAGAAAGTCACATAAGCCATACAACTCCCTGGGAGTATTAAATGCAGATGTTCTGTGACTCAAATGCTCTCCTTCTAAGTGAAATAACCCTGCAAACACTCACTTGGAGGCTGTATCTATTACTGTGGGCCACAGAGTATGGGTCCAATAAAGGAAGAAACCTGCAAAGTTGAAATCAATGTCTCTAACCTCTCCTTGCTTTGTCTGAGCCTCTTGATAGAATGCTGTATCTTTGAAATTAATAATAAAACTTCATAGTAGGTAAGTTCTCTGATGTGTGTGAGTTTGATCTGCAAACTAATGTTTCGTGTTAACTGAATAGAAAAAGCAGGGGGAAGATGCAGTATAAAATGCTTAAAAAGACTATCAACCAATTTAAACTAATTGATATTTATAGAATATCACACCCAACAAATGAAGAGAGCTCACCTTTTTCAGGTGGACATGGGAAGTTCACCAAGATATACAGCACAGTGGTCTATAAGAAAAGTTTAAATACATTTAAAGTATTGAAATCATGTGTTTTATAATGTTCACCGAGCACTCTTGATTAGCACCAAGGTGAGCTTTGGTGAGATTTTTTTATCATTTCTATGTGTCTGGACTACAGGAGGAAATCAATGGGGAGGAGATTTATAAATCAGCATTCATGTCAAGACAAATCAAAATAATGCCTCTATTATTTCAATCAATAAACCATCTTTATTCCCAACATCTGATATACACATTGTGTCCATCTGTTTGTATTTCAAATTGGCAGCTTTGCCTTATACCAAAACAAACCTTTCAAAGGCGTGTCAATAAAATTAAAAATTTAAAAAGAAAAAAAATAAAGTATTGAAATCATATAGAGCTGTTCTCTGGTCACAGTGACCTTAAACCAGAAGTCAATAACACTAGATAGACGGAAAATCCTCAAATTTTAAAAAAGTTAGCAACATGTTTCTAAATAATCCATGAGTCAAGTGGGAAATAAAAAAACTTTTAAATATTTTAAGTTGGATAATAAGAATATATCAAAATTATCTGTGGAATGCAATTAAAGCAATGCTTGCAGGGAAATTTACAGCCTTAAATGTTTACATTAGAAAGGAACATCTAGAATCAATCACCTAATTTTCTGCTTCTAAAAGAAGAGCAAATTAAACCTAAAGGAAATAGAAGAAAGAAAATAATAAAGATAACAGCAGTCAAAGAAATAGGAAAGAAAATATGCAACAGAATAAAGCTAACAAAGCCAAAATTTGGTGTTTTGAAATGGTTAGTAAGATTCATAAACCCCTGGCAAGACTGACCAGGAATCAGAGGGAAAATAAAAATGTTCAGTACCAAAATGTATTGGAACTACAGGTAACAGTTGCACAACACTGTGAATGCACTAAATGCCACTGAATCGTTTACTTTAAAATGGTTAACTTTATGTGAACTTCACCTCACTAAATTTTTAATAAATTAAAATTTTTTAAACACTTAAAAATTCCCGCATCAGAAATAAAACAGAGGGCATCTCTATATTCATATAAGTTTGATCAAAGTAATGTATTTAAAGCATTCTCAGTCAAAATGGCAAGGTCACAATGTCTTGTGAGTGTGGTCTGATGGAAGTAAGCACTGCTCACAGAGAATGTATTGGAAATGTGATCATAATAAGTATTCTGGTCATGAACAGTATACAAATAACAAGTTACAACCGCTTAACTTCTTAAAATTTAGTGTTTCTTGAGGGGAATGACTTGGAATAAAGTCTGCTCATGAACTGTCACAATCAACCTTGTATTATAGGCATATGGAAGAAACCCTTCTTCTTCTGATTAGAATATATAGTTTCCTTAAGAAAAAGGATGATGCCTCGCTTATGTTGACTTTTCACATAAAACTAGCATGGCGCGCTGTACATATTACTACTCAGTGAATATTTGCTGAGCTAAATTAAACTGCTTGATTTTCTAATAGGACTTAGGATATGATCTCTCTTAAGTCTGATGCCAGCTGAAACTATGCCCATATAACTACGGCCAATGAATAACTAAAGGCTTATTAGTGAAAGAATTTGGACTCTGGAGTCTGTCAGGCCTATATTTAAATCTCAGTGTGGTCCCTTACTGACCAACTGTATTGACTTTGGTGAATTACCTAACCTCCCTGAACGTTTCCTCTTTAGAGGCAAGATTCCTCATTCGCAGAATGGTGGTGATGATAATTTCCAGGGCACAGCATGTAAGGATGGTGATGATAAAAGCAACATTCATACAACAACACATGAACAACAATATGTTCATACATTTGCCCAGCATTTTGCTCTGTGCATATATGCATTATGTCACTTAATCTTTTAACCATTCTATCAAGTTACTGTTATCCTTAATTTTCAAATGAGAAAACTGATGAGTAGAAACTTGTCCAAAGTCACACGTGTAGCTGATGGGTAAGCCAGAATTTCAAAAAGAGCCTGTGGTCTACCAACAGAACTTGACACATAATAAAGGCTCAATAGTGGAAGCTATTATAATTATTTCCAACTACTAGATTAATCTAAATTATGGTTAGGAGAGAAGGAAATCATCTTGGAGCCATTTTCTCTTTGATAAAAAAGTAAAAGGAAATAGAAATACACTCAAAACAGAGGAGTAGTTGGGCAAAGAGAAATCTTCTGAATGGGAAAAAGAGGTAATACATGTGTAATTATCTAATTCTAAAAGAAAAAAGACATATTTTATGATCATCTCCCCCCATGGCCAGAGAGGCTGGAAAAGTCGGAACATGAACAGAGGTGTATCCAACAGCCTAGCTCATGGCTTGAGATACAGAAAGATATCTAGGGGAATTTTTACTAGCTCAAGAGATTTTGGAGATATATATGTATATCTGAACAAAATACATATACATGTTCAGACTGTCTCTGAAGCCTTTACAATTATCTGGAAAAAATTATTTTTAATCTAAGAGAAAGGGAATATGGATTAAATTAAACAGTGATTAATAATAGTTAAGTTTGAAAAAGTTACCACTTTATTCCCAGGTGCTTTTAATTCTAAAAATCTGTCTCTGATTATATATTTATAAATGTGGTGGTTAAGAATTTCAGTTTCTTCTCATACTTGGCTGTTTTAAGGGTTTTTCTAGTAATGATTTAATTATGTTCTGAATTATATCTGTAAGAAATCTGGCTATCTGGATTACAAAGTTATTTACAAGGTACTGCAATCCATCTAGTAATGGCAGAAGGAAATCGATAACTTTCTGAGTTCTGACTTTTCAATGATCAATTTATATAAAAACAAAAACACCAAGCATACAAAAAGGTGTGTTGAATGATGAGAGATTGAAGCATGAAGGAGGAGCTGAAGAGTATGTTCCAGGAAGAGTCTACCCTTGATAAATGTTTGTTGGCAGAGATGGAGGGAAGGGTAAGAAGATGAAAACAGGAGATTCCAAAAAGATAGCCACACACAGAAATCTTGAGGTGGGAGGGGGAACCTAAGTAGCTTGGTTGGGATACAGATTTCGTGCAAGTAAGGCAATATATGCCAAAAGAGATGTGGTCAAACACTTACCTCTATCCACTGTAGAACAGCCTCTTGTGGTCAACATTTATTCTACTGATATTTTCTTTTGTGAGGCGTTCAATGGAGAATAACTGGCCCACTTGCTGAAAACCAGGAGCTCTTTTCCTGACATACTCCCTATCAAAACCAGGCAACCAAAAAATCTGTAAGGAAAAACAGGAAGTCTTTCAGTGGATAATCCAGCTGTTTAGGTACAAACAGCCCCAAGTAGAATGGCTGGAGCCCCATTCCAGCATGGGTAACAGTCTATAGGGAGCAGAGAGATTCTAGCCCTTGGTGATAGAGTCAACCTGGCCTAATATTGTCTAATGAATTCTTATAATGGGGCTTTCACCCAGGTTGTTCTGGAGCTGAGTTTTCCCAGTTAACATCATGGGACCAAGGGTCCACTGTGTCCTCACACTGGCCAGAGTGGATGAGGAGCTGGTACGTGTGCATGAAAGGTGGGAATCATAAACATCTCCTCTGGCTAATGATGCTAAAAATCATCTTTGCAGGGGGTCATTTCCTGCCTATGGGGAATGCTATTAGGACTCATCGGTGGAAATAGTTCTATTTGCAAAAAGACACATATTTGTTCCACTCATAGCTTTCTTCTATATTCTGAGAAGTTAAGACATTTGGAATGACTGACTGCCCAAATGCAGAGTTGCTTCTGAAAAACATGATGAAAAAGTCTCTGCTCAAAAAGTCTCTTTATATGTCATTAACGAAAGCCAAGTCCTCAAAGCCTTAGTGTTCCATACCAAGGCTCTTTCTTTTTTCTCTTTTTTTTTTTATAAGGACCAATGGCTATAGAACTTGAGCCATTATTCCCCCCAGTGGGGAGCAGCAACTAAGAGAAGAAAGATGGGGTAGATTCTTTCTCCCCGTTACCTCGAGGCTCCTTCTAATAGCTGTATGCTGGTGATGGTGCAGGTCACATCATATAGCCATTACACACATTCCCTTTTAACAGAGTGGTGACATTTCATTTGGTTTGTAATAGCAAATAGCCTCAATGTTTTTCCCCACTGATGTAAATTTCATTGGGTCATTCTTAGATGGCCACATATAGCTGTATAAAGTAGTCATCTCCATTTTTACAGGGAGCAGAATTATTTTAGGATCCCAGGGAAGATCTACAAGGTAGGTCAGATTCAGCTGCTATGCTCCTGGGACATGCTACCCACCTCCCAATCTCTACCATAAATACTAAGATAGACATACCAGATGTTGCTCAATCTTAGAGTCAAGGATCACGCTTACTACATGGCGGACATACAAGCTTCTGTGAAAATGTCTTGGTGCAGGGGCATTAAGATCAAATATCACAGATTTTTTTTCCTTCTGTGCAAGTTCCAATAATTCAGTTAGTTTTGGAATCTTCTGATTTCCTGCTTTTTCTCTATCAGCCTCTGATAGGGGCTTTATATTGTAAAATGGTTTGAACTAAAAATAAATATATCAGAGAAAACACTGGCTCCTATCAAAAGCATTTTCCAATTCTCCTGCTTTTAGTCCCACACTCAGCCCTACCTCCATGTTGGTCCATTACCATTCAACCCACCAGGCCCTCCAAAATACTGGTCCTGAGAGAAGATTTGCCAAGAAGAGATATTAAATGTAATCTCCATAGGTAATCATGGTATTTGGAATGATTTATTCTATATTGTAGAACCTGCTGTATTTGTACTGAAGGTCCTTCATGTTCTTGTCTTGAAGTTCCTTTTCAACCTTTTTTTAACTATAACTCAAAATATTACAATCCCCTTTCAGTTGCACTGGCTTCCACATTTTCTCTCACTGTTCTAGTTTTGTGTAATGGAAAGAGAATAGGCTTTGACTTCAGACTGAATTGAATTCAATCCCAGCTCTATCACTCATTTGCCTTTGATACCATATCCACCTGTTAAAATCCTATCCTCAAACTGCAAAGCCCAGTTCAAATGCTACCTCCTTAATGAACCCTCCCTTAAATATTCCTAAACTAAAGAGACTTCAATGGTGCTAAACCCCAATGACCCATTTTTAGGCCTTTGTAATTGTATGTCTCATTCTGCCTTCTTCAGTCATTTGTACATATCCTAGACCAGGTTCAAATCCTAGCTTCATATACTTCTTGCTGTGTAACATTGGTAAAACCATTTAAAATGTCAAAGTCTTCATTACCCTAATATAAAATGGGGAAGGGGAGAAGTAATCTATGTATTCACAGGATTATTTTGAAGATCAAGTATGATAAAATATTTACCAGGTCTAGGAGCATGTCTGGTACACAGAGAAGTGTACAATTCACAATAGTTCCCTCACTCTCTACTGCTTCTACTGCAGTGCAACTCCCTAATGGCAGGAACTGTTATAATTTCTTTGCAGTACACAGCATTTCATCTTATACCTCAGTCCATACATATGTTAGCTATATTAACTTTAATAGATGGCTACTTTTATTGTCATTTGCCAATTTGTAGGTAAAGTCAGTGATAACAGGCTATCTCTCAGAAGGAATAATCTCTCTTTTTCTCTATACAACTTTATCTTCATTCTCCTTCTCACACTTTCCATTTCTTCTCCATCCTTTGACTTCCTAAGCAACCTGCCCTTTCTCACCTTTTTCTCAAGAAAGAATAAATCACATTGCACAATATTCCCATGCTATACCTGAAGGCAGATCGTAAGTCTGGAATTAAACCATGGTCTACATCTGAGTAGAGGTTTATAAGTAAAGGTTTTCTTAATCCTCAGGAAAATAGAAATTTGCTTTGGAATACAAGCTTTTGTTAGATTCTACCAGATCTAGACCAACTGATGCACTTAATCATTAGACCTTCATGAGGGGAAAATTGTTAAAAGAACAGGATGGGAAAGACCAAGAAAGGATTTAAATAACTCAGCTGTGCATAATTTTTTAAATGTCCCTGAATGGGCAAAAGGAATAAGAAATGCACTATACAAGGACATTTATTTATGAAACCTTTACTTTAATGATAAAGTGGATGAAAAATTCAAAATAGTAAAACTATAAAGATTAATCAATAGGAGAGTTTAAAACTAGATTCCAGTAATCTCTAAATAGCATTACAGGGTAGATCTAATATCTGAAGTAAGTTGAGCCTCTTTTTTATATATAAAATGGGAAGACTTATTCAGAAAAATAAACTGGAAAGGGACAATGCCAGTTTAGACTATCTCCAATGTAAAGTTGAACATTTTCAAAACAGCACTAAAAAGTCCTTGGTTCTCTATGCCTATGCTTAGAAAAATTTCAAGTAGAAGAGCCAGTGGGTGATTCAATGTATCATATTGGTTTAGAAGTAGGAAAATTATCCACAATCTGCCCAATGATGCCACTTTGAGGGAAACAATACCACTCAACAGACAATTATGAGAACTATCTGTAAATATCAATGAACAACAATACAGTTTTCTTGTTGATACAGGTACAACTACCTTTACTATTAATGTCACTACCATAGAAAATCACATTTCTCAGAGCACTAAAACCAAGAAGTGGGAATTTTTAACAATCCTAAGTCCTTTTCCATGTCTTTATCTATAACTGTTAGAAGAATACTACTTTCTTCTCTATGGCACATTCTTATAAGCTTTGTTAGGAACCTACTTTGCAAGAACCACCAGAAGAAATGTACCACAGGAAAATTATTATCAGGAGTCACAGAAAATTCTACTGCACATTATCAAATTGTAACTATGGACTTGAGTATGTTGATTCAAAAAAATAACCAAATAATTGTCCACGGTACCAGAACCTAAGGGGAAAAGAGGCAGAATAATTGGAGTTAAACCCACAAGAGTTCAGACTGACTCTGTTGCCTAAGATCCTATTAATGCTGAAGTTAGAAAAGATCTAAGCCAACTATAACAGGCAATATAACAAGGCTTAATTATCCCTTGCATTAGTCCAAGCAATATGTCTATTTTACGTTTTTTAAAAACCCCAAAACTGAGATGGTGGTCTGCCACCAATATCTGTGAGCTATTAACCAAAGAGTTATACCTCATTTTCTAGCACTGCCTAACCTGAATGTACTCTCTTTGGTCCTATCTTTACTTTCTTTCATTTCCTAGCTTATAAAGATAGCCAATATTTATTGCTTTCACCAGAGCAAAATCAACACTTCACCTGGAAAGTTATGTTTCAGGCATTTATGGAAGTCCCATCCTACTTATCTCAAGTCTTAAACCAAGATCTTAAGGATATGCAGTAACCCATACCCATCTTGAAATTCTAAGACTGACTCTATAATTCTATTCACATAGACTCTAAGGAGAAATTTTAACTCTACAAAATAACATTTCATTATCCAGGAATCAGCGTGGCCCTGTGTGAAGGGCCATACACTAAACATTTTTGACTTTGTTAGACATATAGTCTATGTCACGATTATTCAACTCTGCTATTATATTGCAAAAACAGCCATAGACAATTCATAAGTGAATAAGTATGGCTATGTTCCAATAAAACTTTATTTATGGATACTGAAATTTGACTTTTATATAATTTTTATGTGTCATGAAACATTATTCTTTTGATTTTTCTTCAACCATTTAAAAATGCAAAAACCATTCTGAGCTCACAAGCTATAAAATAGTCAGTGGGCTGGATTTGAACAGCAGGCCATAGTTTGCAAACCCCTGACCTCGGCCATGACCTATTGGCTAAGGAGAGACATAATCTAGTGAGAGATTACAAATTAACCAAAATTATCCAAGGCCAAACACTCAAGAAAATTAAGATGATTTCTGGGATTAACTGGATGTTGTAGAGTATAGGTGGCAAGCTTTTTTGAAATAGCTCTCTGTATGATTTGACTTACATCTTGGAACCATTCTCACAAAACACAGAAAGACCTTCAGTGATCTCAAAATTATTTCTTCAACCATCATCTTTGCTGATCTTCCAGATCATCATAAATCTTTCTTTTTGAAAGTAAAAGGGAAGGCCATAGTCTATGGGTATTAATTTAACGACAAGACATACATCAAAGACTCTGCCTATTAATGCCTATTCCTTGATCCAAGGCTTTTTATCTTTGCCTCAGAAAAACATGCAGTCTTAGCTAAATTAGTCTAATAATCTTCAGATCTCATAATAGGTTCATCTATTTTATGGTACCACATTCAATATAATACCTCTTGTTAACTTAAAATATCCAGTATTTTTATATTAGTTGATTAATTACAAAATATCTACCTTCTCTTTCTCATATTACCAGTTACTAATGTAACACGCTTAAGAGCAACTGTATTATCCTTATCAACAAAGGAGAATCTCATCATTTCTATAATTTGAGAACTGCCCATACCTGGAACAGATCTTTTGGATGCTGCTATATCAAATCTTGATTTAATGTTACTTATTGATAGGTTAAACTTAAAAATGAAAAAAGGTAATAATAGGCTGATTATGCAATAATTTTTCTAGATTCCCTTATAGAATCTCAGATCCATTACCAGATATCAAATTGGCTCAACTGGCCAAAATTATGGCTGTCTCTATGGCATGTGGGATTACTAAAAATAAAAGGGTAAATATATGCATTGCTTGTTTGCCTTTCAAGTGATTCACAACTTTGGAATGTTATGGGGGAAAAAATAGAGATTTTTAACCTCTTCAGTTATCTGTATTAAAAATGAATAATAAATACGCATATTACTAGATGTTTTGGAACTCCCCAAACAAATTGCTGTCCTGAAGGTAGAGCCCCACAGTAAAACAGACATTAGAGGAAATACTTGGACAGATCATCAACAGATGATCTAAACAGAATGCTCTGATTAATGTCCTTAGACAAGGGCCTCTTATAGAAAAGAAAGACCAACCTATGGAATTCAAGAATTCCATCATTAATGCAAACTTGGTAATTGAAGAGAAATTTATTCTCTCACAGTTTGGAGGCCAAAAGTCTAAAACCAAGGTGTTATCAGGCCCATGCTCACTCTGGCGGCTCTGGCGGAGAATCTGTCTGTACTAGCTTCAGGTGACTGCTGACATGCCTTGGCCTTCTTTGGCTAATAGCCACATCACTCCAGTTCCTACCTCCATGATCACATCGCTTCCCTTCTCTGTGTGGTCTCCTCTATATGTATGTCTGTTCTCCCCTTGTCTCTCCATTACAACAATACATGATTATATTTAAGGCCCACCCAGATAATCCAGGATAAGCTCCTTCTTTCCAGATCCTTAACTTAATCACATCTTTTGCCTTTATGATAATGGTCACAGGTTCTAGGGGTTAGCATGTGGCTATATCTTTTCTGGGGTCACCAATCAACCTACTACACCAACTCAATAATGATTATCTGTGTAAGTAATACCTAAATGAAGGGAAATGTACTTAAGCTAGTAGAAGATTTTTTAAAATGCTTGGGGTGTAATAGTGAATGTTTGTCATGACAATTCTCAGAGAAAATATACATAAAACTTCACTAAAGTTGGTTGTGTCTCTTGCATAATTTCTGTCTTCTTTTAATATGTGGGAATCAAGCTTTTTGATATTAACCCAGGACAAGGTTAAATGTTCTATGGGGCTGTTAGACCTCTCCAATTGTAGGACTCCCCAAACCCTTAGAAAACAATATCTGCTTATAAAGGCAGACATTGACTTTACATATATATATACACACACATATATAAGTTTTCCTAGGAAACAGCCTTCTAAGGATATTGATTCCATCAACAGGAATTGAATAATTTGAGGTAATTATCAAAAATTTGTCTTTCACTTTGGCTGATACAATAAATATATAATTTATTATAGTATTATAAATAACATAGCCCAAGCCCTTGGCATACAACATCACAGTTTAAATTCTTTAGCCTGAGTAAATATAGAAAATAAAAAAGCACTAAATTTACTTTTAACCAACTAGCACCACTGTTAACACTTTGTGTTGTAGCTCCATTGGGTGGGTGATGTTTATTAAATGCAATTATAAGGACCTGCATTGGACTTGGTTTTGTGGCAGTGGATGGTACTTGAAATGCAGTGTTACAGGAAAATTAATTTATCAATGCCATTAACTATACATTTTCAACAACACTGAGAGAGAAGAAATGAGTATGACACACAGATTTGCTTACTAAACCCTGGATAACCATTCATTCAGCAAGCTTATGCTGTGCGTTCATAAAACACCAATCCTGCTCTCAAGATATTCACAGTATAGTAAGGGAGATAAGACAGACAAATAAAACATGATATAAGTTCCATGACAGTGGTCACTGAAAAAGTGACCTTCTTAGAGTTGGACTACAGTAACAATAAAATACAATTTGCAGAAAACTTCAAATGCATTATTTAATTCAACCGCAGAACACTACATTAAAAATGAAAAAACTGAAGCTTTAGAAGCATAAATGACATGCCCAATGGTTCAACTAATAGGTAAATGATAAGTGACACCCAACTGTTCAACAATTGATGAACAATTCCAGGCAAAAATCTAACCCTGATGCTGGGATGCTTTCCTCAGCTGTATTATTTCCCACTATAAATATGCTAGAATAAGGGTCTTCAAAGTACTGGTTAGTAATGAGGTGGGGAGTTTGTACCAGAATATATTTTAACCAACTACTTTCTTCACCAAGAAATCTTGCTATGTAAAGAAAAAGTCAACTGAACTAAACAGTGTGTTTAGTGACACAGCTGATTTAAATTATCCGGTTGTTCTAGAATAATAATAATTAAAAACAAATAGGTGGGTACAATAAGTTACAGAAGATTTGAGAGAAAGTGAACTATAGTTGCTTTAGTTTATGATAACTGAAAATAATGAATGTGGTAAGAATCAATTAAACACAATAAAATTTTGACAAAGTTGGTTCAGAAACAAACTCATTTAAGATTTTTTCAAGTCTTGTGAATCCTTTACCAACAAATGTTATATTATTGCAAGATTGTAATTCAGTTTTCTCTTTGTTAAAATAACAAAAACTGATCTTTGAATATTCAGTCTTTTCCTTAAAATATGGACTAAATCTTTATTTACATTGTGGGTCATCTGCCCAAAACATCTGTCCCATTTTTCCCCAAAATAACTGTGTACTTTGTGGTAACCTTGGCATGCCTGGTATTATTTTTAAATAAAAACAGAAGTTCCTCACTTCTGAAGGAACTCAAGTTCCTTTAAATTATGTTATCTTCTGCTATTTTTATTTTAAAACATTGTATTACCAGTCTGCTTAATAGGTAGTAAAACTACAAACATTCATTGTTCTCAAGTACTTAATATTCTTAAGTGACCAACCCACTACAATAACATTTTTTATATCACCTTTCCAGTATAGGACTCTAAATTCAGAAAAACAGAACTCCTTGAACAACGCAGGAGTTAGAGGTGCTGATCCCCACGTAGTCAAAAATCTGACTATAACTTTACAGTCGGTCCTCTTTACCCACAGTTCTGCATCTGCGGATTCAACCAACCACAGATGGTGCAGTACTCAGTATGCATTTTTTTTTTTTAAATCTGCATGTAAGTGTACCCATGCAGTTCAAGCCAATATTGTTCAAGGGTCAACTGTAAAATTATTAAATACTTTTACAACCAAATTATGTGCTGTTTCTTAGATAGCAAAATATCAAAGGTTGACTTCTTCATGCTATATGCCATATCCTACTTACAAGCAAGAAGGATGCCAGAAACACTTAGATATGTTTGGTATGCTCTGAATTACTCTTAATCTTGGCAATATTCCTTGTTTACAAATCTGTGGTAAGTGTATGCTTATCATTATAAGCAACAGCCAAATGGTTTTCCAGAGTGGCTGTATCATTTTGCATTCCCACCAGCAATGCATGGGAGTCCAATGGATCCATATTCTCACCAGTTATTGCTATTCCCAAGACTTTCTTTTTTTGAAGTCATTCTATAGGTTTTACCATAGTATCTCATTGTGGCTTAAATTTGCATTTCCTTAATGATTAATTAAATTGAGCATTTTTTCATGTGCTTATTTGCCATCCAGGTACTTCTTTGGTGAAGTAGCTATTCAAATATTTGGCCATTTTTTAAATGGCTTAATTTCTGATTTTTGAGTTTGGGGTTTTTTTTTTTAATTATTCTAGATAAAAGTCATTTATCAGATATGTGATTTGCAAATATTTTCTCCCAGTCTGTGACTTGTCTTTTCATTCTCTTAACAATGTATTTCACAGAGCAAGTTTTTCATTTTGATAAGGATCAACTTATCAATTTTTTTCTTTTAAGGAGCATGCTTTTGTTGTTCTAAGAACTCTTTACTAATCCAGGGTCACTGCAATTTTCTTCTACACTTTCTACCAGAAGTCTATACTGAATAATAAAAATAGAAGATTTTATTTTTAAGTGTCATTTATTCCTTCTCTGATGCTCTTTCTTTCATGTCGATCCAAGTTTCTGACCTATGTTATTTTCCTTCTCTTTGAAGAACTTCTTTTGATGTTTCTTGCAAGGCAATTCTCTTGGTGACAAATTACCTCGGTTTTTGTTTGAACAAGTCTTTATTTCTCCTTTAATTTTGAAGAATAATTTTGCTGGATATATAATTTTAGGTCAGTGGGTTTTTTTCTTTCAACATTATAAATTGTATACTCTTCTTGTTTGCATGGTTTCTGATGAGCAGTCTGACGTAATTCTTATCTTTGCTCCTCTGTAGGTGAGGATTTTTACCCTTCTCTTTGGATTCTTTTCTTTGTCTTTGGTTTTCTGCAGTTTAAATATAGTATGGCTAGGTATAGATCTTTTGGGTATTTATCCTGCTTGGTGTTCTCTGAGCTTCCTGGATATGTGGTTTGGTTTCTGTCATTAATTTTGGAAAATTTTCTGCCATTAGTACTTCAAATATTTCTTCTGTTCTTTTCACTTTTTCTTTCTCCATTTGGAATTCCTATCACATGTATGTTATACCTTTTGTAACTATCCCACAATTCTTGGCTATTCTGTCCTGTTCTTTTCTTTTCTTTTTTTTTTTACATTTCAGTGTAGGAAGTTTCTAGTGATATATCTTCAATATCACTGATTTTTCCTTATCATTTTCCAGCCTACCGATGAGTCCATCAAAGGCCTTCTTTATTTCTGTTAAATGTTTTTGATTTCTAGTGGTTCCATTTGATTCTTTCCTAGAGTTTCCATCTCTCTGCTTACACTACTTATTTTTTCTTTCATGTTGTCTACTTTTCCCACACTTCTAATATGTTAGAGCCCTTAACATATTAATTATAATTATTTTAAATTCTCTGACATTTCCAAAGTCTGTGTTATATCTGAGTCTGGTTGTGATGCTTGCTTTGTCTCTTCATACTGTGTTTTTTCTTGTCTTTTAACATATCTTATAATTTTTTTGCTGGAAGTTGGATATGACGTAAACAGTAATAGGAACTGAGATAACCATGCTTTTACTGTCAGGTTTTATATTAATCTGGCTAGGACCTGGACTATGTTTAATGTCTGCTATAGCTATAGGTACCAGAGGATTCAGTTTCCTTGTTTTATTTTGTGTCCTATCCTATTTCTCTGGGTTCCTTAAGAACTTAAACAGAGTCTGTTTAAGTTCTCAGTCATAATCCACTTTTATTATACAGAAGCCCTGTTCATGTAAGGTGCTGAGGAAGGGAAGTATACTATAACCTTATGATTAAATCTTTGTATTTTTTAGTGGGTCTGAGTCTGGGCTATGACTTTCAAAAGCATTTCTTAGTATTTTTTTTCTCTACCTTTACATGACAGAAAGGCTAGAGAGGGCTTGAGTTGACTGATTTCCCTCCCCATGTATTTGATAAGGTTATGGTAATGTGGTTACTTCTGGAGACTAAGCCTTTGTAATGGAGAATACTCTGGATGTATTTCAAAAGGGTTATATTCTCCTTTCCCTGTTCAAAACCCAGAGATGATTTTGTTTTCTTGATCTTCACTGTAAGAACCTGATGGAGTTCCTGGAGGCAAAACCCACAAAAATGTGGGGGCCTGTATAAAACTGGGCCCTCAGGAGTTTTTAAGACTCAAACTAGTTCACACTCAGCCTTCAGCAATTACTCAATATTACCACTTAAACTGCTCCTACCAGTTACTGGCTCCAATGGCTTCTGCTTCTGGTAAGCTGATCTTGGCTGTGATTCTCTATATTCACTTGTCTCTCCAGATTTCAGAGTAACGGTTTGCCCTACAACTTCAATTCTCAAATGTATCCAAGAAAATTCATTGATTTTCAGTTTGCTTGGATTTTTTCTTGTTTTGAGGGCAGTGACAACTTCCAAACTCCTTACATATCAAAGTTGAAAACTGGAAGTCCTCTCTGATTAGATTAAGGGGGTTTGGGGGTTTGCTTTCTTCAAATATTGACTTTGTATCCTGTGTCCACCCTAAACTCACCTATTAATTCTTGGATATTTCTGGTAGATTCCTTGGGATTTTATACATAGACAATCAGGTCCTCTGCAAACAGAAATAGTTCTCTTTCTTCCTTTGCAATCTGAATGCCTTTTTCCTTACTTATTGCACAGGCTACGACTAACAATATGATGTTAAATAGAGTGATGAGGCATCCTCCCTTTTGCCAGGTCTTATGGAAATGAATTCAGTCTTTCACCACTCAGTATGATGGAGGCTATAGGTATACTGTTAAGAAAGTTGCTTTCTGTTTTTAGTTTTCTGAGAGAGTTTATCAAGAATGGAACTTGATTATATTATTTTCTTCTTTGTGTACGTTAACATGATAAAATTCATTCATTTTCAACTGTGAACCAGACTTGCATTCTCAGGATAAAACCCCTTTGATCATGACATGTTATCCTTTTTATATATTACTGGATTCAGTTTGTTAATATTTTGTTGAGGATGTCTACATTTTTATCCACAAGGGATACTGTTCTAAAGATGTTTTCAAATGGCTGGGACTTCCCTGGCTGTCCAGTGATTAAGACTCCATGCTCCTGATGCAGGGGGCAAGGGTTTGATCCCTGGTCAGGGAACTAAGATCCCCCATGCCGCACAGTGCAGCCTAAAAAAAAAAAAAGGATTTCTTCAAATGCCTTTTTATGGATTTGTTACCAGAGAAATGCTGATATCATAAAAATTCATTAGAAATTATTCTCTCCTCTTCTATATTCTGGAAGGTATTTGTAGAATTGGTCTTATTTCTTCCTTGTGCATTTTGTAGAATTCACCAGTGAATATGTAACCAAGCAGGACCCCATGGGGGCCTTCCCAGGACAGATCCTCCCCCATATCCTCTGCTTTAGCTCCTCTCTGAAGTACCTAGATAACAGTATTTGATGCACATTTCCTGAGTTGTTTTGCAGATGTAAAAATCCCCCCTCTCCAACAAATGGAAGGTGTTAACTACTTGAGACCATGAGCACATAGCCCCAGGCCTTCTGGAGCCTAAGGACTGATAATGTTAATCCCTGTGACACCACCCTGTTACCTCACCATCAGCCAATCAGAGAATTGTGCCCAAGCTGATTACATACCCTTCAAACCCCTGCTCCCTCACCTGGCTTGTAAAAGTGCTTTGCCGAGGGCGAGGGCTTCCCTGGTGGCGCAGTGGTTGAGAGTCCGCCTGCTGATACGGGTTCGTGCCCTGGTCCAGGAAGATCCCACATGCCGTGGAGCGGCTGGGCCCGTGAGTCATGGTCGCTGAGCCTGCACATCCGGAGCCTGTGCTCCGCAACGGGAGAGGCCACAACAGTGAGAGGCCCCCCGTACCGCAAAAAACAAAACAAAACAAAGAAAAAGTGCTTTGCCGAAACCCTTCAGGGACCTCAGGGCTTTTTAGGGCATGAGCCACCTTGTCTCCTTGCATGGCCTTGCAAAAAATCTTGCTCTGCTCCAGACTCTGACGTTTCAGTTTGTTTGGCCTCAATGTGTGTTGGGCACACGAACTTATGTTAACAAATACATCAGCAACTGGAATCTTCTGTTGGAAGTATTTACACTACAGATTCAATTTATTTAATAGATATAATACTATTTAGTTTGTGCATTTCTTCTTGAGTGAGTTTTGGTAGTTTGTGTCTTTAAAGAATTGTTCCATTTCATCTAAATTGTCACCTTTATGAGCATAGAGTTGTTCATAGAAAATGGTGTGCTGCTACATGTTTAACAATGGGCTCTCCATGAATATAAAGGCCTGATCTGTACTGTTTGCCAATTTTTGTTGCTTAAATACTACAACCATGCCTAATATCATAACTGGTTTAACAACTAGTTTCAAAAAGTTCTGAAATGTAATAACTGGCCCTCATGAGCCAATATGAGCCAGCTCCACAGTTCACACTATTTCATTACTATCCATTTTTAATGTCTGGAGAGTCTGTAATGAGGAACATTCTTTCTTTCCTTAATATTGAAAATTTGTCTTCTCCGTTTTTGTCTTGGTCAGTTGACTAGAGGTTTATCAATTTTGTTGGTCTCTTTAAAGAATAAGTTTTTGTTTCACTGAGTTTTCTATTTCTCTGTATCTATTTCATTGATTTCTGTTCTTTATAATTTCTTCTGCTTATTTTGGGTTTAATTTGCTCTTCTTTTTCTAGTTTCTTAAAGAGAAAGCTTAGATTATTTATCTGAGACTCTTCTTTTCTAATATAAGCAGATAATCCTAGGGTTTTTCCTCTAAGCAGTGCTTTAGTTGTAGTCCACCAATTTTAATATGTTGTGTTTTTATCTTCTTTCAGTTCAAAGTATTTTCTAACTTTCCTTGACATTTGCCTTTTATCTATGGGTTATTTAGAGGTGTGTTTGTTTAATATTTGGGAATTTTCCAATTCTAAAAAAGAACCAAACAGAAATTCTGGAGTCAAAGAACTCAACAAATGCAGTAGAATGCACTGAAAATAGAGCAGATCAGATGAAAGAGAGAACAGTGAGCTGTAAGATAGGAGTCTAAAAATAATTTGGGTAGGAGATAGAACTAAGGTTTTTAAAAAGTAAAAAAAAAAAAGAAAAATCCCTGCAAGAGGTATCAGACTCCATTATTAGAGCCAACATAAGAATAATGGGTATACCAGAAAGAGAAGAAAAAGAAAAGGGGACAGAGAGTTTACTAAAGGAAATAATAGTTGAGAAATTCCAAACCTGGGCAAAGACCTGGACATCCATGAAATTAATTGATCACCTTATTATCTCAGTGCAAAAAACCTTCTCCAAGACACACTATAATGTAGCTGTCAAAAGTCAATGATACAGAAAAAAAATCTTAAAGACTGCTGTTGGGGGTGGTGGGGAGTAACCTTCAAAAAAAACCAACCCACTAGACTATCATCAAATTTCTCAGCAGAAACTCTACAGGCCAGGAGGGAGTGGAATGACATATACAAAATATTGAAAGATAAAAATTGCCACCCAGAAAACTCTATCCAGCAAAGTTATCCTTCAGATATGAAGGAGAAACAAAGGCTTTCCTAGACAAACAAAAGCTGAGGGAATTTGCTACCACTAGACCTGCCTTACCACAAATGTTGAAAGGAACTCTTCTATCTGAAAAGAAAAGACAAAAGTACACAAAACTCTAAGTAAGGTGATAAATAGGATTAGGAAACTGTAACTCTATTTTAGAATAGGGTGTTAAACATTTGATTATAGCATAAAGGTTAATGGAAAAGAGCACTAAAATGGACTATAGCCACTATAATTCAGTAATGAACTCACAGTATAAAAAGAGGTAATTTCTGGCAACAAAATTATAAAAGGGGAAGAAGAAAAGGACAGAACCTGTATGGGCAAATGAAGATAAGTTGCTATCAGTAGAAAACGGACTAATTTATTTATGAGACATTTTATTCAAACCTCATGGTAACTGCAAAAGAAAAATCTAGTGCAGAGACATGAAACATTTAAAAAGGGGGAAACTGAGCAAACTATCATGGAAAACCAATTTAAAAAGGTATACGGAGAGCTTGGCCAAGACGACAGAGTAGGAAGACCCTCAGTTCACCTCCTCTCATGGGTTCACCAAAATTACAAATATTTACAGAGCAACTATTGATGAGAAAGACCAGAATCTAGCAGGAAAAATCTTCTATAGTTAAGATATAAAGAAGGAATCATGAGACATGTAGGAGGGGTGAGGTTGCAGTAAAACCATACCCCCAGGTGGGAAACCCACAAATGGGAGGTTAATTGCAATTGCAGAAGTCTTCCCCAAGAAGCAATAGTTCTGAGCCCCACATGGGGCTCCCCAGCCAAGGGATCCTGCACCAGGAAGATGACCCCACAGAGCATTTGGCTTTGAAGGCCAGCAGGGCTTACTTTGGGGAGACGCAGAGGGCTGTGGGAAATAGAGACTCCATTTCTTCTTTTCTTTTTTTTAATAAATTTATTTATTTATGGTTGTGTTGGGTCTTCGTTGCTGCACGCGGGCTTTCTCTAGTTGTGGCAAGTGGGGTCGTTGTGGTGCACAGACTTCTCATTGCAGTGACTTCTCTTGTTTCAGAGCACAGACTCTAGGCATGTGGGCTTCAGTAGTTGTGGCACGTGGGCTTATTTGCCCTGCGGCATGTGGGATCTTCCCGGACCAGGGCTCGAACCCGTGTTCCCTGCATTGGCAGGCGGATTCTTAACCACTGCATCACCAGAGAAGTCCCAGAGACTCCATTCTTAAAAGGCGAACAGAAAATCTCACATGATCCAGGACCCAGGGCAGAAGCAGAAATTTGAAAGAAGCCTGGTTTAGACATACCTGCTGATCTCAGAGTCTCCCAGAGAGGCAGGAGGCAACTGGAGCTCATCCTGGGGACAAAAACACTGGTAGCAGCCATTTTCAGCAGCTCATTCTACCACATGGACACTGGTGCTGGCAAGCACCATTTTGCAATCCTCCCTCTAGCTTATTAACACTGGGACCCAGCCCAACCCAACAGCCTGTCAGCACCAGTACTGAGACACCTCAGGCCAAGCAGCTACCTGGGTGGGGACACAGCTCCACTCTCCAGTAGGCAGGCTGCCTTAAGACCCCCTGAGCCCACAGGTGACCTGGGACACAGCCCACACACCAGTACACAGGCACTAGACCCAGGACCCCAGGGCCCTGCAGCCAGAGACCCTAGGACACACCTCTGCCAGTGAGTGGACTGGCACTAGCCCCAGGACTCAGCTTCATCCACTGGTGGGTGGGAACCAGCAACAGGATCCCTTGGGCCCTGATCCCACCAACCAGCAGGTGGACACCAGCCCCAGGACCAATGTAGCCCCAGAGCCTGCCATAGCAGGACCCAAACCACCTACCAGCAGGCTGGTACCACCCCAGGACCCCCTGGGTCAGAGCCCTACCTACCAGAAGGCCAACACCAGCTCTGAGACACCTTGGGCCCCTCACCCAGCTATCCCAGGATAAAGCCCCACCCACCAGTGGGCTGACATAAGCTTTTGGACACCCTGGACTCCAGAGCCAGCTGTGTAAGGAACTGGCTCCACCCAACAGCAAGCCACACCAGCTCCAGTACCCCCAGGACCCTGCAGCAAGAGATTCTGACACCCACCTCTGCCCACCAGTGAACTGGCACTAGCCCATGATGCCCCAGGCCCTGGCCCCACACCAGCAGGCCACACCAGCACCAAGATACCTTGGACTCCTCAGCCAGCCACTCTGAGGTCCAGTGCCACTCACCAGCAGGTCAGTACCAGTTTTGAGATACCTCGGAAACCACAGCCAGCCATGTCAGGAACCAGCACCCCCACCAGCAGACCAACAAAAGCAGTAAAATCAAATACGTCTGCAATTAGCATTAAAGGATACAAAACAAAAAGCAGTAAGATATGATGTCAAAAACCATGGGGAAAGAAGACTGAAAATGCAGAGTTATTAAAATGAGTTAGAAATTAAGAGATTAGCAACTTAAAATATTTACATATATATATATAAGTATATATATAAATAGATATATGTAAATAGATACACACACACACACACACACACACACACACACACACACACACACACACATAAACACACATTGCTCTTATACACCTCATGGTAACCAGAAACCACAAATGTATAACAGATACACACACAAAAAAGAGAAAGGAATCCAAACATAACACTAAAGGTAGTCATCAAATCACAAGGAGAGAGGAAAAGAGAAGACAAAAGGAACAAAAAAGAACTATAAAAACAATTAACAAAATGGCAATAAGTATATACCAATCCGTAATTACTTTAAATATAAATGGCCTAAATGTTCCAGTCAAAAGACCTAGAGTGGCTGAATGAATACAAAAACAAGACCCATATGTATGGTACCTACAAGAGACTCACTTCAGATCTAATGACACAGACACAGAGAAAGCAGGGGATGGAAAAAGATATTGCATGCAAATGGAAACAAAGAAAAAGCCAGGGCAGCAATACTTATATCAGACAAAATAGACATTAAAGCAAAGATTGTAACAAGAGACAAAGAAGGACATTACATAATGATCAAGGGATCAACCAAAGAAGATATAAAAATTGAAATATGTATTTACCCAACATAGGCGCACCTAAATACATAAAACAAATATTAACAGAAAAACATAAAAATACTATGAGAATTTAACACCCCACTTGCATCAATTGACAGATCATCCATAGAAAATCAATAAGGGAGATCAGCTCAGTGCTTTGTGACCACCTAGAGGGGTGGGATAGGGAGGAAGGGAGTGAGACACCACAGGGAGGGGATATGGGGATATATGTATACGTATAGCTGATTCACTTTGTGATAGAGCAGAAACTCACACATCATTGTAAAGCAATACTCCCATAAAGATGTTAAAAAAATAAATAAATAAAAATAAAAAGATAAGTGTAAAACATGAAAAAAAAAGAAAATCAATGAGAAAACACGGCTTAAATGACACATTAGATGAAATGTGTATCTATTAGACTTAATAGAATATTCCATCCCAAAGCAGCAGGAGACAGACACATTCTTTTTGAGTGCACGTGGAAAATTCTGCAGGAAAGGCCACAAAACAAGTCTCAATAAATTTAAGAAGATTGAAATGATATCAAACAACTGTCCTGACCAAAATGTTATGAGACTAGAAATCAACTACAAGGAAAAAAACTGCAAATACACAAACACGTAGAGACTAAACAATAAGCTTACTAAACAACCAATGGATCACTGAAGAAATCAAAGAAGAAATTTAAAAATACCTGGAGACAAATGAAAACAAGCCAACATCTATGGAACACAGCAAAAGCAGTTTTAAGAGGGGAGTTTATAGTGACACAAGACTGCCTCAGGAAACAAGAAAAATCCGAAATGAACAACCTACCCTTACACCTAAAGGAACTAGGAAAAGAAGAACACACAAAACCCAAAGTTTAAAATGAAAGAAATACAAAGATCAGAGCAAAAATCAATGAAATAGAGACTAAAAAAATAAACAAAAGAAAAGATCAATGAAACTAAGATCTGGTTTTTTTAAAAGATAAACAAAATTGATAAACCTTTAGCCATAGTCATCAAGAAAAAGAGAGCATCCTTAGCAGGTGCAAACTATTATATATAGAATGGATAAACAACAAGGTTCTACTGTATGGCCCAGGGAACTATATTCAATATTCTGTAATAAATCATAATGGAAAAGAATATGAAAGACAATATTATATATATATATATCCAGAAACTAAGACAACATTGTAAATCAACTATACTTCAATAAAAAATAAATTAAAAAAAAAGAAAAAGAGAGGGCCCAAATCAATAAATCAGAAATGAAAAAAGTTACAACTGACACCACAAGAATATAAAGTATCACGAGAGATTACTACAAACAACTGTATGCCAATAAATTGACAATCTAGAAGAAATGGAAAAACTCCTAGAAATGTAAGATCTCCTAAGATTGAACCAGGAAGAAATAGAAAATATGAACAGACCAATTACCAGTAGTGAAACTGAATCAGTAGTATAAAAACAAACAAACAAACAAAAACAACAACAACAAAAACCCAATTCCCAATAAACAAAGTCCAGGACCAGAGGGTTTCAAAGGTGAATTATACCAATGTTTAGAGAAGAGTTAACACCTATCTTCCTCAAAATATTCCCAAAAATTGCAGAGGAAGGAATGCTTCCAAACTCTTTCTATGAAGCCAGCATCACCCTAATACCAAAATCAAAGATACAACACACAGAAAAAATTACAGGCCAATATCACTGAATAACATAGGTGCAAAAATTCTAAACAAACTATTAGAAACTGAATTCAACAACACATTAAAAGGTCCATACACCATGATCAAGTGGGATTCATCCCAAGGATACAAGAATGGTTCAATATCCACAAACCAATGTGATACACCACATTAACAAATTGAAGAATAAAAATCATACGATCATTTCAATAGATGCAGAAAAGCTTTCGACACGGTTCAACATTCATCTATGATAAAAACTCTCAACAAAGTGGGTATTGAGGGAACATATGCCAACATAAGAAAGACCATGTATGATAAGCCCACAGCTAACATCATTGTCAAAGGTGAAAAGCTGAAAGCATTTCTTCTAAGATCAGGATCAAAACAAGGATGCCCACTCTCACCACTTTTTCTATATACTAACAATGAACTGTCAGAAAGAGAATTAAGAAAATAATTCCATTACTGTACCAAAAAGAATAAAATATCTAGGAATAAATCTAACTAAGGAAGTAAAAGAATTGAACTCAGAAAACTATAAGATGCTGATGAAATAACTGAAGACAAAACAAACAGATGGAAAGATATACTGTTCATGGATTAGAAAATTAATATTATTAAAATGACAATATTACCCAAGGCATCTACAGATTCAGTGTAATCCCTGTCAAAATACCAATGGCATTTTTCATATATCTAGAACAAATAATTTTAAAATTTGTATGGAAACACAAAAGAGCGTGAAGAGCCAAAACAATCTTGACAAAGAAGAACAGAGATGTAGGAATCATGCTCCTGGACTTCAGACTATACGACAAAGCTACAGTAATCAAAACCGTATGGGCCTTTCCAGTTTTTATAGCAGGAGGTGGTCCTGTCTCTTAAAGTAGAGGACTTCCCAAATACAAGAACAGTCTGGGGCTCAGAGTAGCCTGCCCAAGATATGCCATAATGCATATTATTTTGAATTAAAGTTACTTGAGAGAGGAGATTCAAGATGGCAGAGGAGTAGGACGTGGAGTTCATCTCTCTCTATGGAAGCATCAGGAATACATCTATAGATGCAACAATTCTCACAGAACACCAGGTGAAAACTAGCAGAAGACCTTGGACCCCGGGAAGAACTATAAAAATCCCTACATAACTGGGCAGGATGGAAAAAGAAGGGAGAGGAGGAGGAGAGGAAGTGGGACAGGGCCTACACGCCGAGGCAGGGGAGCTGAAGCAGAGGAGAGATTCCCGAATTCGGGGAAACCCTCTCTCCAACACAGAAATCGACCGGGACAGAAGGGAAGCATCTGAGGCTGTCGGAAGAGGGCCAAGTGGCCAGTCTGTGACAGATGGGACAGAGTGAGAAATACACAGATAGTCTGTACCATGGCCCAACGTGCCCCGGACTTGGAGGTGTGTTCACAGATGTGCAAGGGGGCTGGGAGCTGGAGTGTGGGGATTTGAGAAGAGGCCTGGAGGGAGAACTGCTGTTGGCTGTGGGTAGACGGACTGAGGGGACAGGAGGGAGGAAACCCGCAGCAGGGAATGCCTACAGAGGAAGACTGGACTGCCTTGGAAGCAGGGCATTCTTGCTGAGTCACACACAGGGGAAGGAGCTGCTCTTGTAACCTCTCTCTCCCCACATGCCAGTGCCTGCTGCTGAGCAATAAAAAAAGCCCCCTCAGAGCTGGCCTTCATGCACTGGCTGCAGAGCAAAAAAAAAAAAAAAGCCCGGGGAAGGGACCTTCACGATGGCGGAGGAGTAAGACGTGGAAGTCACCCTCCTCCCCACAAACACATCAGAAATACATCTACATGTGGAACAACTCCTACAGAAGACCTCAGACTTCCCAAAAGGCAAGAAACTCCCCCACGTACCTGGGTAGGGGAAAAGAAAAAACAGAGACAAAAGATTAGGGATGGGACCTGCACCTCTGGAGGAGGAAAACTTTCCACACACTAGGAAGCCCCTTCACTGGCAGAGACGGGGGGTGGGAGGGGGAAAGCTTCGGAGCCATGGAGGAGAGCACAGCAACAGGTGTGCAGAGGGCAAGGCAGAGAGATTCCCGCACAGAGGATCGGTGCCTACCAGCCCTCACCAGCCTGAGAGGCTCGTCTGCTCACCCACCACGGTGGGTGGGGGCTGGGAGATGAGGCTCGGGCTTCAGAGGTCAGGTCCCAGGGAGAGGACTGGGATTGGCTGCGTGAACACAGCCTGAAGGAGGCTAGTGTGCCACAGATAGCTGGGAGGGAGTCCGTGAAAAATTCTGGACCTCCCTAAGAGGCAAGAGACCATTGTTCCAGGGTGTGTGAGGGGAGGGGATTCCTTTCCAGTGTGCCAACAGAAGGCAGAGCACCACCTAAACAAGCTCCAGAGATGGGCACGAGCCATGGCTATCAGCTTGAACACCAGAGACAGGCATGAAACGCTAACACTGCTGCTACAGCCACTAAGAATCCTGTGTGCAAGCACAGGTCACTATACACAGCTCCCCCACCCTGCCCCAGGAGCCTGTGCAGTCCGCCAATGCCAGGGTTCCGTGATCCAGGGACAACTTCCCCGGGAGAACACAAGGCACACCTCAGGCTGTTGCAATGTCGTACTGGCCCCTGCCGCTGCAGGCTCACCTGGCATTCCAATTATAACTACTGTACACCTCCCTCTCCCCGGCATGAGTGAGCCGGAGCCCCTAATCAGCTGCTGCTTTAACCCCATTCTGTCTGAGCGGGAACAGAAGGCTGAGGGCAACCTACATGCAGAGGTGGGGCCTAAACCAAAGATGAACCCCAGGAGCTGTGCGAACAAAGAAGAGAAAGAGAAATTTCTCCATGCACCCTCAGGAGCAGTGAACTAAATCCCCAAAATCAACTTGAGGTACCCTGCATCTGTGGAATACTTGAATAGACAATGAATCAGCCCAAAACTGAGGCAGTGGACTTTGGGAGCAACTGTAGACTTGGGGTTTGCTGTCTGCAACTGACTAGTTTCTGATTTTTATGTTATCTTAGCATAGTGTTTAGCACTTGTTATCATTGGTGGATTTGTTTATTGGTTTGGTTGCCCTCTTCTTTTTAATTACTTCTTTATTTTTGTATTTTAATTATTTTTTTATTTTAATAATTTTATTGTATTTTTTTCTCTTTTTTTTCTCCCCCTTTTCTTCTAAGCCATGTGGCTAACAGGGTCGTGGTGCTCCAGCCTGCTGTAGGCCTGAGCCTCTGAGTTGGGAGAGCCCAGTTCAGAACATTGGAACACCAGAGACCTCGTGGCCCCACGTAATATCAATCAGCGAGAGCTCTACCAGAGACCTAAGTCTCAACGCTAAGACCTAGCTCCATGCAACAGCCAGCAAACTCCACTGCTGGATGCCTCATACCAAACAACTAGCAAGACAGGGACACAACCACACACATTAGCAGAGAGGCTGCCTGAAATCATAATAAGGCCACAGACACCCCAAAACACACCACCGGACGCGATCCTACTCACCAGAAAAACAAGATCCAGCCTCATCCACCAGAACACAGGCACCAGTCCCCTCCACCAGGAAGCCTACACAACCCATTGAACCAACCTTACCCACTGGAGGCAGACACCAAAAACAACGGGAACTATGAACCTGCAGTCTGTGAAAAGGAGACCCCAAACACAGTAAGTTAAGCAAAATGAGAAGACAGAGAAACACACAGCAGATGAAGGAGCAAGGTAAAAACCCACCAGAACAAACAAATGAAGAGGAAATAGGCAGTCTACCTGAAAAAATATTCAGAGTAATGATAGTAAAGATGATCCAAAATCTTGGAAATAGAATGGAGAAAATACAAGAAACGTTTAACAAGGACTAGAAGAACTAAAGAGCAAACAAACAATGATGAACAACAAAATAAATGAAATTAAAAATTCTCTAGAAGGAATGAATAGCAGAATAACTGAGGCAGAAGAACAGATAAGTGACTTGGAAGATAAAACAGTGGAAATAACTACCATAGAGCAGAATACAGAAAAAAGAATGAAAAGAATTGAAGATAGTCTCAGAGACCTCTGGGACAACATTAAACGCACCAACATTCGAATTATAGAGGTCCCAGATGAAAAAGAAAAAACAAAAGGGTCTGAGAAAATCTTTGAAGTGATTATAGTTGAAAACTTCCCTAATATGAGAAAGGAAATAGTCAAGTCCAGGAAGCACAGAGAGTCCCATACAGGATAAATGCAAGGAGAAACATGCCAAGACACATGTTAATCAAACTATCAAAAATTAAATCCAGAGAAAAAATGGTAAAAGCAGCAAGGGAAAAACAACATACATGGAATCCCCATAAGGTTAACAGCTGATCTTTCAGCAGAAAGTCTGAAAGCCAGAAGGGAGTGGCAGGACATTTTTAAAGTAATGAAAGGGAAACTCCTACAACCAAGATTACTCTACCTGGCAAGGATCTCATTCAGATTCGACAGAGAAATCAAAATGTTTACAGACAAGCAAAAGCTAAGAGGATTCAGCACCACCAAACCATTTACAACAAAAGCTAAAGGGACTTCTCTAGGCAGGAAACACAAAAGAAGGAAAAGACCTACAAAAACAAACCCAAAACAATGAAGAAAATGTTAACAGCAACATACATGTCGATAATTACCTTAAATGTAAATAGATTAAATGCTCTGACCAAAAGACATAGGCTGGTTGAATGGATACAAAAAGAAGACCTGTATATATGCTGTCTACAAGAGAGCCACTTCTGACCTAGGGACACATACAAAGTTAAGGGATGGAAAAAGAAATTCCATGCAAATGAAAATCAAAAGAAAGCTGCAATAGCAATTCTCATATCAGATGGGGAATTCCCTGGCTGTCCAATGGTTAGGACTCCGTGCTCTCACTGCCAAGGGCCCAGGTTCAATCCCTGGTCAGGGAACTAAGATCCCACAGGTCATGCCGTGCAGCGGGAAAAAAAAAAAAAAGGAAAAAGATATACCTTTTACATGTATCAGTATTCCATTACCAGGATAATGCTATGTACCAAGCATGGACAAAACCTAAGTCACACATAACAAAAAGCATCTACTACTCACACATCTGAGTTGATTGGCTCTCAATTCTGCTTATCTAGACTGGCCTCAGCTAGAATGACCAGACAACTCTGCTCCATACGTCACTCAACCAGGTTGGCCTGAGTATGTTCTCATGGTGATGGAAGTTGTCCAAGAGAACAAGTCTCAATGTCAAGCCCATCTCAAGCTTCTGCTTCAAGGGGTGTCTTGAAGTCAGAGTCAACTCATGGTAGAGGGCACTGTAAAGTTGCATGGCAAAGGGTGTGAACACAAAGAGTGTAATTAAAGGAAGGGTGAGAATCGAGGCCAAATGATATAATCTACCTCACTATATTATCAGCAAATCAAAAAACCTTGAGGCAAAAAGCATTAGCAAAGGGGCTTCCGTGGTGGTGCAGTGGTTGAGAGTCCGCCTGCAGATGCCGGGGACATGGGGTCGTGCCCCGGTCCGGGAAGATCCCACATGCCGCGGAGCGGCTGGGCCCGTGAGCCATGGCTGCTGAGCCTGCGCGTCCGGAGCCTGTGCTCCGCAACGGGAGAGGCCACAACAGTGAGAGGCCCGCGTACCGCAAAAAAAAAAAATAAAAATCATTAGCAGAGACAAAGAGGGACATTTCATAATGATAAGAAATTACTTTTAAACAATTTTCCATTTATAGGCAACTAATCACACAGCCTCTGTAGGAGAAACAGACAAATCCACAATCATTGTGGGAAATTAAGCACACTTCTCTCAATAAAAGATATAATAAGCAGATAAAAAAAGTCTGTAAGGATATAGAAGATTTTAACAACTTAATAAATTAGTCTTAATAAACATTTATAAAACACTGTACTCAATGACTGGATAATTTATATTCTTTTCAAATGGAAATGGAACATTTATCAAAAGTACAATTAAGCCAGAAATCAGTAAGAAAAAGAGAACTAGAAAATCCCACATTTGGGAATTAAACACCATATTTATAAAAACCCATGGGTCAAAGGAAAAAGACCACAATTGAAATGAGAAAAGAGTTTGAATCGGTTGATGATGAAACTACATGAACTTGGTATGACTAGCTGCAAATATTGGAGCGTCTAAGAAATATGCTGTGAACCAAAGTTCTGTGACTGGGAGGAAGGTGAGCTGCTTGAATACCGAATAAAAGGGAGCATTTAAACCAGAATCATTACCATAACCACTCTCCACATATCTACAGATCTCTAATTTTGTGTTCAACAGCCAGAGTAGGCAAGTTCACATGAAAATCAACAATATTTAGGGAAAGATCAATAGATATTGTTTCCCTTGAAGCTCCTTCTCTGATTTCCAAACCCATGTATCCAACAGCCTACTGAAATCCCCACCTGGATTTTTCAGGGGCATTTCAAAATTAATATGTCCAAAACTGAACCCTTGACTTTCCTTCCAAAACCTATTCCTCTTGAAGTCTGTCCCATCTCAGCAAAGGGCACCACTCTTCACACAGTTGCCTGAGGCAAAAACCTGGGCTTGCCTGTCAGGATTAAGATACCAGAAGACGACTCACTCTCCCCCCATAAAAACTAGAAAACTGGACAAAATGCATGAAACAACTACTTTCAGACATTGAAAAGGCAGCCGTGAGCAGTCACCCTCAAGAGAGAAACAGACGAGCGCGCCCTTCACACCTGCAGGGACTTCCAGATAAGCCGAGCCACCGGGCCTGCCCAGGGGGTGCGGGGCTTGGTACCGCTGTGCCGAATGGGGACTGGGGGCCGGCTCAGGTGGAGCCCTTTGTTTTCAGCGTCGTCCCTCGGGCAGGGGTCACAGTGGCAGCTTGCAGCTACAGCTTCACCTGACGTGGTGAACTGACTGGGTAGAGGGCCTCAGGTGTGCCTGCCAACTTGAGAGTATTAATGTATTAGAGCATTTTCTAGAGATGCTTACGGGGGAAGCACGGAACTGGCCACGGTACTTACTGTAACTTCGCAGCCCCAGACCTAAACCTGGAACTCAGGCTGGAGAAGCCGGCGTCTCTCAAGATGGAGGCCAGGCAGAAGGAGGAGCCCAAGGCTGCAGGGGCGGGTGGGCGTGGCCAGGGGCCTGGCCCCAGATGCCCAGTCAGACACTAAGACTGAATCTAAAGCCGACACCCGACCTTAGCTCCGAGCACGACGCTTTAAATGTCTTTTAAGGTTTACCCTGTTTGTTTTGTTTTTGTTCTTCTAAAAATAACATAAATATAAACTTAACTCTTGTTAACATTTAGTTCAGGCATTATTTTCCAGCCCACTTATTCATAGATTGTCTTTTTTTTTTTTTTACTATTTTTTCTTGCCTTTTTTTCCCCAAGCTGCTTCAAAAATAGACCTGTTTTAGTCTTGTTTCTTTGTTTAATCTTTGATTCATACAGCTATTTCTCTAGCTCTGACCTCATTTCTGAGCTCTAGATTCTTGTCTCCAACTGCCTGCTGGTCATCTTCATCTGAATGTCCTGCTGTAGACACCTCAAACTCAGTAAACCGTAACCTAAATTATCTTTCCATCTCCTGTGGCTCCAAATTGCTAAATAATAAGATCTGAAACCTACTCCTCATTCTTAACTCCTCCTTTTCCTCTGCAAACCCCCTCCCACCTTATACCAACCAAATTCTGCTTATTATATTTCCTTATTAATATATGAATATATTAATATTCATTTCTATTCATTTCTCCTAGTCATTCTCTTGTTAATTTCAATGCCCACTAGGCCCCTAATCATCTCCCTGGGTATCAACTGCTTAGTACTGCTATCTATGATAAGCGTTAAGGTAGTTACTACAGTAGACTCCCAAAGAATCTCACTGCTTCCAGTTTATCTTTCACAAAATCTACCTTTCAAAGATCAGGTAGTGATCTTGTTAAAATGCAAACCTGAACACGGTTAAAATTCATTCCTAAGGTTAAAGTTTAAGCTCCTTAAATTGGATCCTGCCTTTCTCTCCAGCTTCATCTTCCACCTACTCTCCTTCATCCCCACTCATATTGAAACTCCAGCAAAACCAAACCACTTGTACTGCTCCCCTACACCATTGTGTATCTTTCTTCATGTTGTCCCTACTGCCAGGCTGACCCACTTCCCACCCCCCAACTTTCACCTGTTAACTCCTCTTGTTGGTGGAAAACTCAGCTCAGGAAGCCTTCTTTGATCATCACCACCCATTCCTCACCACCAGACTCGGTTAAATACTTCTTCCTCTTGTCCCATATGTCCCTCCAAATGATTGCACCCACTGAGATTAGGTAGCAATCAAGGGATTAAGCGATCTTTTATGATATGAAGATTTTCTGAAACTTCATTCTGACTTTTTCTTTAGACACCTTTTCCTCTTATCAACAGAGAATGAAACAAGCTGTAGAGGTTGGTCCCATGTTAGGGCAAATACAGACCTGATCCTATCACTCTTGGTTTCAAAGCAGAAGCATAAAACTAAAGCATGCAATACAGAATATAGAAAAGGCTACCAAAGAGCTTATCAAATAAGTCTAATTATCACATTATTATTTCAAAGAACACAAGTATTCAATTAATCTCTGTGGGAGGCTTTAACTTTTAACTTGCCTGTTAAAAATCAGTAATGAAAGTTGACTTGGGGACATGAAAGTAAGAAACCACAGATTTCCCATTGATATCTAGGAAGGTTATTTTCCCAGCTTTATTGTCCCAACAAAAGGGACTCAATTTTGTAAACTCATTAATCTAATTAATTTGTAATAAATATTGTTTTAAGTGTGGTGGGCCCTATCTGATCCTAGACAAAAAGTATGATGAACTCAAACAAGACTGTGTTGGAAGAACTTAGGTTTTTTTTGAAGACTCAAAACTACAAACTGAAAGTTTGTTAGTCATTTCTTCAAAACTCTACTTTCCTTCTGTAGAATATAGATTCTTAGTCCAATAGCTTCCACAAGGAGCAAGATGACCTGAGATGGTTTTTTCTAGTGATCATTGTTACACTATCATCTAAGGGAAAATTCTGCTTAAAATGACATAAGAGAAATTGTAGTTTGCTATGGACCATAAAGTCTAATTCAAATACTTTGCAAATGTATATTCTCCCTCTCTGTCTCTCTCTCTGTCTCTCTCTCTCTCTCTCTCTCTCTCTCACACACACACACAAACACACACACAAAGCTGTATGCTATTTAAACATCTAGGATGGCACATGGTCACCTAGGCCTTTGCATATAGGAGAGGTTTCTCAGCAAAATATAAGAAGCTAGTAGTAGTATAAAAACACAGCAAATTCCTAACTTTGCCTGCATCCTAAAGTCTAGTCAATATCTATCTCAACTTTTTGTTTTCTAATTACTGTAAAAGCAATTTTATTGCTCACTGCTTGGAATGAAGGATGAGTCAGGGGTTGTTTTAAGTACCAGTTACCTAAATCTGAACAATGATAAAATTGACACAAAGAAAGAGATAAATTTGAGACCTATAGATAAATGTCACCTCGTCAGCTGAGTGCCAGCCTCTGATTTCTCTTTCTTGGCAGCATGCTGGGGCTTGATGCAGATTCTAGTCAACTGTGCAGCAATGTATGAACCCCAAAGTTTGGGCCTTATTGCTGCTAAATATATACGGCATGCCTGTTGTAACAAATGTCCTTATTAAAAGGAATGAATCTCCTTTTAAGTGGAAGGTCACTGAAATTAACATTTTGCTTTTAATATACCCATAATAAAGAAATATTGAACTACAAGTCTGAAAGAGATACTAAATACTAACATTAGGGCTTAATCCCTTAGCAGCTTGGCAAGAAAGAAAAAGAGGTCCATGCTTTTGAACAGAATATCCTCAAGCAGCCTCAAGTGGATACAGGTTTTTATCAATGTTGATTGGCCTTTGATTCTGTGGACCAAAACCAGTTACTGGCTAACAGGCTCAAGCACAACTTAGACTCCTAGTTGTTGGTTCTTCTATAAAACCTTCAATTTAGTGCCAATAAAAGAGTACGAGGCATAAAGTCTCCTGACAGACCAGGTAATTCCAAGCATTATAAAATAGGACTGCATTTGCTGTGTGACAGGGATCGTGTTAAATGCTTGCACACGTTTTATTTCCTCAGGGTCTTAGAGTTAAATACTATAATTGTACTCATTTCACAGGTCTAGAAACTGAGGCTCAGAAAGATTAAGTAGCTTCTCCACAGTCACACATACCTCTGACAGAGCCAAAAATTAACCCAGCCCATTTGACTCCAATTACACTGTGCTACTTTGTTTCCTTAGACCTATGTGGTTCAGTTAAGTGGCTACTAGTCACCTATGGCTATTTAAGTTTTAATTAATACAAGTTAAATAAAATGTAAAAGTCAGTTCCTTAGTCACTAACCAAATTTCAAGTGTTTAATAGCTGCGTGTGGCTGGTGGCTACCATACTAGACAATACAGTTATAGAATTCATTATTGCAGAAAGTTCAATGGACAGTGCTGGTCTAGAGTCTCTGGTAACTGGGAAGCTCTCTCTCTTTTCTGATAATGAGAATTACCTAAATTACCTTGTTACTTGACTTCCAGGAAGTCAAGTATCAAGTATACTTTAGCTCAAGTATAGCAATACTTTAGCCCCTGTGGTCAACATATTTGTGTTCATCTTTTTTTTGGTCCTGATTTTCTGCTTGTATTTTTTTCTTATTGTTTCACTGAAAATGTTCTGTTTGCAGGTTTTCTTAAATTATTTATGGAAAAGGCAGGATATAAATATAAATAAATAAAAAGCAGGACACATGACCTGATTTTTGTATGACCTTTCTGGTATAAGGTGCAGAATAGGACTCATGAGCCAGCTATATGCTGTCTTCAATAAGCTCACTTCAAATATAATAATATAGGCTGGATCAAAGTAAATGCATGGAAAAAGTTTTATCATGAATCAAAGGAAAGCAGAAGAGGCTACATTCATACCAGATAAATTATATTTCAGAGCAAAGATAATTACTAGAAACAGAGAAGGACATTATATAATGATAAAAAGGTCAATCCACAAAGAAGATATAGCAATTCTAAATATGTATTTGCAGCAGACAACAAAATTACAAAATATGTGAATGAAAAATTGATAGAACTAAAAGAGAAATGGACAGATCCACAATAACAGTTGAAGTCTTCAACACCCAACTCACAACAATTGATAGGACAATTAGACTGAGAATCAGCGAATATGTAGAATTCAACAACAACATCAACCAACAGGATCTAATGGATATTTATAGAATACTCCACCCAAGAGCATCAGAATATGCATCCTTTTCAAGTGTGTATAGAACATATAATAACATAGACCATATTCTGTGCTTGAAAACAAACCTCAACAAATTTAAAAGGGTTTAAATCATACACAGTGTTTTGTCTGATCCACTGGAATCAAACTGGAAGTCATAACAGAAGGATAACATAAAAATCTACAAATATTTACAAACTAAACCACATACTTCTAAATAATCTATGGGTCAAAGAACAAATCTCAAGGTAAATTTTTAAAACACACTGAACTGAATGAAAGTGAAAATACAACACAAAAAATTGTGGGACACACCTAAGGCTGCGTTGAGAGGGAAATTTATGGCACTAAATGCATAAATTAGAAAAGAGGAAGTCTCAAATCAATAATCTAAACTCCCATCTCAAGAACCTAGAAAAAGAAGAGCAAAATAAACCATAACATAGAGCAAACAAAGCCAGCAGAAAGAAAGAAATTATAATAAAGAGGTATGAGGCAGGAGGGAAGTAGATGTGGCTATAAAAGTAATATGTGGTAATAGAAATGTCTGCATTTTCATTATATCGATGTCAACATTTTGGTTGTGATATTGTTCTATAGTTTTGCAAGGCATTACCAGTGGAGGACACTGGATAAAGAGTGTGTGGAATACCTCTGTATTATTTCTTACATTTCATGTGACTACAATTATCTCAAAATAAAGAGTTTAATTTTAAATACAAACAACAAAATAAGAGTATTTTATAACACAAATATAAAAAGAATAATTATCCAGAATATACAAAAAATTTCAACAAATAAAATATTTAAAAGATGACAAAGTAGAAAAAAATGAGGAAAAGATTTGAAAAGGCACTTCACAAAAGAGTAAAAGCTATATGAAATACTGCAGTACACACACCAGATTGGTTATGATGAAATAGTCTGACAATATCAAATGTTAGCAAGGACTGACTCAGCAATGTGAAAAAGGTTGAGCAATGTGTATGAACTCCAACACTGGTGGGAGATTAGAGTGGTACAACTTCTTTGTAAAACTCTTAGGCATTATCTTAAAATAATTGAAGAGATACATGCCCTGTGATCTAATAATTCCACACCTAGGGTATCTTCTAGATAAATGTGTGCTTGTGGGCACCAGGATAAATATACAACACTGTTCACAGCAGCATTACTTGTCATAGCCCCAAATAGCAGCTAACTTACGTGCTCAACAGAAGAACGAATAAATAATATCTGCACATTCATACAACTGAATAACATAGAGCAAACAAAGTCAGATGACCAGACAGCACACACACCAGGCCTTTAGAATAGGATTTATAGGAGGAAACCAACAGCAGGTTTGGAAGTCCCCTGTTGCTCACTGCAATTTGGAGTCAGCACACAGGGATGAAAGGGATCCTGGTCCTGGCATGAATATGGCTGTACAGTGTCTCCTAATCAACTCCCTCCTCTCTCACTGCCAATAAGGAAGGTTGTTTCTTCACAAAGGAAGAGATTTAAAACCATAGAGTGGCTGCCTGACAAGGGTTGTGATCCAATAGATGCATGACATGGCAGAACCATGGCTTCTAGCCCCATTCACCACTTTATCATACATCAGGTAGGAGTGCACAGGCTGTTTCCTGACGAGGGGCAAAAGGACATGTCTTGATATGGCAGACAAGCATTCCAGTAGAATTGATTTCCTTAAGCATTCAAATGTAGCTAGTTCCCATGGAGCTCAAAAGCCATGTCTTTTCTAGGAGGCCAGCCTGCAGAGAATCTTGGGAAAGTCAGCCCTTATTTCTCCACCACCTCCAATCTCGGTGTGGCCTCTATGCATTATACCCCATTCCATCTGTCATATACACCATTTCAATCTATAGGCAACCCTGGAGAATGGTTACTACAGTGACTAGGGCAGTGGTTCTCAAAGTGGGGCTGTTGGAATCACCTTGAGGCCTCATCTGCAGAATGCAGATCCACGGAGGTCTCTGAGAATTTGCAGGAGTTCTCAGATAACGCTAATGTTGCTGGTGCAGGTACCACACTTTGAAAATCTCTGGAAAAAGGAAAGCCATGAATAGTCCTTTCCTAAATCAGGGGCTAAGGGAGCTTAGACTCAGACAAGAAATGAGGTACCGGAGTTCTGACTGGGGTACATTGGATAACTATCGTGCCTTTCCCCGTATGCAGAATACAGATTATTCTACTTGCCACTAATCATGATCCATAAAAGCAGGATGTGTTGATTAGGGCACAGACAGCCCTTTGGCTATAAGATTATGAAGATCAGTTCTGTGATCTAAATCCACCTGGTTAAAATAATAATAAATAAAATCATCCTGGCTAAGGAGTCCGGGCTAATCCACCCAGTGACTAGAATGGTCTCTAGTTAAGAGGCTCTAGGACTAGAGTTAAGCTATAGCATAACTGGCAGATTTCCTACTGTCTTCAGCCACAATTTCCCCCAACCAGGAGTACGACTACGTCATGTCTCCTAGCCCTCCCCGCCACTGCCAACTGGGAAGTTTTCTCCTTTACATCTCAGCCAGGTGGTGGCTATGGGCCTGAGAATCACAGAAAACATGAAACAGCTGTGTTATCACCTCAGGTTCTAGGTCATGGTTCATGGAGGGAAACAGGTGACAGCCATTTGACCACACAGGAAAACAGCCTAGGAAGGGCATATTATGCCGTCCATCGTTGTGTGTTTTTGTGTGTACGCGTGTACATTGTGTGTAGTTAAAGTTAACATTCATAGTTACAGGGCTTGAATAAAAACTAACCAAGACCTGTAGGATTGCTCCCAAGTCTTTCCCAATCACCAAGAATCTTGTCATCCCAGGAGGTAGGAAAAGAACTAAACATGGAACTTAAGTGTCCATTGTTCACAGTCAATTTCATAGACAGGGAGTGAGTAGTATAATTCAATGGAGTAACATAGGAAACTGGGAGTAGATAAGTGTCAGGAAACACTGGAGTGCTTCAAGCTCCCTTTGCTGCATCCAGTAACTGATGACTGATTCAGCATTGTGACAGATTAGCAAAGGAGCCACTGTCAATAAGTGATGCACGGAAGAATGGGGTGGGCTGGGTGACAATCCTCCGGAAGGGATCCAAGTATAAGATAGTATGTACTTCCTCCAAATGCCTCCCATGGTTTCAGGTATTCCCTTATTTCTGGTGAGAGGCTTCTTCTGAAAACATCTATAACTGGCCCAACATAATCACCTTAACAGGAACCCAGGAGTAGCCCCATCACCACCAATCTCCTTGCTCCATGGTCCCATAGGAGTTGGACTGCATTTAGTTACACCCAGAGGTGAGGACACCTAGCACAATGCTAGGTGGCAAGGTTTACAATAATATCAAATGCAGGATAAAGATATTACTGTGACCTCAGTTGGATGGGCCGCCACTACCCAGCCTCATGGCGTAGCAGTGCCTTCAGGTTGGATCTGCTCACTCTTAGTACAGGGTATTGTGCAGACTTTCCAACTACCAAAGAGAATCAGGTTTAGGAAAAAGTGCAGAGGTGTAGAAAGGAACATCTAGGTTCAGGTCCATGTACTACTCCAGTTATTTCCCCATCCCCTAACTGCTGGGTCCCTAACAGATGGCTGAGAGCATATAGACCCTTGCAGGGTTTGCTGGGCAGAATTCTAAGATGGCCCTTCTACGGTCTGAATGTGTCCCTCTCCCCCAAATTCATGTTGGAATCCTAATGCCCAATGTGATGGTATTAGGAGGTGGGCCCTCTGGAGGTGCTTAGGTCACGAAGGTGGAGCCCTGATGAATGTGATTAGTGCTCTTATAAAAGAGACCCCATAGAGCTCCCTAGTCCCTTCCACTATGTGAGGACACAGAGAGAAATTGGCAGTCTGCAACCTAGAAGAGGGCCTTCACCAGGACCTGACCATACTGACACCATGATCTTAGACTTCCTAGCCTCCAGAACTGAGAAATAAATTTCTGTTGTTTATAAGCTACCCAGTCTGTGGTATTTTGTTATAGCAGCCCAAACAGACTAAGACAGCCCCCCAATATTCCCTGCCTTTGGTATACGTGTACCTTTTCCCAGTTGTTCAATACATACAGTAATATAGGTACTACAGTGAAGGGATTTTGCAGATGTAATTAAGTTCCCAAATCAGTTGACTTTAAGATAGGGTGATTATCTAAATAAGGCTGACCTAATCATGTAAGCCCTTTAAAAGCAGTTTTCTCTGGCTAGTTGCCAAAGTGGATGTCAAAGAGCTATGTTCTAGCTGGTATAGAAGAAAGCAAACATTCATTTTATGAACTGCCTATGGGGGCCATGTGGCAAGAAACTTCAGGCAGCCTCTAGGAGCTGGGTCCCCCGCTGACAGCAAGAAAATGAGCACCTCAGGAACTTCTCTGGTGGCGCAGTGGTTAAGAAGCCGCCTGCCAATGCAGGGGATGTGGGTTCGAGCCCTGGTCCGGGAAGATCCTATATGCCACGGAGCAACTAAGCCCACGTGCCACAACTACTGAGCCTGCAAGCCACAACTACTGAGCCCGTGTGCCACAACTACTGAAGCCCATGTGCCTAGAGCCCCTGCTCCCCAACAAGAGAAGCCACAGCAGTGAGAAGCCCATGCACTGCAACAAAGAGTAGCCCCTGCTCGCTACAACTAGAGAAAGCCTGCATGTAGCAATGAAGACCCAACACAGCCAAAATAAATAAATTTTTAAAAAAGAAAAGAAAAGAAAATGAGGACCTCAGTCCTACAACTACAAGGAAATGAATTCTACCAACAACCAGTGAGCCTGGAAGATGACTCCAAGCCCCACATGAACTACAGCCCTGGCTAACACCTGGACTTTCAGCCTGATGAGATCTTGAACAGAAAAGCCAGCTGGAACCGAGCAGAACCCTGCACCCCCCTCCCAAGTACAAATCCCCTCTATGTCTCCTGCCTCTTCTTTATAGAAAAGCTGAAGTCTCCAGGCCTTCCTGAGTCACAAAAGAGTAGGCTCAAGCAGCTAATGATTAGGACAATAGAATCACAGACTCAGTGTCTGATGCACATTGCTGAGTTGTTTTACAGACACTGTAACTGCCACCAGAGGGAAAAAGCTAACTGCACGATGATCAGACTGCAGCCATGACATGAACTGCTCCATCTTGAGCAATATTGAACCTATGGCTAGCACAATTCCAAGAACTGGCCTTAAGAGAATGGGATTAACACTATTGCTCATAATAATCTATATCCTTGTGGGCATCAAAATAATTTAGCTTGTTCTGCCTTTCTATGTAAATGAGCAACTACAATGGTCAGCAAAGAGATGGTACAGACCCACGTCAACATCTTCCACTCTAAGAACATGACGCCCTGTTTCAGCGTGAAGAAGTTACAGAAGACCGACCTTCACTCATAGTCCCATAGAAATGGAACGATGTTCTGACAAGCGGGGATTTGTAAGCAGCTTTTGGCAGGAAAGAGCTCTTTGCAGGAAAAAGCTCTCTGCAGGAGGCACCCTTTTGTCTTGTCACTAACCTTAAACCAGGCACCCCCATGCTCTACTCATCCCTGGCCCTAGCACACCTTTCAAATCTTTTGATCACACAATACCTTGTCTAATCTCTTGGTTCTTTCTGTAGATCGAAGAAGTAGAAATGAAGTAATTAACAGATGACCAGATCTCTTCCCTAGGTTCCCCTTCAGTAATATCGTGAACAAACTCTGTGAACAAGATAGCATCTAAAGAAAAATCACGCGAAGTCAACAAGCCAGCACACAAGCCTGCACAGTGTGGGATGGCAACGACTCTGACCTCCATCTTAACGATTAACTGAGATTATGTCCCTTTTTCCCTTAAAACACTTTCACGGCTGAGCAGAGTCTTTGGAGATGGTTTTGGGGGAACAATGAATCCACCAGCTCCCCGGATTGCTGGCATTCTGATTAAAAGCAACTTTCCTTTCTACCAACATCTGTCTCTTTCTCTCGAGTATTGATTTTCGAGCGACAACCAGATGGACCTGATTCGGTAAAACAGCCACATCATGCTCCAGCTTCTGACCTATAGAAACTGTGAGACAGTTTGTGTTGTTTTAAGCCACGATGTTTGTGGAAATTTGTTATGCAGTAATAGAAAACTAACACATAGGGGACAGATGTGTTCAGTACTCATATAGAATTAGACAAGCAGTGATTGTCTACGAGTAGAGAGTTTCAGAGTTCTGTTTCCACACTCTGCAGGCAAGGAAAGGCATGGAAATATGCGGTTAAGCTGCATGGACCTGAAGAATATTCCATTATCTGAGTGGATGTCTAGATATACCAGTAGTAAATGTTACCAAACAAAAGTTTGAGTGTCAGATACACAGTAAGGCCAAACAAACGGAAACACGAGAGTCTGGAGCAGAGACAGGCTTATTGCAGAGCCAAGCAAGGAGAACGGGTGGCTCGTGCTCAAAAACCGTGAACTCCCCAATGGTTTCTGGAGAAAAGTTTTTACAGGCAAAATTTGGGGTGAGGGCTGAAGGGTTGTGTGACTTCTTCTGATTGGTTGGTGGTGAGGTAACAGGTTGATGTTCCAGGAATCTTGCGCTCAGCCTGTACCATCCTCCACCTGCATGGGGGCCTTAGTTTCTGCAGAAGAACTCAAAGATGTTGTTACGTATATCTCTTGAGGAGGAACCAAGATCCTGCTTTAATGGCTACATTACAGTTTCTTGTTTTTTTGGCTGTACTGCACAGCATGTGGGATCTTAGTTTCCCAGCCAGGGATCAAACCCACACCCCCTGCATTAGACGTGTGGAGTCTTAACCACTGGACCACCAAGGAAGTCCTGCACTACAGTTTCTTGATTATTCCTCCTTTGTTTCTGCATTTCCTTACTTCACTGATTAGAAACTGTTTAATCTGCTCTTTGGAACTCAGTAAGGTCTACAAGGCTGAAGCCTTGATCCTGCAAATAAGAAAGGAGGGGACATGGAACTGCTTTTGTGCCCAGGTGGGCCCCACAGGGTCCTGTTCGGTTTCATAAACAGTCATCCCTCTAATGCTTAAACTGAGTGTTGGAAAGTTCACAGGACAGCCAACACTGGGGTTTTAAAACCCAACCAATCAGATAACTCTAAGATTCCAGAGGGGTAATTAACTAACAATTCCTCAGCCCTCATCAGACTAACCAGTTTACTTCTGCAATCTCAAAGTAAGGAGGTACAATCTTTGGGTCTTCATCATTCCTGTCTTCTGATGGGCCATACCATCATCTAACATTCCTTCTACCTTATACATAAGCAATCCAATTGTACTTGTCCTTTCAGTAACTGCATGGAGGTTCTCCTGTGCCTGTGTATTTTTTTTCATAATATCGGGGGTCACCAATCATCACTTTTGACCCCTTAATCTAAAAGCCATAACCACATAGCTTTATAAGAGTTGTTGGCTCACTCAGTCCTCGCTGGAGTTACCTCCTTCACTTGGAGGTGGGGATGGGGAGTGTGATGGTTAGTTCTGTCAACTTGTCTGGGAAGCCCATTATCTGGTTAAATGTTATTTCTGGGTGTGTCTTTGAGGGTGTATCCAGAAGAGTTTAGCATTTGAATTGATGGACTGAATAAAGCAGATGGCCCCCCCAGTGTGGGCATCATCCAATTAGTTGATGGCCTGAATGGAACAAAACGGGAGAGGAAGGCTGCTCTCTGACTATACAGCTGGGACATTGATCTCTGTCTGACTATACAACTGGGATATTGATCTTCTCCTACCCTCAGTGCTCTTGGTTTTCAGGCATCAGACTTGGACTAGAATCTACACCATGGTTCTCTGGCTGTCTGGCCTTCAAACTACACCACTGGCTTTCATGGGTCTCCCACTTGCAGATGCAGATCATGGGACTTCTCACCCTCCACAACTACCTAAGCTAATACCTTATAATATATGAACATTTTTGGCCCATTTCTCTTAATTAAATTATACTTTAAAGTGTTAAGAATAAAGAATACACATTGAAGTATATAGTGGTAAAGGGGCAGCTTATCTGCAACTTAATCTCAAATGATTCTGGAAGAAAAAAAAATTTTTTTTCCCCTTAACTTTCAAAATATCAAAATAAAAAATTAGAAAAGAAAGGAAGGGGAGAAGGAAAGAAAGAAACAAAGAAAGGCATACTCCAAGTAGAATATCTTCATCTCCTTTTATTGAAGGAAATAAAACTTGTGCTGCAGAGGCAGTAGTACCTCAGAGCATGACAAGGTAGCCATTGGGGCTGACATGACAAGCCATAATGCTGGCCAGGGGTCCTACCATAATGGGAGGACCAAAACCACAAAGATAGCAGGAGGTAGCAAACATCCCCAACACCCAGTGCAGGCATTTCCATTTGCAGAGAGCTTGGCCATGCATTGTAAAAACAGGGTCCCCTCACAGCTGGCAGACTATCATCTCAGGCCAACAAATCCATCCAAAACTAACACGTAGCCTCAGATTTGGAGATCGTTCCCTTTGACCCAAAGATTCAGGCCATCAGAAGATCTGAGTTAATCTTTTAGCTCCTTATTGCTGATGGAAGAAGAGGCTGAGTTCTTGAAACATCACATAGGTATAGCTGGACAGGTGCTGATGCCCAGCCTTGTTCTAAAAGCAGCTAAATTTTTTTTCCTGACTTTTCACACTGCTCTCACCCAGCATGTGCTCTAGGAAACCTCTCAACGTTCTAAACAAGGACAGAATGAGGGCAGCAGCCTAGGGGGATTTAGGGAGTCAAAAGCTGCTACATAGCCAAGACCATTTCACAAGAAATAGCGTGGGGAACACTATTGGGTCAAGATCCTCCCAAACAGCTGCTAGAAGCATACACAAAAAAAAATGTGGTAGCTCTCCCTCCCATATCAGGATCAGCTGTGCCAAAGTCATGGTCCAGAAAAAAAGAGCCATTTCATATCCCTGGAAGAATATCAACCTCCATGGCATTTCTCAAGTTATTCCAATTTTCAAGTACAATAGTGTGTTTGGGCAGTTTTGAAATAGAAAAGCAAGCACTAAAGAAAAATCTCAACCGACTGCAAATTGATAATGTTATAAAGCCAAAAATTTATACAGTCAAGAACTGATGGGTGGAGAAGGATTTTGCTATGTAGAAACAGGAGTCCAAGGGTTTATTCATATAAGCCCTTGATCATAAACCACCCTCACATCCACAGATTGGGAGCAAATTCCTTATTTTAAAATGGCCATCATCCGATTAGTCAACTGCAGTTCTCTTCGATGCTGGACACACGGTTTTCAAGGATCAAAGTCTTGAGAGCACTAGATCAGGAAAGGGGAGGAGCAAGACAAGGAAGAGCATCAGGGGCTGGAATTTCCGAAATGAGCATTTATTTCACAGAAGGCGTGGCACAATGAGGCTGGGGTGACGTGGTTTTAGTGATTGTTCTTGGTTGCCTCCTTTGCTGCAGCAATCAGTGGAGTGAGGCTGGAGAGGGGCTTGGCAATCTTCAGGAACTGATGCTAAAGAGGAGAAAAAGAACAAAAGACACATGACAATTTACCATTCTTCCTCAGCAACCATTACAAGATGATAAGGGCATCCATGTTTGCACAAGGTGCTGCCTGGAGAGCTTCAGATCATCATCCCCAAATTGAAGCATATCTTTAAAAGATAACATATCATTTTGGAGAACTGTTTGGCAGTATCTACCTACAGCTAAATACACATCTATCCTATATCCCAGCAATTCCACTTCTAGATTCCACTTCCAAGGGAAATGAGCTTGTGAATCCACCAGAAGACACAAACAAAAATGCTCATAGCAGCTTTACTTATTACAATCATAACTGAAAAGAACCCAAATGTCCAAGATAATGGAAGAATGAATAATATTATATTTATATAATACCACACAAAAATTACAGAGCAACAAGAAAGAATAAATAATTGATACACTAACAACAGGATGAATCCCACAGACATTATGTTGCATGAAAGAAGCCAGACACAAGAGAGTTCATATTGTGTGATTCTATTTTATATTAGGTTAGACCAAACTATGGTGATAATCAGCTCAGAGGGAAGGTTATTAATTGATCATGACCCAATGGTACATTGCGATACTGCATTTCAGGAGCATTGATCTAGCAATTTGTTGTTCTATCCTTGAATCTAGTAAGGCTAATTAACCCAGGAAGGACTTCAATGGCTTGGTTCCTTCCCAAACCACTTTCACTGGGCTGTATTTTGGGCCACACTCACAACTATTAAAGAAGACCGTTTTGGAGAAAACACCACATGAAACCTATTTTTATGTTTTCAGTAAAAAACATTATGGAAAGCGAATCTTTATGTAACTCAGAGCCTCTTAACTATAAATGACTTTTCTTACATTTACTAGTGAAAAAGCTTTGTGTCTTGAGGATGTAGGATGTTTCTTCCATTTGATAAGAAACATAGGAACTAACATATTTCCTTTTCTGTCCTCGCTACCAGGAAACTAAGAACCAAATCTGATGTTTAAACAAAACTATTTAACTCAAATGATTAGCATATTTGATTCTTCTGCCATCCTCATAAGTCTCTTTATTAATCACATTGTATATGTATATACACACACATATAGACATATTTACACATATTCTTTGCTGGAAGTGCTTCAACTTCTTTTTGGACAGAGATAGGATATAAAGAGGTACTGAGAGCAAGAAGTTACTATTACTACAAAAGGAATAAAAGATCTTGGCTAAATCATGAAGATACGAATTCAAACATAAAACCCTATGTATTTCTGTCCATATATGTGTTTTCACAGGAGACAAAGATGTGAAGCTTGCATGATTTAAGACTCTGAAAGTCACGGTTTTGAATATTTACAATGTACAGTAACAAATGAAAGAGTCAGTGTTCTCAGATCACATGTTTATACAACTCCCCTCTGAGCTGAGAAAGCAGCATGATCCAGCACCCAACTGGGAGGCCTCAATTTCCTTCTCTGTGTAATGAACAAAGCAGATGAGATAAGCCCTAAGGTCTTTCAAGTTTTAACACTCTGAGCCAAGCAGTGGCCAAGAGCATACACACTTGAGAGCCAAACAGACATAGGTTGACATCCTGGATCCACTGCTTATCAGCTACATAATCATGGAAAAGTTACTGAACACTTGAAACCTCAGTTGCCTCACCTGTAGAAATGGGAAAACAAGAATCTATTAACTCACAAGGTTATTAAAAAGAATAGATGAAAAAATATATAAAGTGCTTAGTGCCTAGAATGTGGTAAAAATTCAACATAATCTATTTATTAGTAGTTAATCAGGAAGGAAACTCTAGAAGGCATTCATCTTTCAATAACTATATTTTAAGACCTAATTAACAATATCATCTTGAGGCTTAGAATAGCATTTGCACATTTCCCAAAGCTTAGGGTTTCCAGAACAAACCTCATATAGAAGGCAAAGGATCCTATATTATACTGCCTGTTATAAGGAGGTTTTATTCCCAAAGGATGCTAGAAACTAATGGGTTACACTTGGCAGAACTCAGATCTCATATCTAATAGACCAGTGCTCTGTAGTCAGTTACTCTGATAACAAAGAGGTGCTAAATATATTCCAGAGGGTAACATTTCAATGAAGGTTTAAGCAATCCCATTTAATTCAACAAGTATTTTCTGAATACCTATATTTTACTGAAGTGTAGCTGATGTACAATGTTATATAAATTACAGGTGTACAATATAGTGATTCACAATTTTTTTTTTTGCGGTACGCGGGCCTCTCACTGTTGTGGCCTCTCCCGTTGCGGAGCACAGGCTCCGGACATGCAGGCTCAGCGGCCATGGCTCACGGGCCCAGCCGCTCCGCGGCATGTGGGATCTTCCCGGACCGGGGCACGAACCCGTGTCTCCTGCATCGGCAGGCGGACTCCCAACCACTGCACCACCAGGGAGGCCCCACAATTTTTTTTTAACATCTTTATTGGAGTATAATTGCTTTACAATGGTGTGTTAATTTCTGCTGTATAACAAAATGAATCAGCTATACATATACATATATCCCCATATCCCCTCCCTCTTGCGTCTCCCTCCCACCCTCCCTATGCCACCCCTCTAGGTGGACACAAAGCACCGAGCTGATCTCCCTGTGCGACGCAGCTGCTTCCCACTAGCTATCTATTTTATATTTGGTAGTGTATATACGTCCATGCTACTCTCTCACTTCGTCCCAGCTTACCCTTCCCCTCCCCTGTGTCCTCAAGTCCATTCTCTGTCTGCATCTTTATTCCTGTCCTGCCCCTAGGTTCTTCAGAACCATGTTTTTCTTAGATTCTGTATATACGTGTTAGCATATGGTATTTTTCTCTGACTTACTTCACTTAGCATAGTATCCTCCAAATCCATCCATGTTGTTATAAATGGCAAGATTTCATTCTTTTTATGGCTGAGTAGTATTCCACTGTATGGAATATTCTTTATCCATGCATCTGTTGATGGACACTTAGGTTGCTTCCATATCTTGGCAATTGTAAATAATGCTGCTGTGAATATTGGGCTGCATGTATCTTGTCAAATTAGTGCTTTTGTTTCTTTCATATATATACCCAGGAGTGGAACCACTGGGTCATATGGTAGTTCTATTTTGAGTTTTTTAAGAAAATTCCATACTGTTTTCCATATTGGCTGCACCAATATACATTCCTACCAAGAATGTAGGAGGGCTCCCTTTTCTCCATACCCTCTCCAGCATTTATTATTTGTGTTCTTTTTGATGATGGCCATTCTGACAGATATGAGGTGATAACTCATTGTGGTTTTGATTTGCATTTCCCTGATGCTTAGCTATGTTGAGCATCTTTTCATGTGCCTGTTGACCATCTGCATTTCCTCTTTGGAGAAATGTCTATTCAGGTCTTCTGCCCATTTTTTAACTGGGTTGTTTGGGGGTTTTTTGCTGAGTTGTATGAGCTGTTTATATAGTTTGGATATTAACCCTTTATCAGTCATATCACTCGCAAATGTTTTCTCCCACTGAATACCTATTTTGAGTCAGGTCTCAGGTATAAGAGGAGACAAGAGATTAATAAGATAGAAGTTATAATCTAGTAAGAAAGACAGAATTGTTCATAACTAACTTTAATGCAGTACAGTATGGTAGGTCCTGCCCTGCCCTGACCAGTTGCTCTTCGTCCTCATAATACAAAAGTAACTGACTATGAAAGCCTACAAATTAATCACTGTCATTAAGTTGCATGTGATACTTATTAAAGCACCAGTTGGCACTGTAGTAAAATAACACTAGGCATGAGAAATTGTACCCGAGACATAAATGTTAAATAATGTGGTCAGCTAAAAGCAGTTTTTACAACCATATGAAATAATTATGCTGTAATTTCAGGATTAAGCTGGTGGAATATAAAAGGCTTGGTAAACCCCCAGCTCCAGGTTCCCCACAGCCTGGGAGGATCTTACTCCAAACAAGCAGACTATATGGGACTTCCCTGGCAGTCCAGTGGTTAAGACTCTGCACTTCCACTGCAGGGGGCGTGGGTTCAATCCCTGGTCAGGGAACTAAGATCCTGCGTGCTGCGTGGTGCAGCCAAAAATTTTATAAACAAACAAACAAACAAACAAACAAGCAGACTATCATCCCCACCATCTGAGAGGGTTTCCAATGAAGAAACTGGGAAGACTTGAAAAGCTGCACTAACTATCCTCTAAACTAATGCCCTCTGATATACTGAAAATCTATCTTTTGAGCTTATCCCAGTAAAATATAACTTGTATAAGATTTGAACATCAAAGAGTTTCTTCTCATTAAGACTCACTCAAACTCTGCCAGACTAATTCAGGCAGAACAAAACAGGCACCGGAGGAAGATACAAGCAAAGCTCAACAGGAGCTCAGAAAGTAACTCTATAAGATACAGCCTAGGAGAATGTACAGAGTTTTAATAGGCTGAAGAAGAGCCTAAGGGAATAACATGAGCAAAGGCCCAAGGATAAAGATGAGGGAACTAGGAATACAAATTGAGCATGGGATGTGCTAGGACAGAAGCTTAGTTCTATAACAGCCAGTACCTCACAGACAAAAATGAAGCAAAAAAAGCCTTGGTTTAGTGATTTCTCGAATTAGGTGCTTCCCTGCATAGGGACAGTTACCTGCAACAGCTCTTTAGCTGAACCTCTCTTCTCCACATCCATTTCAAGACAGCGGTTCAGAAAGTCTCGGAAGATAGCTGACAGCTTCTCTGGGTTCTGAAGCTCCGGGGTCCCATTGGTGGCGATGAGGTACAAGGCCTGGCAACACAAACAGAGAATTGCCTTGGGCTCCAACTGAGGTTCTCTCTTGGTCCCCAGACAGGCCCTCTAGAAATATGGTCAGCTGCTTTCTGCCTTCAGAACACAAAGAGGCAGCTTTGGTATACTGGAAAGAATATGAGTTAAGGGTCAGGTTTAACATTTAAAGGCCATGTAACCAGGTGCAAGCCAGTGAACTTCCAACTTCTTCATCTGTAAAACAGGGATGATAATAGTGCCTATCTCACATGTCTGAAAAATAAAACAAGATAGTATATTAAAAGCACTCTGTAAGCTTATGAAGTGTGTTACTGACCCAAGGGTTTATTATTATCCTTGATTATAGATCTAAATGGTTTATTATTCATTTAGCCTGATGATTTAAACACCTGCCCATTTGCTGAAGGAAATTATTCCTGGTGCCATCACTTCAGTCATCTAAAAACTCATCTCTTCCAGCAGGACAGAAATATGTATAAAGGAAGAGTTCTGTAAAGGAGCAACCTGTTTCACTGTTGCCATCCTGGTCCCCTAACATGAAGTATCTCCTGGGAAAGGTAAAGAAAAACAGAGTCAAACTAAACCTTTTAAAGCACTCAGCACTTTAATTCATAAAGTGTTTACACAAATACTGTTTCATTTAATGACCACAATAACTCTGGGTAATAGGCAGGGCAAGAATTATCATCCCCATTTCACAGATAAAGCCCAGAAACATAAAGAGATATGCCTGGAATCATGCTGTTTACACAAGTTCATGTCCTCTGACTCTACTCCCAGTCTTATTTCTGTCACGCCCTACTGATATCATTTTCAAGGCCACTCTAAGGTGGAAGACGATGAGTGGCATATGGATCCACAGGGCAAAACTGGGGGCCGAGGGTAGAAACTATGAAGGTAGTTTTACTTTGGTACACTAAAGCACTTTTCAATAATCAGAGCTATCCAACTAAGATTAGATGACCACCTATCAGTGACAATGCACAGGGAATTCCTGCACTGAATGGGAGGTTGGAATAAACAACAAAATGAAAATAAAAATAACTCTCACCTTTGCCCATGATCAAAATTACCAACCTACTTGCATCGGTATTCACATACCCTGCTTTCCCTCTCCTATTACAACGGATAAATTGGGCATATTCTAATATAATGCTCTTTACTTCAGTACTTGATCCAACCCCCTTCATCTACTTAAGGACATCACTCCTACAGATGTCACTTCTCTCTTGAACATGACCATTTTCCTCTCCACTAGATCAGTCCCATCTGCACAAAAACATGCTATAATAATATCTTTTTAAAAAAAAAAAAGGGACCTCCCTGGTGGCACGGTGGTTAAGAATCCACCTGCCAATGCAGGGTAGACGGGTTTGAGCCCTGGTCCGGGAAGATCCCACATGCTGCAGAGCAACTAACCCCATGCGCCACAACTACTGAGCCTGCACTCTAGAGCCCGTGAGCCACAACTACGGAGCCCGCATGCCACAACTACTAAAGCCTGCGCACCTAGAGCCTGTGCTTCGCGACAAGTGAAGCCACCACAATGAGAAGCCCACGCACCACAACAAAGAGTAGCTCCTGCTCATTGCAACTAGAGAAAGCCCCCGTGCAGCAACAAAGACACAACACAGCTATAAACAAACAAACCCTCGACTCCACTTAAAGATATTGCTCCACTGTTACCTTAACAAAACTCCTTACCTTAAAGCAAAACTCCTTTAAAAGAAAACAACAATGAAAAGTAAAAACTAACTGCTTACACATGCCATCTCAACTTTGCCCACTCTGGTGAATTTACTCTAATTAGGCTTCCATTCCTATCACTCCAGTGAAACTGACTGTCAAAGTCATCAATAACCTTCACGCTGGCAAATCTAATGATCGTTTCTTAGCGTTATCTTAAATGCAACCTATCAGTCAGGTTTGACACAGTGATCCATCCTCCTTCTCGAAACACTTTGTCCTCTTGGCCTCCAGGACACTTCTCTCAGTTCTCCTACCTGGAAGGCTACTCATTGGCCACTTTGCTAGCTCCTCGAACCTGTAAACATGACAGTATCCCAGGTCTCAGTACTCTCCCCTCACTCCCTAGGTGAGTGATCTCATTATCAACTAGCTCAGATTTTTAAATAAACCAACTATATAATACCTATTAATAAATTTATATTTAGAGTACTGACCTCTCACCCTTGAACTCTGAACTCTTATGCCCAATTCTACTCAGTATTTCCACTTGGATGTTTAATAAACATTTCAAATTAACATAGAACCTTGTCCACTCTGTTCACTCACTTCAGGGACACTGGCCTCCTCCTTGGTTTTCCCTAGGATGTATCAAGCACGTTCTCAAAACAAGTTTTTTATATACTTGACACCTGGAAAACTCTTACGTCAGATTAATCTCATGGCTCGCTACTTTATTTTCTTCAGATTTCTCCTCAAATAACTTATAAGAGAAGACTTCATTCTCTACCTAGAATAAAATAGCACACTTCTCCCTCCTTCCCCCCTTATTCTCTTAAGCCACTTACTCTGCTTTTTTTCACAGCTCTTATCTTCTCTTACTATATATTAATTTATTATCAGTAGAACAGTTTCTTGCCCATGATAAAAACTCAAATAATCATTGAATAAATGAATGAATGACTGCTAATATACCTTTTCTTTAAGCATTTATACTTTAAATTCAACAGTGCCTAGTTTTTATCCAGAAAAGAGAAATCCAACAGCCCAAACATCTTGATATGGGCCTAGTAATACTCACTCTCAGAGGATTTTCATTAAGGTATGGGGGCTCCCCTTCAATCATTTCGATGGCCATGATGCCCAGGGACCAAATGTCAACCTTAGGCCCATAGGCCTTCCGTGTCACAACCTCTGGTGCCATCCAGTACGGTGTTCCCACCATGGTGCTCCGTTTGCTCTGCTCTGGGGTGATCTGGGCACAGAATCCAAAGTCAGCTAGAAAAAGAAAGGACAAGACAGAAAGGATTTATATGTAGGGTATGCCTTCTGTAAATATTGACTATGTGCCTACCCCTAGGTATCAAGCTCTGCCTGCATCCTAGCCACTGCATCCCTTGTCTCTCCAAAGCCAGAATCACTTAACTGCCACCTTTAGCTCTTAGCCTGTCTCCTGTTCAACCCTGAAGGAGGAACATAACAAATATCATCTCTGGCTTCCTTACCCCTCCTCAAACCAGAAGCGCTAGGCATTAAAGTCCAAGCCACCCCCATTGACCTTGATTACTTGCCCCAGTACTGCTTTCTTCTTGAAAATCATTCCCATACACCAGTATCTGGTAACTAGGTCCTTGCTTTATTGCCTGGGCATGAGTCCTGGACTTAAACCCTAATCACCTACAACTAGGCATGGCCCTGCTTTAATAAGTTCCTCACCCTGTGCCCCGGGACAGAGACTGCTAACAGTCCTCCCATAAGCAGCCCATCCACCTGTGACACAACCTGTTTGTCTGGACTATTGGTCCTTACACATTCGAACAAAATGTTCTGCCTGCAGTTCATTCCCATTATATTGCAATTATATGTTTATTTAATTATGAGGCCTTCAATAAGAAGGACTGCCTTCTTACTCATTTTTTTCATTCCCAGAGGGCCCAGCATACAACAGACAATTTAATAAAAGTTTGCTGAATGAATGACTGAATGAAAGAAGTTACACTAAACTCTTTCTTCTAATTATGTATTTTGTGTTTCCCATACTAGATTGAGAACTACTTAAATACAGCCAAAAGTATCCTCAGCGCCCATCACGGGTCCTAGCACATAGTGGGCATTCAGTAAAGTTTTTTGGCTGAATGTATAAATGAGTGGGAAAAAAAAAGAAATGTCATCCTATATAGTGCTGAGTAATATAAAGTGCCCACATATCCAAGGAAATACAGATTCTCTGGTGAGTCTTGTAGCTACTCTTCTATGATTATCATCCCAGAGGAGACAGGGTCCCACAGGGAAGAGAAGTATTACCACTCCTACTCACTTAGCTTGACAGAGCCATCCATTCCCAACAGGATGTTGTCACTCTTGATGTCTCTATGAATAACTTGGCTCGAATGCAGAAACTCCAAAGCCTGCAGGCACTATTGAAGTGGTGTGGGCAGAGGGAGAAAGAAAGGACATATAATATGAAGACTTACAGAAAATCGCTAATCCAACCTGCTCATTTGATGATAACAAAAGTGAGGCCCCAGTGAGTAAAAGGACTTACTCCAAATAAGTGGAAGAGGCAGGTCTGGAACCTAGTCTCCTGTCTCCTAGCTAAGCATTCTTTTAACATTCCGTGCTGCCTTATATCTTTCTTATAATATACTTGACCATACTGTATTATAACATAGCTTATAATAGTTTTCTTTAACTACGGGAGTTCCTCCAAAGTATTTTAGAGCTGTTTACAGAACATCAGCACCTTGACAAAGAACCCGAGGCAACAAAAAATAAATAAATACTGAGAAAGAATGGAAGGGATTTCGTAATGAAAAAACTGGAGGAAAGTGAGAGTCACATTTGGGAAACTAGACAAACGGAAATGATATTAGAAGCAGTGAACTTAGGAGGATAATCTTATTTTGGTGAGGAGATAAATTTGTACTGTTTGGGGTATGCTGGTTTTTATATTCCTATAAAGAGTTGCAGACTAACGTCCGTAGGCCACTGCAAATGTGAATCTTGAGTTCTGTAGAGAGACTGGACTTGAAATAAATGTTTACAAGTCATTCGTGAAGAGGTGATTTTTTTTTTTCTTTTTAAGTTATGGTAATGGTTGGAACTGGCAAATGCTATAGGAGATAGAGGAGAAAGAAAAGAACCTTGGAAAATACCCAGACTTAGCAAGCAGAATAAGTAACATAGAGACTGAATGGAACAATGAAAATGCATGGTTCTGACCAACAATATTATTCTAGACAAATCTCTTACTCCCTCTGGGCTACTGGCTATCTCCCAACTGTAAAATGTGGGGATCAGAAAAGATACTCTCAGAGTTACTACTAAATCTACTAGTTTAAGTTCATAACTGCAAGCTAAAATTTTAGGGGCTTCCACTGATTAAAAAACACTAAAAATGCAAACCAATTAGAAGATACTATTTAAATATTCTCAACTTAATACTTCCCTTTCTAAGAACATATCAATGGCTAAATTAAAAGCAAAACAATATCCAGAAGCGGCTTTTCCCTGGAAAAGTATGACTTGCTTTCCTAAGGAGGCTAGAGACTTTGGCCTCTGGATGTAAAAAATTATGAACAGGGACTTCCCTGGTGGCGCAGTGGTTAAGAATCCGCCTGCCGGGGATTCCCTGATGGTGCAGTGGTTGAGTCCACCTGCCGATGCAGGGGACACGGGTTCGTGCCCCGGTCCGGGAAGATCCCACATGCTGCGGAGTGGCTGGGCCCGTGAGCCATGGCCGCTGAGCCTGAGCATCCGGAGCCTGTGCTCCGCAACGGGAGAGGCCACAGCAGTGAGAGGCCCGCGTACCACAAAAAAAAAAGAATCCGCCTGCCAATGCAGGGGACATGGGTTCAGTCCCTCCTCCAGGAAGATCCCAGATGCCACGGAGCAACCAAGCCTGTGCGCCACAACTACTGAGCCTGTGTTCTAGAGCCCGGGAGCCACAACTACTGAAGCCCACTCACCTAGAGCCCGTGCTCCACAACAAGAGAAGCCACTGCAATGAGAAGCCCGTGCACCACAACAAAGAGTAGCCCCCGCTTGCCGCAACTAGAGAAAACACGCGCAGCAACGAAGACCCAAAGCAGCCAAAACTTAATTAATTAATTTAAAAAATATATAAACAAAAAGGATGATTTCAAGAAATTGGAACCCTCATGCATTGCTGGTGGGAATATAAAATGGTACAGCCACTGTGGAAAACATTTTGGCCAGTCCTTAAAATATTAAACATAGAGTTGCTGTATGACCAGAATTTCCACTCCTAGGCATATACCCAAGAGAAATGAAAACATACATCCAACCAACAACTTGTACGTGAATGTTCACAGCATCATCCATAACAGCCAAAAAGTGGAAATTACCCAAATGTCCATCAACTGATGGAAAGATAAGTAAATAGAATCTTATTTGCTAGTAAAAGGACATATGCTATAACACAGATGAACCTTCAAAACATTAAGCTAAGCAAAAGAAGCCAGTCAGATGCACATATTATATGATTCCATTTACATGAAATGCCTGGGACAAGCAAATATACAGAGACAGAAAATAGATTAGTGGTTGCATAGGGCTGGGAGGGCTGGGAAAGAGGGTGGGGCGGGGTGACTGCTAATAGATACGGAGTTTCTTTTTAGGGTGTCGAAAATGTTCTAAAATTGATTATGGTGATGGCTATATAACTCAATATACTAAAACCCATTAAGTTATACACTTTAAATGGGTGAATAATATGGTATGTGAATTATATCTCAATAAAGATATTTTTAGAAAGGGGAACTATCTCTATGAGAACTTAAGGATATAGTAATGCCACCTATTTAGGTAACATTTAAATGTTTCTCCAAATGCTTTTTGATCCATATGGTACCCCTAAGGCATATACAGTGTGAATGTTGCAATTTCTAAGATAAATCACTTGAGGCTTATTGATTTCCCCAAGCATACATTTGCATGTATCTCAACCAGTGAAAGTCAGTCCCTGGGGTGACTGAAAAACGTCTTAGATATTACAATGGTTGTGGCTTTCCAAAGGTCCCCAGTATATAAACAGATATACAGTTTACCTATGGTATCAAATTTCATGAAGAGAATGTGATTAGGCAAAAATGTCTTAAAAGGCTCCTGGGTGGGGGAGGGAAGATAATGAAACAAAAGTTGAGAAACACTGCCTTAGTGGTACAGCAAAGAAAAGAAATCAGATCTCCTAAGAATCCCAGGCCTGTGTTAATTCCATTAACCTATGTGTGTATGTGTTCTAGATCCCAGGGTTTTTAATGAAAATGTGATATTTTCTAGGACAGTATTGATTTCACATGACTTTATCTTTCCTAATATTAATATAAAAGTACATCGCTATGCCTCCAAATCTTGCATCATCAAAACCCAAGCATACTGATCCCCATAAAACTCTGAACCTAATCTTCTAATCACTTAAATCTTCTACTCTCCCTCATTCCCAAACTTTTCTATTATTAGGCTATCAGAAAGTTCCAGTCTCTTATCAGCAAAGCACCCAATATGCTCAACTTCTAATACTCCCCTCATCTTCTTGCTCTAACAAAAATGTGGCTATCCCCTGAGGACACTGCTTTTCACGGAGGCCTTGCAGAGGTATTTATTTTCCCTTCTTATGCAAGCATTTTACAGACTTGAGACATATAATAGCAATGAGGAGAGAGGAGAATACCTATTTAAGCTTTGTTTCCTACTTCTTTTGCCTGGAAGTATTTTACCCTAGATTTTTGCTTGGTTTACTCTTTCACACCATTCAGACCTTTACTCAAATCTATGGCAAAACCTTCCCTGACTACCTCCTCTGTCGCTATCTTTTTACTCTATTTCCTTCATAGCACATGACTAAAGCAGGAAAGCAGAATAAAAATATGATTAAAATATATACCCATATAAAAGAGGTAAAGGAGGGCTTCCCTGGTGGCGCAGTGGTTGAGAGTCCGCCTGCCGATGCAGGGGACACGAGAAAATAAGTGTTCATAGCAGTTATTTTTAAGAGGTTGAAATTATGCGTGATTATGCATATATATACATATGTGTGTATATATATATATATTTTTTTTGGAACTTTCTAACTTTCAGAATATAGTAATCTTTAAAAACAGGTATAAAAAGAGGATGATGAAAAAAAAAAAAAAAAGAGGATAATGGGAGAGAGTACAACTAATTTCTCCCACCTCTACAGTGCCCAGGCTGAGATTCCTTCAGATGCAGGACTTTGAGATATATGGATATGGAGACCATGTCCTGCTCAAGTCTGGTTGGCCACTTGCCTTACCTCACGGCACACAGCTGCAATCTGGCCTTCATCCATACAGGTTTCTGTTACCACGTCTGTCAAAGAACCTCCAGCCAGATATTCCATGACAACCCATAGCTCATCTCCCACGAGGTAACTGTAGGAGTAAAGATAAAGGGTGAGAAGGAATAGAGTACCCTGGACCAGAGCATTGGCTTTCAAAGGATAAGCATGTACCAGAGTGACTCTGCATTTCCCTCAGTTCTGGAAGAGTCCAGCGTTCTTTTTTCTAAGGAAAAGCAGAATCTGTGGGACAGGATCACTAACTTGACATCTCTTAAGGATTCGCCTGGGGAAATCAAAGCACACTGTTCTGTGAAGCCCCAAAAGACAGAACTACAATCACTAGGTTGAAGATATAAAAGTATTTCATCACAACACAAAGTAGTACTTCCTAAAATCAGGCATGATTCCCACACCTCTCTGCATGAAAGGAGAGAGCATCCAAACATTTGACAAAGATGGGATTTGGAGTCCATCTTACCAATATTAGGGAAAGTCACTAAACCTCCTTTAGAATTCTATTAGATTTGAGATCCATAAGACCCATACTGGGTCTTGTTCAAGATTCCATTCCCAGAAAGTGTGGCACAGTAGATGTCAATATTTACCGAATAATTCAATGAGTAAAATAGAAGATAATTGTAAATGTAAAATGAAGTATTGACTATAAGAGCCATTGAAAAGCTGTAGAATTTTATACCCATAGCCATTATGCTGACAATGATCTCCATTTTGAATGTCTCTGATTCTAAGAATGGAATAAATTCAGTAAAGGCTGCAAAACCAAAGCTGCTTCTGGAAGCCAAGGGTTCCCAATTAGTACTGTATCCCTAGAGAGATTATGTGGCTAACATGAGTTAAAACTGATAGTCTCACTCAGGGACTGGATCACTCAGCTCTATTATGTGATAAACAAAAACATCACCTAGGAGAGACCTTCAAGATGGTGGAGGAGTAAGACGTGGAGATCACCTTCCTCCCCACAAATACATTAGAAATACATCTACATGTGGAACAATTCCTACCGAACACATACGGAATGCTGGCAGAAGACCTGAGACTTCCAAAAAGGCAAGCAACTCCCCACGTACCTGAGTAGGCAAAAGAAAAAAGAAAAAACAGAGACAAAAGAATAGGGATGGGACCTGCACCTCTGGGAGGGACCTGTGAAGGAGGAAAGGTTTCCATACACTAGGAAGCCCCTTCACTGGTGGAGACGGGGGTCGGGGGAGGAAGCTTCGGAGCCACAGAGGAGAGCACAGCAACAGGGGTGCAGAGGGCAAAGTGGAGAGATTCCTGCACAGAGAATCAGTGTCGACCAGCACTCACCAGCCCGAGAGGCTTGTCTGCTCACCCACCAGGATGGGTGGGGGCTGGGAGCTGAGGCTTGGGCTTCGGGTGTCAGATCTCAGGGAGAGGACTGGGGTTGGCTGTGTGAACACAGCCTGAAGGGGCTAGTACGCCACAGCTAGCTGGGAGGGAGTCCAGGAAAAAGTCTGGCCCTGCCTAAGAGGCAAGAGACCATTGTTTCGGGTGTGCGAGAAGGGATTCAGAGCACAGCATAAATGAGCTCCAGAGACGGGTGCAAGCCACAGTTATCAGTGCAGACACCAGACACGGGCATGAAACGCTAAGGCTGGTGCTGCAGCCACCAAGAAGCCTGTGTGTGAGCACAGGTCACTATCTACACCTCCCCTCCCGGGAGACTATGCAGCCCACCACCACCAGGCTGGCGTGATCCAGGGACAACTTCCCTGGGAGAACATAAGGCGTGCCTCAGGCTGTGGCAAAGTCATGCTGGCCTCTGCCACCGCAGGCTAGCCCCACATCCCATACCCAGGGAGCTGTGTGAACAAAGAAGAGGAAGCAAAATTTCTCCCAGCAGCCAAGAGCAGCAGATTAAATCTCCATAATCAGCTTGATGTACCCTGCATCTCTGGAATACCTGAATAGACAACGAATCATCCCAAAATTGAGGTGGTGGACTTTGGGAGCAACTGTAGACTTGGGGTTTGCTTTCTACATCTAATTTGTGTCTGGTCTCATGTTTATCTTAGTTTGTATTTAGAGTTTATTATCATTGGTAGATTTGTTTATTGATTTGGTTGCTCCCTTCCTCTTTTTTTTTTTAATATATACGTATATTTTTTCCTTTTCCTCTTTTTGTGAGTGTGTATGTGTATGCTTCTTAGTGTGATTTTGTCTGTATAGCTTTGCTTTTACCATTTGTCCTAGGGTTCTGTCTGTCCGTTTTTTTGTTTTGTTTTGTTTTAGTATGGTTTTTAGTGCTTGTAGTCATTGGTGGATTTGTTTTTTGGTTTGGTTGCTCTCTTCTTTCTTTCTTTTATTACTTTTTAATTTTTTTATTTTTAATAATTTAAAAACATTTTTTATTTTAATAACTTTATTTTATTCTTTTCTTTATTTTTTTCTTTTTGTCCTCCCTTTTCTTCTGAGCTGTGTGGCTGACAGGGTCTTGGTGCTCTGGCCGGGTGCCAGGCCTATGCCTCTGAGGTGGAAGAGCCAAGTTCAGGACACTGGTCCACCAGAGACTTCCCAGCTCCACGTAATAACAAACGGTGAAAGCTCTCCCAGAGATCTCCATCTCAAAGTTAACAGCTCCACTCAACGACCAGCAAGCTACAGTGCTGGACACCCTATCCCAAACAACTAGCAAGACAGGTACACAACCCTACCCATTAGCAGAGAGGCTGCCTAAAATCATAATAAGGTCACAGACACCCCAAAACACACCACTGGATGTGGTCCTGCCCACCACAAAGACAAGATCCAGCCTCATGCACCAGAACACAGGCACCAGTCTCTTCCACCTGGAAGCCTACACAACCCACTGAACAAAACATACCCACTGGGGGCAGACACCAAAAACAACAGGAACTGCGAACCTGAAGCCTGTGAAAAGAAGACCCTCAAACACAGTAAGTTAAGCAAAATGAGAAGACAGAGAAACACACAGCAGATGAAGGGGCAAGGTAAAAACCCACCAGAACAAACAAATGAAGAGGAAATAGGCAGTCTACCTGAAAAAGAACTCAGAGTAATGATAGTAAAGATGATCAAAAATCCTGGAAACAGAATGGAGAAAATACAAGAAACGTTTAACAAGGACCTAGAAGAACTAAAGAGCAAAACAAACAATGATGAATAGCACAATAAATGAAATTAAAAATTCTCTAGAAGGAATCAATAGCACAATAACTGAGGCAGAAGAACAGATAAGTGACCTGGAAGATAAAATAGTGGAAATAACTACCACAGAGAAGAATAAAGAAAAAATAATGAAAAGAATTGAGGACAGTCTCAGAGACCTCTGGGACAACATTAAATGCACCAACATTCAAATTATAGGGGTCCCAGAAGAAGAAGAGAAAAAGAAAGGGACTGAGAAAATATTTGAAGAGATTATAATTGAAAACTTCCCTAATATGGGAAAGGAAATAATCAAGTCCAGGAAGCACAGAGAGTCCCATACAGGATAAATCCAACAAGAAATATGCCAAGACACATATTAATCAAACTATCAAAAATTAAATGCAAAAAAAAAAAAATAGTAAAAGCAGCAAGGGAAAAACAACAAATAACAGACAAGGGAATTCCCATAAGCTGATCTTTCAACACAAACTCTGCAAGCCAGAAGGGAGTGGCAGGACATATTTAAAGTGATGAAAGGGAAAAAACCTACATCCAAGATTACTCTATCCAGCAAGGATCTCATTCAGATTTGATGGAGAAATTAAAACCTTTGCAGACAAGTAAAATCTAAGAGAATTCAGCATCACCAAACCAGCTTTACAACATATGCTAAAGGAACTTCTCTAGGCAGGAAACACAAGAGAAGGAAAAGACCTACAATAACAAACACAAAACAATTAAAATGGTAATAGGAACATACATATCGATAATTACCTTAAATGTAAATGGATTAATGCTCCAACCAAAAGACATAGGCTGGCTGAACGGATACAAAAACAAGACCCATACATATGCTGTATACAAGAGACCGACTTCAGACCTAGAGACACATACAGAATGAAAGTGAGGAGATGGGAAAAGATATTCCATGCAAATGGAAATCAAAAGAAAGCTGGAGTAGCAATTCTCATATCATACAAAATAGACTTTAAAATGAAGACTATTACAAGAGACAAAAAAGGACACTACATAATGATCAAGGGATCAATCCAAGAAGAAGACACAGCAATTGTAAATATTTATGCACCCAACATAGGGGCACCTCAATATGTAAGGCAAATGCTAACAGCCATAAAAGGGGAAAAGGGGTAACACAATCATAGTAGGGGACTTTAACACCCCACTTTCACCAATGAACAGACCATCCAAAATAAAAATAAATAAGGAAACACATGCTATAAATGATATATTAAACAAGATGGACTTAATTGATATTTAAGGACATTCCCTCCAAAAGAACAGAATGCATGCTCTTCTCAAGTGCTCATGGAACATTCTCCAGGATAGATCATATCTTGGGTCACAAATCAAGCCTTTTCAAACTTAAGAAAATTGAAATCATATCAAGTATCTTTTCCGACCACAACGCTATGAGACTAGATTATCAATTACAGAAAAAAATCTGTAAAAAATACAAGCACTTTGAGGCTAAACAATACACTACTAAATAACCAAGAGATCACTGAAGAAATCAAAGAGGAAATCAAAAAATACCTAGAAACAAATGACAATGAAAACACGAAGACCCAAAACCTATGGGATGCAGCAAAAGCAGTTCTACGAGGGAAGTTTATAGCAATACAATCCTACCTTAAGAAATAAGAAACAACTCAAATAAACAACCTAACCTTACACCTAAAGCAATTAGAGAAAGAAGAACAAAAAAACCCCAAATTTAGCAGAAGGAAAGAAATCATAAAGATCAGATCAGAAATAAATGAAAAAGAAATGAAGGAAGCAATAGCAAAGATCAATAAAACTAAAAGCTGGTTCTTTGAGAAGATAAACAAAATTGATAAACCATTAGCCAGACTCCGCAAGAAAAAAAGGGAGAAGACTCAAATCAATAGAATTAGAAATGAAAAAGGAGAAGTAACAACTGACACTGCAGAAATACAAAGGATCATGAGACATTACTACAAGCAAGTATATGCCAATAAAATGGACAACCTGGAAGAAATGGACAAATTGTTAGAAAAGCACAACCTTCCAAGACTGAACCAGGAAGAAATAGAAAATATAAACAGACCAATCACAAGCACTGAACATGAGACTGTGATTAAAAATCTTCCAACAAACAAGGATCAGAGATTTGAATTGACTACAAACTTACCAGGGGTCAACAATGAAACAGAACTCTTAAAAAAAAAAAATCAAATCAAGTTCTGTAGTGTTTAGAACAAAGGAGGGGTCCCAATGTCTCCGTAATGGTGAAATCTCAAACGAAACTACTGAATGTCACATTTTAAGAGAATGCAGACAAACTAGAAGTTATTCAGCAGGGTAAGCAGGATAAGGAAAGATGTGAGATGCAGAATGATTTAAAGACCTACATGTTTGACTCAGGCAGATGGGCTGAAGGCATTCCCTGGGATAGAACAAACAGTATCAGGACCAGCTGTGAGAAGCTACAGGGTGGTAGGGTTCAGCCTAACCCAGAATACTGTGCAGCAATCAGAGGTGTCCACCAACATGCAGGGTCATTGGCAGAGAGCCAAGCATCATAGATGAATCTTAAATGGAGGCAGTTCTGAGTGCTGGTGTTGCCTTCTCCCCTAACAGCTCCACCATCCATCCATCCCTAAGGCCCTATCTCTCTGACAGGACTACCACTCCATACCTGTCCAAGTAGTTCACAATATTTGGGTTCTTGTTTTCCCTCATGACCAGGATCTCATTAATAATCAGCTCTTTCTTCGGCTGCTGCTGAAGGTTCATCTGCTTAATGGCCACCTGAAATCAGAGTACATTCAATGTACAACCAGAGTCACTCAGCATTTACTGAACACCTACTACGTACCAGACATGAACACTAAGGAGATAGAAATGAGTAAGATATGGTCTTAGCCCTTGAGGAAATCACAGTTCATCTCCGGAGACCAGTGGTACTCAGCGTGAGGTCCCCAGACCAGCAACATCAACATTATCTAGGAATGTGCTACAAATAAAAATTTTCAGTCCCCATAAACCTACTGAATCAGAAATTCTGTGGGTTGTTTTTTTTGTTTTGCTTTTTTTTTTTTGCACAAACTTTCTATTTAATGGAAAAGTTCACTTGCTGAGTATAAGGATCATTTATTACTTGGTATTGGTACTGGTGTCACTGGAGATGAGGATAAGACATAGTTATGAAGAATTTAAATGAGGAAGTGAAAGAATTTAAAAACTGATCTTTCCATTCATCTCTCTACCTTATTAGATCTCTACTTAATCCAAGCCTAAGTAAACAGGGACTTCCTTTTCCTCAAAAACTCTGCCCTTTAATAAGCCCTCCAGGCAATTCTCATGTGCACCAAAGTGTGAAGATCAAACTTGCTACTAAATAAAATACATATATTAGAAAAATACTTTTAAAAATCACAATATAAAAGAGGTATGCTATAACAAAAGTCCCTACAAAGTGTTACAGGAACATAAAACTCGGCCAAGAACTCTTTCACACTATCAATGCAGAGGTTTCATAAAGGGGAGATGAGTTTTTGAACTTGTTGTGGAAAAATAAATCAGAGTTGACCAGGTTAAGAAAGAATAGAAAAAGGGGATCCTTAATGTTTATGTATGAAAAAGATATTGATAGGCTTTGTGTCTACGGAAATAAACAAATTTTCACATAATACAAATTTAAGGAACACGTTAGTTTCCAAGGCACTTTTGTGTCCTTTTTATGTGTCGGGTACTATGTAGGGTATTCTCAAATGTATTTCATTTAATCCTCTGAGACACGTTATGAGTTAAATATTACTATTGACCCCCTTTGACAGATGAGGAAATTGTGATTCAGAGAGGATATGTGACTTCCCTACACAGCTATTCAGTAGCAAAGTCAGGATTAGAATCTCAAAAGTGATGCCCATTTATCCTGCACACACAACCAGATTAACCTTCCCCACAGTACACATTTGGTGACTCTCTCCCCTGTTCAAAGCAGAAATGGCTCCTGTTTGCCTAGAGATGCTCCTTGGCCCAACATTCGAAGTCCTTATGATCTGACCCCTATCTTACTTCTTTCTCACTGTATTCCTTCATATACTACAATCTGAGCTTCTCTCCATGTAGAACATCTTGCTCCACTGTTTTCACATGTTCCAAACCTTCTCATACTTTGTATCAGACCAAAAGAAACCTCATTCTCCAAACCAGATAGGCTTTTTGTCTTCTTTAAAGCCCCATAAGATTATCCTTATACCTCTCTTGTGGAACTCAGCACATACTGAATTGTATGATGATTAGTTAGGGCGTGTCTCTCGAGAAGCTTGAGAGCTCATTTGAAAGCTCAGAATCCCTGGTGCCAAGCACAGGGCCTGACACACAGTGGGTGCTCAACAAATCTTTTCAGAAATGAAGAGGAAAAGACAGAATTGAGTGGGTTGATAAATACTTTGTTTTTAAACCACAAAGAGCATTAGCAATAGGCTGCCCTATCCTATAGGAGTAGACTTTAAATTATTTCCTAAATGTTTATTCCCTAGAAATAACAGCCAAGAACATGAACACCTAACAGAACAACTAAAATTAGCCTTTCCAGAATCAGCAAGAAGTGTAGAGATGAATAATTCAAATTTTTATGGGAAAATCCTAGACTCTATTATTTCTTCAAGTCAAGTATAGACAATCTTCTGCCAAGAGCCAGTTCATCAGTAAGAATAGAAATGATTTTTTAAAACAGTTTGATCACCTCCATTCCCTGCCCCAAGTGAGAAAAAATTGCTTTGGAGTGGAGTCTCCTATCAGGTTAGGTTTCTGGTCTGGCTGCAGCTTGCTATAACAGCTGATGATTAGCTTTTTCTAATGTCTGAAGAGGAACACAGTGATCTAAAGACACATTACATTAAGACTGTAAGCCCTTACAACACATACTAAGACCTGGAGCCTCTGCAGTTCCTCAGGTCATCCTGGAGGATGGGACAGTGCTAGTGAACCCCACAGAGGTCACTGCTGGCAGCAGCAAGGGAGAAAAGAGGCAGCCTGTGGGTAACAGACAGGCTGGCAAGACACCAGGAATCCTTTTCAATAGCCACTGACTAACTATGGGCTAGGCTAAATGCCCTTCACCGAATCAGATCCCTCCTATTCAGGCCAGCAGATAGCACTCCTATAACAGAAAAAGAACTGGACTTGAACTCTGGGGGCCTAAGCTCTGGGGCTGGGTCTGTCACTTACTAACCTTGACTAGTCACAAGCTCTCTGAGCCTTGGTCCCTTTATCAATACTGAGAATAATAAATCCCAACCCTGAATCCCTTCCTCACAGGATTGTTCTGAGAACTAAATGAGACAGTTACTCATACATAAGAAATGTAAATAATACAGTAAGACAACAATGAAAATGCTAATCATTGTCATAACTGCATTTGATGAGTAATTGGCACAGAGCAGCAAGAATGTTTATTGAATGCCTACTCTGTGCCAGCGCTGTGTTAGGTGCTCTACTGACATTATCTCTGTAAAACCTAACAACAAGCCTGTCGAGCAAAAATCATTATCTGGGGCTTCCCTGGTGGCACAGTGGTTGAGAGTCCTCCTGCCGATGCAGGGACGCGGGTTCGTGCCCCGGTCCGGGAAGATCCCACATGCCGCGGAGCGGCTGGGCCCGTGAGCCATGGCCGCTGAGCCTGTGCGTCCGGAGCCTGTGCTCCGCAATGGGAGAGGCCACAGCAGTGAGAGGCCCGCGTACCGGGGGGGAAAAAAATCATTATCTGCATTTTCAGGGAAGAAAATGAAGACTAAGACTTACAAGAAAGTTGCCCAAGGTCATAATCAATGCTTTCAGGTTCATATGACTTCAAAGCCACTTCCAGTTTACTCTATTACACACATTCCCTCTAAAAAATGGGCTTGAAAATTAATTGCTGGATCTGTAACTGGAAGATTTCCAGCACTAATATGCTAATCTTCTTACATATGACAGACAATAGCTCTCCTCTTCTCAGCTGGATAACTCCCAATAGGCACTTGCTCACAAACACAGAGTATCCCGCTAGCTCCACTAAAGATTTACACTCCCTGGGGGAGGAAATGAGGCCTTCCTGGCTACACTGCATTAGCCACCCTAATGGACTCCCTTCCATTCATAGTTTTCTAACCACAAGGCAGGCACATAGTGAAGTCAAGTTTGTTTCCTGTGGCCAGCTGCTCACACATGGAGCCTCCAGGCCTTCCAGGAACCGGCCAGCACCAGCCTGCCTCCCATCAAGGGCTGTGAGGCCCCAGAGGCCAGAAACACGACCAGGGGCCGTGGTGCCTAACCTTAGCTCTGCTGCGGCCTTGCAGCCCAGAGAGCACAAGTTAAAATTTTAGAATCAAAAGATTCTAACCCAGCCCTTGCTAACTGCTATTAGCACAACCCTGCCAAAGTTACTAAACTCCCGAGTCTCAAATTCCTCATCAGTAAAAAGGAAATAATATTACCTACCAGGTAGGGTTCTTTTTAATATTAATATTTAATATAACCTCCTTTTTTCTATCTCTACCTCCAATACAGCATATTTAAAATCAGCAGAATGATACCATCCTTCCTTCTTTACCATTATTTTATCACAGGTTCCTGTCAGCATTATAAGAGTTTTATATGTACACAATAGAAAGTATGGTTTCTTACATTTATATATATGATTTTAATGCCTGAATCTTTCACATAGGTCTTAGCGCAAAGTGTAGCGTAAAGCAAATGTTCAGTAAACAGTCTGTAGAATAAATAAATATTAATATAAATATTAATATAAATGTAATTCTTAGTTTATGGTATATTTTTGCACGCATTACTTCACTCAACTCATTCACATTTTGTAAGGTTATATGTTATCATGCACATTTTATAAATAAATAAAATTCAGGCTCAGGAGGTCAAATGACTTGCCCAAGGTTTTATAAGTAAGTAAAGGTAAACATCTAGGTTATTGGATTCTCACATAAAAGAACAATTAATAAATCTTTAAACATAATAATGTTTTTTCTTTTAAGTTGACTTACCCTCAATGGAGCCTCAATATTTGGCTCAGACACCTGTAAAAGCTTGACAAAACGTGCTTTCCCTATTAACCATGACTTCTCTAGTACACCATGGGGTTTCAACCACCAAACATATACAAGCAGGTCCTAGTAGCCTCCCTCAGAAGAGTCCAACTCTGTTTTCACTGGAACAGGAGGTGCCTCTCTTAAGCTCTGAGCCCCATTAGTCTTTTGAGCTAAGATCTTCCCCAGGCAACTCCCATATACAACCCACCTTCCAACATTCCTGCTCTGCAACCAAAGAGTACAATGCAAAGAAACTTCAAGCCTTCTAGATTCCCTTCATGGCTTCCTTCTGCTGAAAATAAGATCTTAGGTATCAGGCCTTAGCAATAAGATCAGAGCCTTCCCAGCTTATGAAATGTGAGAGACAAAGAGGTGCCTCCAAATGAGGACTTCAATGTCTACTGGAATCCTGGGCACAGAGTAATGGAAGGACCACTAGATTGGGAGGCAAGAGACACATGTTTAAATCTCTTCTATATCAGATTTCTCTCCCAAGCACCAGACTTGTAAAAATAATTGTCCACCAGGCAGTTTCACAAGAAAGTCTCTCAGGCAACATCTAACTTCCTCAGATCTGTACCTCCTCCTTTGTTCTTTCTCCTTGACTAGTACCACTCACTTGTGAGCCATCCTCACATTCACCAAATTCTGTCATATCTACTTAAGTACCTCTCCAATTCATCCACTTCTCCCCATTCACGCTATGCTACCACCTTAGTCCAGACCATCATCTCTCACATGGAATTACACAGTAACCTCCTGGCTCATTGCTCCACTCTTATCTCCCCCAATCTCTTCTCTGCACTGTAGGCACAGTGACTTTTTCCAAAATCTGTAAATCTCATCATGTTAAGGAGTTCTAGTCTGCAATACTGATAAACTAGAAGTGTCCCTATTGAGCTAAGAAGGGCAAAAACTTAACAAAAAGAAAAAAGAAACAGTGGAACTGAAGGAGTAGTAGTTGGTGGTGGATACTTACCTCCTGTCCTGTGGCCACATCCATTGCAGTGTACACAGTGCCTGAAGCACTGAACAACAGGTGGGGGAAAGAAAAAAACAGGTGTTAGATGAAGTGACATTTGTCAAATGAAGCTCTACACACAATCTGGCAATGCAAGTGTTAATAAAAATAGCAGCAAAAATAATCCTCCCCATTGCCTCTCCCACTCCACTCTCATGAGAGGCAGTATGTAGTAGTAAAGAGAATATATGCTCTAGTGGCCATCAGGAAGTGAGGGAAGAAAGGAGGGATGGACGAAGAATGGCAGAGAAATACTAGGAATAATGCTAGGAAAGTAATCATGTCCATTCTAAATGACTAAAAACCACACTTTATGCCTATAACCATGAACCCTGTGTGTTTGTAGATGAGTGATATGCAACAATATTTGTAACCTTACATGTCAGTATGTCAGATTTATATGATGCGATTGAAAGAAACTTAAAATTCTATGTACTGCAAAAATGTATTCCAGGCAAGCTCTGTGATTATGCTTCCCAGGGAAGTCATGTCAATTCGGGGGAAAAGTCACTTGTAAGTTTGCCTGGAAGACAGAAATTATGGTCACCAGCTTCCCAACTACAACTCTTTAGTTAGGATCCTAGCTACATGTCAGGAAGTTGGCATCATAAGATATGGACAATCAAATAAGGATGGGGGCTTCCCTGGTGGCGCAGTGGTTGAGAGTCCGCCTGCCAGTGCGGGGGACACGGGTTCGTGCCCCGGTCGGGGAGGATCCCACATGCCGCGGAGCGGCTGGGCCCGTGGGCCATGGCCGCTGAGCCTGCGCGTCCGGAGCCTGTGCTCCGCAACGGGAGAGGCCACAACAGTGAGAGGCCCGCGTACCAAAAAAAAAAAAAAAAAAAAAAAACAAATAAGGATGGGATTCTTTGCATTGGCAGTTTTTTTCCCCATTGCCTGATCACCCTACCTCTAGACATCTTCTGTCATAAAGCTGATGTCTATATTCCTGTCCCCATTCTCCCCTATGCCACCAGATATACCATTCTTTAAGGGCAAATATGCCCAGTCCTCAGGGAACTGGACATTTTGAGACTGTGTCTCCATGATTACAGAGGCTCAGAAGCTATTGAGGCCCACTGGTTAGTTCCTGATTGTTTCTGCCTCAAATAGACATATGATTAGACATATGAATTCCAGGTCAAAAAAACCTTCAGGTGTTAAAGGGAAAAAACAAACAAGCAAAATGATAATAGTACTAATTTATCTTATTTGTGTGCCATGCACAGTTTTAAAATCATGGAATGTGGAAACATCAGCATAGGTGCTTAATACATATTGCATTCCTCCCTTAGCACTAACATACCTGACAAGTAAGCAAGGAAAAAAACTTCTGCAGATAGTGCCTATTTATGGGCCTCATACATCTGAACACACACATCAGCAGTTTGGGAGGTGAAAGACCCTGAATCCACAGCCCCTTTCGCTTAAATGAAGAAACTGAAGTCCAGAGATAGGACCTGATTTGCCCACACTTGTCTGTGTACCTTTCTGCTACATTCTTAACATCTCAATGTAATTATCTAAAGGAAATACCATCCCAGATTACTCTGAGGCAAGCAAAACAATTTCTTCTCAAGGTGTTAACTACCTTATACCGGTTCAGACTCACAAAAGCACCAGACCAGGAAAAAATGAGATGCACTCAAGTCCAGGGTTGTTTTGAAGATTGAATTAAACAATAGATGCAAATAACAGATGTAAGCTGTAGAATACTATACAAATACAACATCAGTGTATTATGCATTACTTTATCTTATTTCAGAAGTTCTTGGATGCATAAAAAAGAAAACTAAAACAGAAAGCTTCAATTACTTCATTAACAACAATGCTTTCACTCAAGTTAACACTGAGAGCTTTCTACAAGCCAGACACTTTTCTTCAGTTTCTTTTTAATTTTAGCTAATTGGGTATATCTGTAGAAATCTTATTATTTTTCTTTTTTATACAGAGGTATAACTTACCTAATCTGCACAAATCTCAAGTATACAACTTGATGATTTTTCAATATGTACACACCTACATGTTCACCATCACCATCACCCCTGAAGGTTCTCTCTTGCCACATCCCAATCAACACTCCCCTCCCAGACGCAATGATTATTCTGACTTATATTAGCATTAGTTTTGCCTGTTCTTTAACTCCATATAAATAAAATCATACAGCATCTGCTCTTTTGTATCTGGCTTCTCTTACTCAAAATAATGGCCACTTTTAAGACTTATCACAGTATATTATAATTTTTTGTTTGACTGTCTATCTCCTTCTGTAGCCATGGGGTCTCTGAAGGGAGAGACTGATTCATAGCTGTATTCACAGTGCCTAGCACCTAACAGGAATTCAGTTAAGATTTGCTGAGTTCAGTACATTGAGGGCAGTATACAAGATGCAGAGAAGGAATCAGAGAGCAGGAGACATGAATTCTGGCATCCACTAGAAAAACAGTTCCCATTATACTAGCAGAAGAGTCTGCAGTTCTGAGTCTTCCATTACATATTAGTGCTGGTAGGTCTCAGCATCAGGTAAACAGGGTTAATCTGGAAAAGCAGAGCTATAATTTGGGAAGAAGGTTTTGTGCCAAGAAAATAAATGGGTTTTTCACTCTCACCACAGGTGTATTTTTAGCAACCATGTCAGCTAATGGCACATCTCACATATTAAACATAATTCTGTAAACCTGAGGTCAGCCTAACAAAACACCTTCAGATGGGTGAGGGGTGAGGTGGAGAAAGAAGAACAAGATTTATGCGAGGCAAAACAAAAGCAAAATCGTATATACCAGCACACACAATTTTAAGTCATTTTTCTAGGGAAGAAAATGCCCCTACTAACCCTTGTCCAATCTTCTCAAATCGTGTATATTTCTTCTTAGGATCACCCACACTCACTATGCTCCCTTTGAAAGAAACACAGAACATGAATCAGTTTTTCCCAGATCAACATACAAAACAGGCCCCATATTTTCCCAAATGCTGAGCTGGCAAGGATTAAAGAACTATCTCCAATACCTAAAAACCACACTAAGCAGGTCCTTAGTTTTTCCTCTTTAAGTTTCAACCAGAAGTTTCATCTCCTTACCACTTTTATTCATAGTACTCTAATCCAATTCTAAACTCCTAAAAATTATTCATTCATTTTAAAATCCATTCATTCAATAGACATTTACTCATTTTAACATGCTCACTTACCATGTTCTAAGCTCTATGTTGAATGCAACAAATAAATAGATTAGACACAGTTAAGACAGTCTCTGCTCTCAAGAAGCTCTAATCTCAGAGGAGACAGACAATAAGTATAAAGTTCCATGAAAATATAATAACTGTGGTGATACAGAAAGAGGCAAAAATATAGACTGGAAAGGCTTCAGAAGGGAAGTGATATCTGGACTAATTTTTACAGGGTTAGTAGGAATTAGCCAGGGAGAGAAAGTCAAGAAAGGGTTACAACAGAAAGTACTTCAAGTACAAAGACACAGAGGTATGAGAGAGTTGACAGTTTCAAAAAAAGTATTCTGGAGATGGTAAAACTGAGGCCCACAGAAAGGAAGATACTTCCCCTCAAGGTCACACAGCAAACTGGTGTCACAGCTAAGATTAGGAGCTTGGTTTTGGTCTCCCAGTCCAAAGCCCTTTCCACTAATGCCAATTACTAGTATTTGGTACTTTTCACATACATTATTTCCTCTGACTTACAAATGAGACAGGTATTAACATCCCTATTTAAAAGATGAGAAAAAGGAGGGCCAGAGAACAGTAGGAAATCACCCAACATGCAGGTTAGTGGCTGTGCTTCAACCCAAGGGTCCGTAACTCCCAGGCCAGTCTGCTTTCCATAATTCTATGTTCTAAGTATTACTGTTTAAAAAAAAATATGGTTCAGAGAAAAAGAATACATACAAGAGTAAACAGACGGCTAGGTCAGTGGCTTTTCTTATTTCATCATTTCGTAAGGGCTCTGGGCAAGGGCAACTTTTAAAAGAGTGAAATATTTTTTAAAAGTCAAGTAAGAATTATCAGGACAAAATCGAGAGCTGCTAAGCTGAGGAACCAGAAACCTCAGCTTTAAAAAGCAGTGCCAGTGTGCAGACTTGACCAAATCAGTCACATCAAATCCTCTTTAGAAAAAAAAAAAATCCTCTTTAGAAGTAGATAAGTTCAAAGAATAAATCAAAGGCCTTGTCAGATGATTCTTCCAAGCCTACAGACCAACCCAGTCCTTTCTTCTCATATGAATTCTCCTGCAGATTACTGAAAAAGAGAAACAAGCTACCCTAATATTTCTGGTCACTAAAAAAAAGTAAAATGGAAGTTTCCACCTGACTGCAAGAAACAGCATGTTCTGATTACAGGAGCACAAGCTGCGCTCTAAGCCCAGCTCTGTCACTGTTTGGCTGTGTGAATTTTCGCAGAGTATTTCGCATCGCTAGCCTCAAATACCTTAACTGCAAAAAATGAGGATTATAATGTCTGTCTTCAAGGGTTAAAATGAGGAGTAAATGAAAAAAAAATCAAGAAAATGCCTTGCTTGTCATTTGGTACATAACACAGGCTCACAAAATGTTCGTTTCCCTTACTTCTTTTCCTTCAGCCAAGATGGCAGATCCATCTTATGTCAACAGGAACATCAATAATCAACATAGCACTCTTTCCCACCAGGTTTAGACAAGGCCTCAGTCTTTCTCAACACAACATTCCAGACTATTCACTAGGTAAAAGCTATCTGTCATCTCCATAACCCATGCCCAGTGGTAAGTGATTTCTAGCCCTTAAAGTGGGCTATCCACGCTATCATCACATTCCCATCCTAAGGTTGCATCTAATCAGGGCTGGGGAGACAGAGGAGGTGGGTGCAAGGACAGGTGAACAGAAGCACAGTCTGGCTAAGATATAAAGCACAGCCAGCCAGCCACATACACCTAGCGCAGAACCAAGATCTTTATAGCAACAGAATTCCACCTTTGTGCTTGACCAGTCACATACCAAAGGGGAATTAAAAAACCTGGGAAGTGCTTACGTAATTTCTCCAAGATCTCCTCATCAGACATTTTAGGCTTCTTCTTCTGCTTCTCAGTATTCCGGGTCAGAGCATCTGGCAGAGTGGTATTATTCTCAGTAGGTGAAATGGGAGATGTAGCCACATCCCGAGTTGGAGTAATAGGAAGTGGTTCAATCACGGACCGTGTGTATACCTGCATTGTTGGTGCAAAAATTTGGCAAGGCCAGTCTCTCTTAGATGTGTGTGTTAGAACATCCACAGAAGAACAAATCCCAGTAAACTCATCCCTTCTCCTAGGTCAAAATCTATGTTACTCTTCCTCTATACTCAGGCTGTGAGGATGGAATGGCCTTCCTTGCTCTCACTATACACAACAAGGGTTAGTGAGAGTCTGAGCACTAAGATATTCAGTACAAGTTAGACAACTCTCATTATAAATAGTTTAAAGGACATTCTGTCATTAGATGGGAATCCCCTTCATCTGTAAAATTCTATTCTTTCCCACGCTGAAATGAACATCCTGTATTCCCATAGTACTTTCCACGGCTAATACAACACAACATTATCTTCATTTGAGTTACTGCCTCTTTAAATCCTGAACCCTCACAGAGAAGGAACTGCAATTGTTCTTCTTTAAGAGGCAGTAACAGTGTAGTCATTTAGATCACAGACTCTGGAACCTGACTGACTGGACTTAAATCCCAACTCTTATTCTGTTTTTTTTGTGTGTGCGGTACGCGGGCCTCTCACTGTTGTGGCCTCTCCTGTTGCGAAGCACAGGCTCTGGACGCGGAGGCTCAGTGGCCATGGCCCACAGGCCCAGCCGCTCCGTGGCATGTGGGATCTTCCCGGACCGGGGCATGAACCCGTGTCCCCTGCATCGGCAGGCGGACCCTCAACCACTGCACCACCAGGGAAGCCCCCAACTCTTATTCTTACCTTGTATGACTTTGGGCAGATTATTTAACTTCTCTATGCTTTAGTTTCCTCATTTGTAAAATGGTGATGTTAGTGATACCTATCTTATAGAGCTGCTGTGGTAATAAATTAATTAATGTGTGAAATGAGTAATATCACACCCCAAAGACACTAAGCTTTCAAATTTTGGCAAATATTATTATATTTCCTATTCATTCATTTACTTAATAAACATTTACTGAGAATCTATTCTTTGCCTTGCTGTACAAAATGCTGCCCCATCCACTATTCCTGTGAAGGAAGTCTTGGAGAAAGTCCTAACTGCAAGGCAAAAGGGATAAATGTCAGAAGATACGAGCAAACTGTATACTATTAATGTACAGAAGAGGTGATCATACGTTATACTGCCTTTCCCCAGGAGATGCATCAAGGCATTTATCACCTTTTTTCATAAAAATATCACAACAATTTTTTGGTTAGTCTATAAGCTCTATGAAGACAGGGAATCTGTGTCATTCATCCCTGAGTTCCTATATCTAACCAGTTGCCTAACAGAAAGCAAGCATTCAGGAAAATGTTTGATGAATCGATAAATAAATAAATAGGATTCTTCAGCTGGATCTTGAAGGATGGACATGATTTTAATAGGTAGAAAAGGGAGAGAACTTTCCACATAGGGGAAATAGCAATAAGTCAAGACACAGACCAGAGACTACAGCTTCTTTCCTGACTATTCCAGCATAATGATTTCTTAATTTTCTATTCTTGTACCTGTAGACAAACTATATCCCTGGCACCTTAACCTGTACTTTCATGCCTTCTCCTCCTCCTTTAGTTTTCTTGACATGCCTCCTTAAGGGCACGAACCCTGCTTTTTCCTTCTCTAAAATTCTCTTTTTCTGGCTCCCAGCACAGGTCTGCTCACATAAAAAGGCCACTGCGCTACGCTGGAATACAACCTGGACCTGGGGTCAATTACCTGCTTTCAGTTCTAGCTCTTTTGCTTACTTAGAGACTTTGGGTAGATCAATTAACCTCTCCAAATCTCAGCTTCTTCTATAAATTAGGAATTAACAATGTCTTTTTAGAAAGGAATGCTATCAAGATCAAATTTATCAATTCATTCAATACTAAATGCCTTTCTAAAACCTTCCAAGAGCTATATTAAGCACTGCAAATACATACATATATATATGTATTTGCATATATATGTGTGTAAATGTATGTGTGTACACACACACACACAGGAGTTCGTGGTTTAGTGGAAAAAATATTTAAATGAACATACTTGCAAAACAAAAAAACATACCAATATGAGATATCCTGAGAACGCTCCAATTTGAAGCTCATTTTCCTTAAAGTGATTTTGTAGCCTACAGAGAGGGTGATTCCACAGATTCCGCTTATAAATTCTAATCCTAAAAGGTCATCTAATCCTCCTGAGTTTCCTCCACAGCATCTCCATAGTCAGTCAACCAACATCTGCTTGAACACTTCCACGAATTCTCTAATCCAGAGACAATCTTTTCTTGTATTATCACAGAGTTTAAGCCCTAGATCATTCTTTCATTATGAAGCTCTTGTCATAATAAAAAGTCCAAACAAAGAAATACTAGTAGAGTATCATCTGATGAGAGATCAGTGCTCAATGATGCTAAACCATGTAAAAGGCAGATTGTGCCAAGTGAGGGCAGAGGGACCTGGCTATTCAGAGATGCAAGAACCTCAAAAGAAGTTAAATAAAAATCACTGCCGGGCTTCCCTGGTGGCGCAGTGGTTGAGAGTCTGCCTGCCGATGCAGGGGACGCGGGTTCGTGACCCGGTTTGGGAGGATCCCACATGCCGCAAAGCGGCTGCGCCCGTGAGCCATGGTCACTGAGCCTGCGCGTCCAGAGCCTGCGCTCCACAATTGGAGAGGCCCGCGTACCGCAAAAAAAAAAAAAAAAAAAAAAGCACTCCTGATGTCCAGCATATTAATATCACTAATGTTTTTATAAATTCTCTTGAGTCTTACAGTATCATCAATGATATACTAAGAGGCTGAACACTGCACATTTAACAGAGAAGAAAAGATCTATAGCAGACTAATATGTTGCTTCCCAGGAGACTGGAAATAATTTATGTTAGTCTTGCACTAAGTAACATTAATTCTGTATATCTTTCTGTATGTGAACAGGCTAAGTAAACTAGGCCTAAGTTGGTACAAAGACCAATTATCTAGGACACTTTGGGACTATATGCAAACTAATGATAAATAAATACACCACTTCTTGTCTTTAATCATACAGAAAATACCTTTCAATCAAGGTAATTTGGTGATTTCACCACCTGCAAAATCTAAGGACCGCTACCAGATTATTAAACCTCTAGGCCTCAGCACCCACCCCTCACTCCCCCTCCAAACTCTAATATATCACAAAGCTGCCCACGTCCGCAAAGACTCACAGATTTTGTGTGCTCTGGGCGTGGAGCAATCACTGGAGGTGGGGTAGCATCATCATCATCATCTTCATCTTCTGAAACTGGTAGCACTGCAGGGGTCTCAGACACCGTCTTCACGTTCTGCACAGTGGAGAAAAGCCAGATTCAGCATGTCCAGCTGACATGCAACTTAAGCTACCAGAGTCACCAATCTCCCAGAAGAAACCTTCTCCTGACACTCCTTCTGAAACACACATCAGCCTCAAGATCTCCACCTTTCTGTAGCCAGTCTCAGGAACTCAGCCACCTTCCCTCTCTTCTTTTAGATACCACTCCCCACTCAGGCCCTTGGGGGCTTCCTTCTCCCACCCAAAGCCTAACTGTGGATGGGGAAACCAGCTTACAGCTTCTCTACGTGCCTAGCCCAATCCAAACCCTGAACACAAGATCATAGTTCCTTCTTCTTCTATGAATTTTACTCCCTATGCTAAAGAGAGGATAAAGTACAAAATGCAGGGGAGGGATCAAAAGTTTGGGATTTCATAAAGTTTATCATTGTAATTCCTTAGTCTTTTCTGATACGATAAAAGTGGAAGTCCTGAGAGGCCTTTCCCTGTCCTTTTCCTTTCTTTACAAAAACTTACTGCAACCATTATGCCATCAGGTGCCCTTGCCTCAACCTGAAGATACAGAACATCAGAAGACCCTTGTCTCAAGAAGACAATGAGTTTTTCCCCAGATTGGATGCTATCTATTTCACTAAGCTTTTGCCCTTTCCTGGAATGAACCTTACCAGCACCACTGATTGAATATGCTATAATCTCAGCAACTTGATTTTCCCATGTAAACTGTACCAAAGCTGGGCTAAGACTGGCAGGTTTTAGGGCAGGTCCAGGCAAAAAGATCATACCATTACTGTTTATAACACATATTCAAGAGACAAAATAGCTCCAAAACATGAGATTTTTGATAGAGATTAAATGATTACAGTGTAGGGCCAGAGAAGCAAGGGATTTTTTGTATATATTGATATAATTCAACAGTTTCAGATATTTTCAGAGCATCTGCTTTGTGCTCAGTAAGATACTGTGATGAATGCTTTTGATATAAATGCACAAAAATGAAAAAGATGGCCCATGTCCTAAAGCAGCTCACCATATGATGCAGGAGACAGAGGGACAATTCCCTTCTGCTGCCATTTGGGACCTCTGGAGAGAGGAATGTCAGGAGTCAGATTGACAGGGGATATGTGAAGGAACTGTCTAGTCAAATGTTAGTCTAGAGCTACTGTGTGGGAGCCTGGTCTTTACTACATTTAACATACTAAGATAAAGAAAACTGGCAAGCTCATAGATTCTAACAGGGCCTCCAGTGCAGGGCATAACTAGAAAACTGCCAGTGACAGGCATATGTAAGCAACTAGCTTTGGTGATCACAGGCAATGAATCCATCCTCTGGGTCTCAAGTTTCATCACTCGAGGAACGTGGAAGAATAGGACAGGTATAATTTGAGGGGTGACCCTAAGTCACTTTTAGTTCTAAAATCCAATAGAGGTTCTTCCCTTGTCAAAGCACATATTTTGATATTTTTCTGCTCTAATTTCTTTTCTCCCTAATATTTCACTCAGCAAAATTTAACTAGGAACCCAAAATGAGAATGAGGTTAACTCAGCAGCCTCTTCATCATCAGGTGAAGAGGCCCTAGGTCTGACTAATGTAGACTATAAACACTTGTTTGTTGCCTCCTAAAACTCTATAAAGAAGGGGATTTCTGTTTTCCACAGGTGATGGCTTTGTGTGGTAGTATTAACAACTACCAGAATCAAGAGATTTAGGTTTTTGTCCCAGATTTTTATTTCTTATCCCTGTGTTCTTTGGCAAGCCTGTCCCACTCTAAGCTACAGTTTCTCATCCATAAAATGGAGGTGATGACAGATGCTCTCTGCCTACCTCAGAGGGCCACTGGGAGGAAGAAATGAAGTGATGTGAGTATACAAGCACTTTGTAAATGGCAAGGGGCTAGAAAGATGTAAGGAATCAATTAAATTATCATTATGTTTAATAACACAAACCTCTTTTTTAAGAAGTGACTTCAACTCACCCATTCATTCACTGTGTACCAGGCTCTATTCAAAGCTCTGGGGCTATACTGAAGAACAAATTAGATAAAGCGCCTGGTTTTATGGATTACATTTGAGAAGAAGATACAGTCAAAATTAATCACCAAACTACCAGGCAGTAATAAGATAAACACAGGAGAACAGAGAATGGTTGAGGGTAGGGAATTATTACTTTACATACAGTAGTCATGGAAAGGCCTCTCTAATGGCCTGAATGAAATGAGAAAATGAGCCATCAGACCCTCTGGGAAAAGAATATTCCTGGCAGATGGAAGAAATACAAAGACTCTGAGAGAAGGGGACATGCTTGGTGTGTTCCCAAAACCTCCAGGTGCCTACCTATACTACTGAGAAGTGCTTATGATTTTAAAACTGCTGAACTTTGGGTAGAAACATAGGAATCTCTGACGTTCTGGCCCAGGATTGCTCCCAACCATCCCACCCTAGCTCCATCAGAGGAGGGGTTCTTCCAGGACGAGGTAGGCTGTAACTATGGGACCCAAGAGGGCTTACATTCATTTGAAGCAGTGGGCAATGCCCAGGCCCAGTGGTGCCATCAGTGGAAGTGACCTCCCAGAGGTAGTAGCAGGAGAGTGTCAACCACTACTAGCCTGAGGTTGCAATACTGAATAAGGCAAACAAATTCTGGCCAAAGGTACAGCAGACACTAGAGAGAGGCCCCATACTAGTCATACATGTCTGGCTCTGTGCATGTACCTAAAAACTTCGGAAGAGCCAAGCAGAACGTAGAAGTTTCTGGACAGCCCTGAAAGAGGTCTCAATAATTAGCAAGGATATAGATTTTAACAACACTATCAATCAACTCAACCTAACTGACATGTACAAAACTTCCCACCCAAGTTCTACAGAACACACATTACTTTTAATCACTTATGGGTAATTCTTCAGATAGAACATATGCTGGGCCATAAAACACATCTCAATAAATTTTGAATGACTGAAAACACACAAAATGTATTCTTTCACCACAGTAGAATTAAATTAGAGATAAACAACAAAAAGGAAATTTCTCCAAAGAAGATAAACAAATGCCAAAAAGCACATGAAAAGATGCTCAACATCATTATTAGGAAACGCAAATCAAAACCACAATGAGATACCACTTCCTATCCACTGAGATGGCTATAATCAAAAGACAGACAATAGGGACTTCCCTGGTGGTCCAGTGGCTAAGACTCCACGCTCCCAATGCAAGGGGCCCAGGTTCAATCCCTGGTCAGGGAACTAGATCTCACATGCCACAACTAAAGATTCCACATGCCGCAATTAAATATCCCACATGCTGCAACTAAAAAGATCCCACACGTGGCAATGAAGATCCCCATGCTGCAATTAAGACCCGATGCAGTCAAATAAATAAATAAATATTTTTTAAAAATGACAGACAATAACAAATGTGGGGGAAGATATGGAGAAATTAGAAGCCTCCTAACGTTGGTGGGACTTTAAAAGGGTGCAGCCACTGTGGAACACAGCCTAGCAGTTCCTCAAAAGGTTAAACATAGAGTCACCATACGACTCAGAAATTCTACTCCTAGGTATATACCAAATAGAAATGAAAACATAGATCCACACCAAAACTTGTACATGAATGTTAGTATGAGCATTATTTAGAATAGCCCAAAAGAAGAAACAAGCCAAATGCCCATCAACTGATGAATGTAAAAAATGTAGTATATCAATACAATAGAATATTACTCAGACATAAAAAGGAATCATGCTGATACATGCTACAACACGGATGAACCTCGCAAGCTTTTAAGTGAAAGAAGCTAGACACAAAAGGCTACATGTTATACAAGTCCATTTATATAAAATGTCTAGAAAAGGTAAATTTATACAGACAGAAAGATCAGTGGTTTCCTAGGGTTAGGCATGGGAGTTTGAATGAAGTGTAAATGAGTACAAGGGAACTTTTGTGGTGGTGGCAATATTCTAAAACTAGACTAGTGATAGTTGCACAAGTCTATAAATTTAATAAAATCATTGAACTGTACAATCAGTATGGGTGAATTTTATAGTATGTAAATAATACCTCAATAATGCTGCCTTTTAAAAGTTAAATTTTTAAATTATATGTAAAACCAGTAGGTTCTCATTACACATTTCATATAATACAGATATACAAGGAGTTAGAAGTGAAAATTCCTCAGGAATGCCTGACAAAGATGGCAGATTGAACACAGGCATTTATTTCTTAAAACCTCACTAGAACTATAATAAACGAATGGCCTTTTAAAGGCATTAAACCCGAAGGTTGGAGAGAACAGGATAGGAGGCAAGATTAGCAAAGGAGGCAATGACTGATGGATGAGCAGTAACTGTCAAGGAGAATGATTCCAAAGCTGATGGTAGGCAAACCTGAAAACCAATCTACATATCTATGCTGCAAAATCAAGGCAAGGTAAAACAGAGTAAATATTTTTAAAAACAGAGAATCAGTCCAGGAAGTCTAAAAAACCAGGAGTTCCAGTAAGAGAAAACAAAGAAAAGTGGGGAAGACATCATCAACGAAATAATTCAGGAAAATTTCCTAAAACTGAAGCCTTGAGTCCAGGTTGAAAGAGTCCACAAAGCTCCTCACAAATTAAGTAGGTGAATATAGGGATGTAATTATGAAATTTCAAAGCAGTGGTGACAATAAAGATGCTACAAACTTCCCAAGTGAAAAATAAAAAATAGGTCAGATGCAAAGATGCAAGAATAAATAGCTTTGAACTTGAATAGCCAATGCTGAAAGCTAGATGACAAAAGGGCAATGTTTTCCAAATACTGGTAGAAAATTATTTTCAACCCAGAATTCCATATTCAGCCAAATATCAATCAAATGGTAGAATAGAATAGAGGCGCTCCATTTTGAGACCTGAAATATATTAAATATTTACTTTCTCAAAGCTACTGGAAGATGGACTCCACCAAACTGGGAAGCCAACTAAAAATGAAGAAGCATTGCAAAGAGAAACTCCAATACAGAAATTTCAAAGACAATAATCTTAAAAAACAATAATATTAATCTTCTAATCCTCTAATTCTTCCTGAATCTCCTTGAATAATCTTCTGTGTCCCTTATTCTCATACTTTCCATGTGTTTTTATATTTTATATCAATCATCCACCTTTACATGCATTTTTTAATCCTTGGGAATTTGTTTCTTCAACTATACTTTTAATTTCTAAGAATTCTTTTTTTATCCTCTGATTGATCTACCTGCAGTGTTTTTGTGGATGCAACATCTATAGAACCTCTCAATATATTAGATTTTTTAAAACTTTCTTTCCTGAATTATCAATTTCCTCTGGGGTCAGTTTTATTTCTTTTTCTTGGTCCTTTTCTTTAACGCTTTGTTTCTCTCAAATGTCTAGAGATCCTTGGCTCTCCCCTCATATTTATCAGTGAAAAACCATATTAATTAGTGTATTCGACTAGCATGAGTTTCCTCTGTAGTTGTGTAAGTCTATTTCTCTGCTGTACCTTCCTCTGAATGGGAGGTCTGATGCAGTCTGTATGTGAGTTATACAGATGTGGTAACTGGCAAGCATCACTTTAGGGTGAGCTGCCATGGAAGAGTATGTATGGTATGTATACCTCTCCTCCCAGTTGTCAAAAGCATCAGGAATTTATCCTTGGGATGCAGAAATTTAATGTATTTTCTTCCACTGCAGAGCTATTTCTCCTTTTTCCTCTACTTTATGCCTGTTGCACAGATCTGTAGTTAACTCCAGTTCTGCTCTGCTTCTCTCTCTTCTCTCCCTGTACCCACACTAGGCATTTTCCTCAAGTAGGCAGTTTACCTTCTTCAGACACGTATCTGGTTTAAGCTTAGGATCAACCTTCTGGTACCTTTTGCTCACTGTAACATGGACACTGCCCCTGCTGTTTCACTTACAGAATTTAATTTACTCTTGAAGATGACCCAAGATTCCTTCCTTTTTTTTTTTTTTTGCAGTACGCGGGCCTCTCACTGTTGTGGCCTCTCCCGTTGCGGAGTACAGGCTCCAGACGCGCAGGCTCAGCGGCCACGGCTCACGGGCCAGCCGCTCTGCGGCACGTGGGATCCTCCCGGACCGGGGCACGAACCCGCGTCCCCTGCACCGGCAGGCGGACTCTCAACCACTACACCACCAGCGAAGCCCTCCTTCCTGCTTTTTATATATATTCTCTCAGACCATTTTCTCTTGAGCTACTCTTATCTTCTTAGGAAATTTGTCTTCCACATACATACAGCAGCTGTGCTTTCGGCTGCTCCAATCAATCTGATCTTATCTGCTTTCTACCTTCCATGAATTCCCGACAATGGTTTATTAACATCCTGTTTTTGTTTTGGAGCACTGTTTTGAATTAATTTTTTATGTATCTTTTCTGAAATTAAGAAATTTAGTATAGCAGGAGACGTAAACATATGAATTCACCCCACTACACTGACCCAATTTCCAGAGGAATCTTTCTAAGATGGTAGTTTAGACTAAAACGCACAACTAACTATCTCACTTAAAATACTTCCGATTTAAAATATTTCCTTAGGAGACCTTCAAGATGGCGGAGGAGTAAGAAGTGGAGATCACCTTCCTCCCCACAAATACATTAGAAATACATCTGCATGTGGAACAACTCCTACAGAACACCTACTGAATGCTAGCAGAAGACCTCAGACTTCCCAAAAGGTAGGAAATGCCCCACGTACCTGGGTAGGGCAAAAGAAAAGGGAAAAAAGAGAGACAAAAGAATAGGGATGGGACCTGAACCTCTGGGAGGGAGCTGTGAAGGAGGAAAAGTTTCCACACATTAGGAAGCCCCTTCACTGGCAGAGACGGGGGTGGGGGTGGGAAGCTTCAGGGCCACGGAGGAGGGCACAGCAACAGGGGTGCAGAGGGCAAAGTGGAGAGATTCCCGCACAGAGGATCGGTGCTGACCAGTCCGCTCACCTGCTGGGATGGGTGGGGGCTGGGAGCTGAGGCTCGGACTTCGGAGGTCAGATCCCAGGGAGAGGACTGGGGTGGGCTGTGTGAATACAGCCTGAAGGGGGCTAGTGCATCACAGCTAGCCAGGAGGGAGTCCAGGAAAAAGTCTGGAGCTGCCAAAGAGGCAAGAGACCATTGCTTCGGGGTGCTCGAGGAGAGGGGATTCAGAGCACCGGCCTAAACCAGCTCCAGAGACAGGTGCAAGCCACGGCTATCAAACGGACACCAGAGATGGGCATGAAACACCAAGGCTGCTGCTGCAGCCACCAACAAGCCTGTGTGCAAGCACAGGTCAATATGCACACCTCCCCTCCAGGGAGCCTCTGCAGCCCATCACTGCCAGGGTCCCGTGATCCAGGGACAATTTCCCCAGGAGAAAACACGGCATGCCTCAGGCTATGGCAATGTCATGCTGGCCTGTGACGCCGCAGGCTTGCCCCACATTCCGTACCCCTTGCTTCCCCCGGCCTGAGTGAGCCAGAGCCCCCTAATCAGCTGTTCCTTTAACCCCGTCGTGTCTGAGCGAAGAACAAAACTCCTCAGGTGACCTACATGCAGAGGCGGGGCCGAATCCAAAGCTGAACCCCAGGAACTGTGAGAACAAAGAAGAGAAAGGGAAATTTCTCTCAGCAGCCTCAGGAGCAGCGGATTAAATCTCCACAATCAGTTTGATGTACCCTGCATCTGTGGAATACATGAATAGACAAAAAATCATCCCAAAATTGAGGCGGTGAACTTTGGGAGCAACGATATATACATTTTTTTCATTTTTCTCTTTTTCCCGTGTGCCTGACAGGGTCTTGATGCTCACACCGGGTGTCAGGCCTGTGGCTCTGAGGTGGGAGAGCTGAGTTCAGGACATTGGTCTACCAGAGACCTCCTAGCTCCATATAATATCAAACAGCAAAAGCTCTGCCAGAGATCTCCATCTCAACGCTAAGACGCAGCTCCACTCAATGACCAGCAAGCTACAGTGCTGGACACCCTATGCCAAGCAACTAGCAAGACAGGAACACAACCCTACCCATTAGCAGAGAGGCTGCCTAAAATCATAATAAGATCACAGACACACCAAAACACAACACTGGATGGGGTCCTGCCCATCAGAAAGAGAAGATCCAGCCTCAGCCACCAGAACACAGGCACCAGTTCCCTCCACCAGGAAACCTACACAATCCACTGACCAACCTTACCCACTGGGGGCAGACACCAAAAACAACGGGAATTACGAACCTGCAGCCTGTGAAAAGGAGACCCCAAACACAGTAAGTTAAGCAAAATGAGAAGACAGGGAAACACACAGTAGATGAAGGGACAAGGTAAAAACCCACCAGAACAAACAAATGAAGAGGAAATAGGCAGTCTACCTGAAAAAATATTCAGAGTAATGATAGTAAAGATGATCCAAAATCTTGGAAATAGAATGGAGAAAATACAAGAAAGGACTAGAAGAACTAAAGAGCAAACAAACAATGATGAACAACAAAATAAATGAAATTAAAAATTTTCTAGAAGGAATCAATAGCACAATAACTGAGGCAGAAGAACGGATAAGTGATCTGCAAGATAAAATAGTGAAAATAACGACCACAGAGCAGAATACAGAAAAAAGAATGAAAAGAATTGAAGATAGTCTCAGAGACCTCTAGGACAACATTTATCGCACCAACATTCAAATTATAGAGGTCCCAAATAAATAAGAAAAAGAAAGGGTCTGAGAAAATCTTTCAAGAGATTATAGTTGAAAACTTCCCTAATATGGGAAAGGAAATAGTCAAGCCCAGGAAGCACAGAGAGTCCCATACAGGATAAATGCAAGGAGAAACAGGCCAAGACACATATTAATCAAACTACCAAAAATTAAATACAAAGAGAAAATAGTAAAAGCAGCAAGGGAAAAACAATGAATAACATACAAGGGAATGCCCATAAGGTTAACAGCTGATCTTTCAGCAGAAACTCTGCAAGCCAGAAGGGAGTAGCAGGACATATTTAAAGTGATAAAAGGGAAAAACCTACAACCAAGATTATTCTACCCAGCAATGATCTCATTCAGATTCAATGGAGAAATTAAAACCTTTACAGAAAACCAAAAGCTAAGAGAATTCAGTACCACCAAACCAGCTTTACAACAAATGCTAAATGAACTTCACTAGGCAGGAAACACAAGAGAAGGAAAAGACGTACACTAACAAACCAAAAACAATTAAGAAAATGGTAAAAGAACATACATCGATAATTACCTTAGGGGTAAACAGATTAAATGCTCCAACCAAAAGACAAAGACCGGCCGAATGGATACAAAAACAAGACCCTTATATATGCTGTCTACAAGAGACCCACTTCAGACCTAGGGACACATACAGACTGCAAGTGAGGGGATAGAAAAAGATATTCCATGCAAATGGAAATCAAGAGAAAGCTGGAGTAGCAATTCTCATATCAGACAAAAGAGACTTTGAAATAAAGACTATTACAAAAGACAAGGAAGGACACTACATAATGGTGAAGGGATCAATACAAGAAGAAGATATAATAATTGTAAATATTTATGTAACCAACATAGGAACACCTCAATATATAAGGCAAATGCTAACAGCCATAAAAGGGGAAATTGACAGTAACACAATAATAGTAGGGGACCTTAACACCCCACTTTCACCAATGGACAGATCATCCAAAACGAAAATAAATAAGGAAACACAAGCTTTAAATGACACATTAGGGATTCCCTGGTGGCACAGTGGTTGAGAGTCCACCTGCCGATGCAGGGGTCATGGGTTCATGCCCAGGTCCGGGAAGATCCCACATGCCGCGGAGCGGCAGGCCTGTGAGCCATGGCCGCTGGGCCTGAGCGTCCAGAGCCTGTGCTAAAACAAAACAAAACACACACTAAAAATAGAACTACCATACGACCCAGCAATCCCACTACTGGGCATATATCCTGAGAAAACCATAATTCAAAAAGAGTCATGTACCACAATGTTCACTGCAGCTCTATTTACAATAGCCAGGACATGGAAGCAACCTAAGTGTCCATCGACAGATGAATGGATAAAGAAGATGTGGTACATATATACAATGGAATATTACTAAGCCATAAAAAGAAACGAAATTGAGTTATCTGTAGTGAGGTGAACGGACCTAGAGTCTGTCATACAGAGTGAAGTAAGTCAGAAAGAGAAAAACAAATACCGTACGCTAACACATATATATGGAGTCTAAAAAAAAAAAGGTTCTGAAGAACCTAGGGGCAGGCCAGGAATAAAGTAGCAGACATAGAGAATGGATTTGAGGACACGGGGAGGGGGAAGGGTAAGCTGGGATGAAGTGAGAGAGTGGTATGGACTTATATATACTACCAAATGTAAAATAGATAGCTAGTGGGAAGCAGCCACATAGCACAGGGAGATCAGCTCAGTGCTTTGTGACCACCTAGGGGGTGGGATAGGGAGGGTGGGAGTGAGACGCAAGAGGGAGGAGATATGGGGATATAGGTATATGTATAGCTGATTCACTTATAAAGCAGAAACTAACACACCATAGTAAAGCAATTATACGCCAATAAAGATATTAAAAAAAATAAAAATTAAATAAAATACTTTCTTAGCTCCAGCACAGAGACCAAGTTCTTTTGCCTGACATGATGGATCCTTAACAACTTGGCATTTGTTCATGCTACCTCACACAAGAAAGCATTGATTGCCCTTTTCTCTGGCTAGTATCATTGCCTATGTTTACCTGAAACTGTATTATCAATCCTTGTTTACGTGTTCTGATTCCTCACTAAACTGTAAGATCAAGAGCAATGACCTTACCTGCCCTTGATCTTAGGCACTCAAAGAGCCTATCACATAATAGATGATCATTTTATAAATGAGAATTCAGGCACTTAAGTGCTATGTAATCTGGGAGATATATCTCAGACCAATGAGCCACAAATAAAAGAATTTTCGAGCTAGAAGAAACCTTAAAGGTTATGTTTATTAAATGAACAAATCGTAGGGCCCAAGAACCTTGTGCAAACTGTTCTGTACTACCAAGCAGAATAAATCACTCCATTAAATATGACCCCCATGGTACATTATTCATGTACCCCTCTTGCAGCCCTTATCCTTCTATTCTGTTGTTAATTTTTTCTCAAGGACTAAGACAGTGTAAAATTTATCTGTGTATCACTAACACCTGGGCACAAAGCAAGTGCTAAGTAAATATCTATGGTATGAATGTATAAATGAATGCTGAGGAGAACTGAATTTTGTATTGGTTTCTACTACTAATTCATTCAAGGATAGGGAGCAAGTCACATAATCTCTCTGAGTCCCAATTTCTTAACTTGTGTCATGGAGGTTATAATCTCATCCAATTATTTCCCAAATCAATTGGAAAGATCTGTGTGAAACCAATATGGAAAACAATGCAATACTACCACAGTACAAACCAATACTACCACAGTCACATATCCCCCATGTGAAACTAGTAAGAAAATAAAGAGGACTGAGCCACAGGGAAAAGTCTGAGTTGGGGAGAAAAATGTCCTTTACAGCCTGGTAAACCAGTACACGTTTTTACCAAGCAGGTGTCATCCTCTCTGCCATATGGCATGAGCCCCAGGGCCCCTCCTCCTCACTAAGGAACAACAGAGCTAAGGCTTTACTGCAGTCTCCTTTATAAGACCTCTCTGACATCATCTTTCTCAGTTCCCTGCCACAGTGAAAACAATCCAGGACAGGGACTCAGACGACCCTAGTTCTAATCTGGTTGTGCCACAATAGCAATTATGAGCCTTCAGGAAAGTCTGTTTTCCTACCTGTGAAGTGGGGATGCTAATCTGTTCACTAAGTAATTGTGAGGACTAATTATGCTAACATACATAAAGTTACTAGCACACTGCCTGGCACATATTAGCTACACGATAAATAATAGCTGTTACTCCTCCTATAAAGGCATAAAGACATTTGTGCCACAAGGCACAGCTCAGCTTTGGTTAAGGTCCCTTCTTCAATAATTTGCAGTTCAATAATGGGGAGAAACTCCCAAGGATCTTAACATTAGCAAATTCTTCCCCACCTTTTAATTGTATCTATTCCATTTGATGAAAGAATGAATAAGGGGAAAGCGATGCAGACTGGGAATCAGATATCTACTGCCATTAACCATTCTCAATTTCAGTTTTATCATCGATTATACAAGGATAATAACCCACCTCATTAAACTCCTATGAAGATTAAAAGAGGTAGTGAATAAGAAAGGACTCAGTATGCTACAAGGCAATGGACATATGAACATTTTTTATCATTGATTACAGTATAAATGACTCAGAATAAACCAATCCCCATTGCTGAAAGCATGGTTCAAAGAATTTGGATGGTGACTCAGTATTGTGTTAGAATGTATGACTCCCCCACTTAAAATTCTTCAATAGCTTCTCATTACCTTTAAGATAAAGTTAAAATTCCTACATGATCTGACCTTCCTCCCCTCCCCTCCCCTCCCCTCCCCACCACCCACCTCTAGTCCCTTCACACTTCACATCCCAATCATAACAAACCACTTGCAGTTCTCTGTACAAGCCTACCTCACGAACTTCCTTGTCTTGGCACATGCTAATTATTCTCTGTCGGGAATACGCTTGTCTCTTCATAATTCTTCCCCAAGATAACGAATTCAGCTCAGACTGCACCATCAAGAAGCTTTCTTTATACACCCAACCTTTTATTCAGTAAATTGTTCCTTGCCAGATGCCAGGGATCCAGTAATTGACAAGTGAGACACAGCCCCTGGCCTCGTGAAGTTTTAGCAGGCTGCACTGTAAGTGTTTGTGCCTTCGTGTCACTTACAGGATTGGGAGATTCTTAGGAGTTGGGATAATGTCTGATTCATCCCTATATTGCCACTTCTCCACACAGGACCTGGCATAGAATAGGGGCTTTGCAAATGTTTAGTAAATCAATATGAAATAACCAACTTTGCACAAGAGACAACACTGGATATAAAGAATAGCAGTATTCTAGTATATAAGTCACAGCTTAATAGCCATTAAGACCCTTTTGGATACATCAGCATCTCATCTTATAATCTGCCTTGGAAAACAGAATTTGTAAGTTATGAAGGGCAGAGGGACCTTTGAGGTCACCAGTGACTCCTATCACATTCCTTCAAGTGATAGGGCATTCACTACAACTTCAGAGGACAGAATGAATGACCTTAAATTAATAGGATCTGCTCCCTTCAACAATTAGCCCTAATCCTGGTTTTGTAGACCCAACCAACCCAAAAGAAAGAATTCTCCTCTAAATGCAACTATTTGAAGACATCTCTAAGTAAAGTGTATCATTCTCATTTATTGATGAAAAAACTGAAGCTCAGAAAGGCAAACTGGCTTTCGTAAGGGTCAAAGTGAAAACTGAAAATTGAGCCTAGCAGCCAGTTCTTCTGGTTCCAGGGTTAGGATTTCTAGCGCATTCATAAATTAAAGCTGGAAGGGATGTTTGTTGTTTATTAAGTCCAATTCCTTTACTCTGAGGCCCAGGGTGGGAAAGTGACCAAGATGAGTACCCCCCAGCCCAGGCTCTGCATCTACCACACTTGACTTGATCCCTAAAAAATCATACCTGCCCATATCAGAATAGAGGAAATAAAGGCTTACCAAAGTGTTAGAAGAATTATAATCCTCAGCTGATTTATCTGCAAAAGGAAAAAGACAAGGGACTCAGTCAGTAAACAATTACAGTTAATCCTTTCTTGAGACCTAAGGAAGCCTATTCACTAAAGCACTTGCCAAGCTCAGAATAATAACAGTGTTACTGGTACTACAGGCCCAACACCATTTTAAACACATTATACACATTACGTCCTCTAATCCTCACTACAGTTCTCAGTACTATTAGTATGTCCACTTTCACAGATTTGGAAACTGATGTTCAGAGAAGAGAAGTAATTTGTCCACAAATTACTTAGCACAAAGGTTATTAGGAGTCAAGATTTGAATCCTGGTCTAATTCTAAATACTAGGTTAGAACTATATCCACATCATCAGGCCTCAATGATCAAGGAAATTTCCTGTATTCTAAGAGAAAGGGAAAGCATTCCTGGCTGGCATCACCCTGAGCCATCTATAACAAATCATGACCAGCAAGTGGCTTTAGCTTTTAGAAAGGATCCTTCTACATCCATGTCTATTCCCCACAAGGAGAGAAAGACTAAGCCTTAGGAAAAGAGATGCATTAGTCATCTCAAGTATAATTAAAGGCAGGGTCTTACTTCTAAGAATAGGTCCAAGCTCCTTCAATCAGATAATCACCATATTTTATTAATTCCGAGACATGTATTTTTTCACGTTAACATCTCAGAAAGAGATGTGTCCTACAATCAAAAGTATTTCATGATTTAATTGGCAGCTTCTTTTTCTTTAGGGGCATGTAAAATAACAATGCACCTTACAATCAATGATATCTTAGACTTGATAAACTATGAAACAGACCCAATGGAAATCTTAGCAAGAAAATAAGTTTAAAGACCAAGTATTGTGTTTGGATTTATTCTTTAATTCCTAAAAGTCCAAGAAGAAATTGATTTCACCAGTTCACCACCAATGGGAATTAAGGAGAAGAAATATTATATCAAATCCTACATCTTCCTCACCGAGAAACAAGCCCAGAGAATGTCCAAGATCTCAATTCCATCATACATGAAAGTATCAGGTATAGCTTCTTTGGTCCTATGACAAATTATGAACCCATAAACTGTGACAATATGTTCTTAAAACAAACCCTGAATAGCCAGCTGTACTCTGGATAAATCAATTCAGGATATAGCTTAAACATAATTCACTTGTTTTTCTTGTCCAAAAGCACATTCTATACCAAGTGCAATACTATGCCTTCCTTGCACCACCCCTAACCTTATGTACTGCTAGTATTTTTGAGGACTGGGTATTCTGGTAATAAATATATCTCCACCATATAAAAAATAAGTACGTTTGCTCCTTTTAAATGTGATGTACAATTTCTGTATATAAAAATCAAATTCCATAGCACAGAATGACAGAGCAGAAAGTACTTGCAATCCCTTCATTTTACAAATAAATAAACTAGGGTTCAGAGGAAAAGAAACTGGTTCAAGGTTACATAAACCAGTCGCAAAGTAGGGCTAAAACCCAGAACCTGGCATTGTCAATCTAGTCAAGGCTTTGCTTATCACATTAGCTACTAGTTGGTACAGAAGATAAAGTGATGAAAAGACAGGAAACTTAACAAAAACTTGGCACGGAGGACTGTGCTTGGGCTTTTAGACAGCGAAGGATTTAAAGGTCCAAGTTGAAAACACACTTCCAACACTGGTATATCATTCAACTGATATGTTGAGGTTCTATGAATAAGTCACTTAATTTCTCTGAGCCTAATTAATTTCCCTGAGTCTGCAAAATGGGGATAATGCCCTTGCGTTTCCAATCTCCCAAGGCCGTCATGAGAATCAAATGAGATGGTTTATGTGCAAGCATATACAAATTGAAGTAGTGTTATCATAATTAATAGTATGAGAAGAAAGGAAATAGGAAAATGAGAGATAGGACATTAAAAATAACTGTGCCAGGGCTTCCCTGGTGGCGCAGTGGTTGAGAGTCCGCCTGCCGATGCAGGGGATGCGGGTTCGTGCCCCGGTCCGGGAGGATCCCACATGCCGCGGAGCGGCTGGGCCCGTGCGTCATGGCCACTGACTGAGCCTGCGCGTCCGGAGCCTGTGAGGCGCAACGGGAGAGGCCACAACAGTGAGAGGCCCGCGTACCGCAAAAAAATAAAAAATAAAAAAATAACTGTGCCATAAACAACAAGGTCCTGCGTATAATACAGATAACTATAATCAGTATCCTGTGAAAAACCATAATGGAAAAGAATATTTTAAAAAAGAATGTATTTATAACCGAAGCACTTTGCTGTACAGCAGTAATTAACACAACATTGTAAATCAACTATACTTCAATTAAAAAAAAATTTTTTTTTAAAGTGCCAAATATACAGTTTTGCTTGGAGTTGCCTTGGTCTTCAACTTACAGAAAACAAAAAATCCCTCACGTGTGTATGCATGTGCACACACACACACATTTGCACAAATTTATACACACAGAAGTAGCTGTATGGACACATATCTATACATTCTACACATATACACTCAATGTTATTCATTTATGCATGCATGGAACATATACACAATTACCTGAATGTGTATATCTATACCCATATTCACTCATAAATACTTAAGTGGACTTTAATTCCAAACATATGCAAACCCACATAGCTATGCTTCCATATACATAAATAGTATTTGTACACATCTACACACATATACATAAAAACAGATTCTTCGAAAGACTTTGCTGCTGAGGCTTTCAAAGCCAGCTTCTAATCTGAAGTCTCCACGACAAACTCTTGAAAACACAAGCCGTAACCTAGAAAACTTTCCTACCCATCACCCCTCAACCCCAATACTGCCTTGGAATGACCCAGTCCCTCAATGGAAGAAGTGATACAGACCCAGCAGGCCAGATATCAGGAAGGAAACATGCTAGGAACATGTATGACACTCTACTGGGCACCACTATGCAGCATGAGCAAAGCTGCAGTCTGTCATCCTCACCATCTGTGCCTACTGCTGCAAGCCAGATACTTGCTGGGGAAAGCATCCTTCAAAATTAGCTAGTTCATCCCGGCTCTCACCTTCCCCAACAATACTGCCCTTTGAAAGAGACAGCATGAACACCAGAAAAAGCACTGGACTCAGAGTTAAGACCAGTGGTTAAGAGATCACTAATGTAGCCACATTAGAAAGGCATTTTGGGCTCTAATGTTTGCAAAACAAGGGGAAACTGGAAGTGGTATATACTAAAGATACTTCTTGCCCTAACATTCTAAGATGCTATATACAAGGCAAGTTTCCAGAAATGTAGGCCTTCCTATGACTTGCCTAAGAAAAGAAAAATCTCTCTGCTATGTAAGGAGGTGCTCCAAATAGAGTTACTAGAAGCAAGTGGTAAACTGAAAAGGTACTGGTCTAGGAATTAGGAGACCTGGATTCTAATCCCAATTCTGCAATTAAAAACATTCTGAAAAACACAGTCCCTTATACATATAGAGAGAGTACATCTAAAGAACATTTATTATTACTGGCCAGTTTTTCATTGGACTGATTGGACTGATAAAAATCAGTTCCTTGAGGAAGAAATTGGGCTTGCCTACTTAACTGGGTTATCACATAACCTACTGATATTGAAAACGATGATAATGATGGCTACATTTTCATGGTGCCATTTTGCAACCTATAAAGAACTTTCGTATCAATGAGCTCATTTATCCTCATTACAACCTCTTGAGATAGGAATTATTATTCTCATTTTGAAGCTCAAAGAAATGAACTACTAGAACATAATGAGTATCAGAATCTAGATCTTCTAGCACAAAGTCTATGTTCTTAACACGTAATATCACAGTACTTTTTCAAAACATGCAGTTTCAGAGTAAAGACTCAAGTTTGATGCAAAAACCCATCATCTTGGCTCTCAAATTCCAAAATTCCATCTTAGCGAACGTGCCATCTCCACTCTTTTGAAAAACGCTCTTCCTCCACCCCACACCAATAGGCATCTACTAAGATGAAAACCTCTTTTTTCCTAGACTGCCCTGGACACAATCCCCATACCTGTAAAGCTCATGTACTTCTGGCTGTTGGAGGTCTTCTTCGAGTTATAAAATTCTAATACATCCAGGACAGCCTGCGGGTTTTTCTTCTGCTCCGACTTGGTGATATTTGATGTCTGAAGCAAGCGGGCCCACTGCTCTGGCATCCCCTACAAGAGAGACATGCGAGGCTGTCAGCAAGGCATAATCACAGGGGACCCTGAATGAAATTCAGAACTAACTCTGATAACTGATGGCAGCTAAAGATGGGTTTAGTCATTCCTTTCTCTCTCTGCCCTCAGAGTTCCACACTGGTCTCTCTTATAACACATCTCTTACTATATCTGTCATTTCTTGTGGTATTTGCCCCTTCACCAGGCTATTCCTCCTTTACAGCAGCAATCATGTCTGATTTGTCTCTGGATCATCAGTGCCCAGCACAGAGCCTGATGTTAAGGGGCCACTTAACCGAGGTCTATTTAAGGAATAGAGATTCAAAGGCTTCTCTAGTACAATTCTGGAGGGGAGGAATGTGTCCCTCTCATTACTATAAGAAGATAGTAATGAGGGTCTCGGGCAAAGATAGAGGCATCAGGAAGTCTGGAAAGGATTAAATCTAACAGTGCATAGCCAGAACTCTGAAAGACCAAATGTCTTTCTGTGGCCCAGGACTTACTGTAAACTCGCCTGTGACAGCATCAAAACCAACGTGAATCGTGTGCTCAAAATCTGAAGGAAGAGAAATCTCTGGCCGTTCCTTCTCCTTCTTTTTATTTGCTGTAAGAGAAACAGGAAAAAGGAGATAAAAACAAGGACATTACTACATTTTTAGGCTTATTTAGCTCTTTGTTGAGCTCTAAGCTCCTTTAGAGGCCAAGGACTGTGATACAAATGAGTCAGTTGACCCAGAGCAAGTCACTTCCTTTTTTCTGAACCCTGGTTTCCCCATCTGCAAAATGAGAAGACTCAAGTAGATGGTCTCTAAAGAGCCTTCCAACCCAGACATCCTACATTCTATGAGCTTATATAACCTGCTTCTGTTTGTTTGATCCTTGATTATGGACCACTTTAAGGTTCTCTACATTACAGAATTTTAGATTTGGAAATTGTTTTAATTAAATGAATAGCTAATATTTTATCATGTGCAATGATTCAAGTTCCTTCTTTTTTCTATTATAGTTGACTTAAATATTATATTAGTTTCAGGTGAACAACACTGTAATTCAATATTTGTATAGATTATACTCCATTTAAAGTTGTTATAAAATATTGGCTATATGCCCTGTGCTGTAAAGTATATCCTTGTATCTTATGAATTAATTCAAGTTCTTTATTAATATTCACTGTAGCCTCACAACAACCCTGTAGTTAGGTACTGTCATCCTTATTCTGCAGATAAAGAAACTGAAGCACAGAGACTAAGTTATTTGCCCAAGATCAACTGGATAGTAACTGGCAGCAGTCAGACCCAAATCCAGGCCGTCTGGCCCAGGCCCTGAGCACTAAACCACTCTACTATGCTGCTTCCCTAGGCTACAAACTTAAAGAATCACTAAGTCTGAATATTTGTAATCATCAAGGGTGTTGCATACAGTAGGTGTTCACTAAGGTTCTGGCATAAAAAGCTTCAATATTTAAAGAGTTGTCGTGCCCTTGTCGTACCCTCGTATTCCGCCAAGATTCATATGTTCTTAACTCCCAGTACCTCAGAATGTGACTTTATTTGGAAACAGAGCCATTGTAGATATAATTATTTAAAATATGATTAGGTCAAACTGGAGTAGGGTCAGCCCCCTAATCCAGTCAATGTCCTTATAAAAAGGGGATATTTGAAGACAAACGTACACAAGGAGAACACCTTATGAAGATAAAGACAGAGATCAGAGCAATGCTTCTTCAAGCCCAACAAATCACCAGAAGCTACGAGAGAGGAATGGAACAGATTTTTCCTCACAGGTATCAGAAGGAACCAACCCTACAAACACCTTGATCTTGGACTTCTAACCTCCAAAACTGAAACAATAAATTTCTGTTATTTAAGACCCCTAGTTTGTGGTAATTTGTTGCAGCAGCTCTAGCAAACTAATATAATCCTTTTCCAACTCAAAAGACTTTCTGGCCTTGGTATTAGCTAGACCTAGTCCACTGGAGCCTCAAAACAACTGTGTGACAAGCAGGGTAGTGATTTTGGTGCCCATATGACAGAAGAAGCCAGAGGTTCCAAGAAGTTAAGTAGCCTGCCCAATGTTACAGAGCAAGTTAGAAGCAGATCTGGGGCCAGGACTGAGGTCTTCGGCCTCCCAACCCCAAGGCCTTTGTATTCTCTTACACTACTATATATAAAATAGATAACTAATAAGGACCTACTGCACAGCACAGGGAACTCTACTCAATACTCCGTAATGGCATATATTACATTATATAATAGTAATATATATTATTACTATGCTTTTAGAAAAGAATCTAAAAAAGAATGGATATATGTGTATGTATACCAGATTCACTTTGCTGTACACCTGAAACTAACAAAACATTGTAAGTCAACTATACCCCAATAAAATTTTTAAAAATAAAAGCTATAATTTCATACACAAGAAAATCCTCAACAATAAGAAAACGCAATTAATGAAATACGCAAAAGACCTGAAGAGACACATCACCAAAGAAGATATAGATAGAAAAGATACTCAATATTGTATTTCATTAGGGAACTGCAATTAAAACAACAATGAAAAACCACTACACACCTATTAGAATGGCCAAAATCCAAAACTGACAACACCAAATACTAACAAGAATATGGGGCAACAAGAATTTTCATTCATTAGTAGTGGGAATGCAAAATGGTACAGTCACTAAGACATGTTGGCAGTTTCTCACAAAATTAAACTTACTCTTACCATACAATATAGCATTCGTGCTCCTTTGTTATTTACCCAAAGGAGCTGATAACTTGTTCACACAGAAACTTTCACGTGGATGTTTGCAGCAGCTCTATTCATAATTACCAAAACTTGGAAGCAACCAAGGTGTCCTTCCATAGGTGAATGGATAAGTAAACTGTGATACAGCCAGAAAATGGAATATTATTCAGCACTAAGAAGAAATGAGCTATCAAGCCATGAAAAGATAATGAGGAACCTTAAATACATATTACTAGGTGAAAGAAACCAGTCTGAAAAGACTATATACCATATGCTTCCAACTATCTGACATTCTGACAAAGGTAAAACTATGGAGACAGTATTAAGGGTCAGTGGTTGCCACAGATTTGAGGGGAAGGAGGGGTGAATTACCAGAGCACAGAGGAATTTTAGGGTGGTGAAACTATTCTATATGATACTATAATGGTGGATATTTGTCTTTATATACATACACTTGTTCAACTCATAGACATAAAACACCAAGAGTGAACTCTAACGTAAAATACAGACTTAAGGTGAATATGATGTGTTGATGTAGGTTCACATATTGTAACGTACCACCCCGGTATAGGATATTGGTAGTGAGGTAAGTTGTACATATGTGTGGGCAGGAGGTTTATAGGAAATCTCTGTACTTTCCACTCAATATTGCTGTGAACGTAAAACTGCTCTAAAAAATAAACTCTTTTTTTTAAAGACTTTGAGAACTCTGCTCTACAGACTTACATCTTCTTTATCTCCCACTACAGGCATACCTCGTTTTACTGTGCTTGGAGTTACTGCACTTCACAGATATTATACCTTTTACAAATTGACGATTTGTGGCAACCTTGCATTGTCAGATGATGGTTAGCATATTTTAGCAGTAAAGTTTTTTTTTTTTTTTGCGGTACGTGGGCCTCTCACTGTTGTGGCCTCTCCCGTGGCGGAGCACAGGCTCCGGACGCGCAGGCTCAGTGGCCATGGCTCACGGGCCCAGCCGCTCCACAGCATGTGGGATCTTCCCAGACCGGGGCACGAACCCGTGTCCCCTGCATCGGCAGGCAGACTCTCAACCACTGCGCCACAGGGAAGCCCGCAATAAAATATTTTTAAATTAAGGTATGTACATTGTTTATTTAAACATAAATGTACACTTAATAGACTACAGTATAGTGTAAACATAAGTTTTATATGCATTTGGAAACCAAAAAAATTCATGTGACTCTTTTTATTGTGATGCTCACTTTATTGTGGTAGTAAGCATCACAATAAAACTGGAACTAAACCCACAGTATCTCCAAGGCATGCCTGTACTTATGTTTCACACATTCTACACCACTGAACCAGTGATGGTGCACCAAACGTAATGGGCTCTTTCACACCTCTCCCTATTGTCTCAAGTTACTCCCTCTGCCTGTGAATCCTGCCTTTCCCTTTCCCTTCCCTTGCCACCTCACCACACAAACCCTTTTATTTATCCTTGTCAGGTCTCAGCTTAAAGGTCATCTCTTCTGTGAAGTCTTCCCTGATCTCTAGGTTGGGGAGTTCTTCACCCTCCCTTCTGTTCCCACAGCACCATTATAGTAATTGCCTATTTTAAGGGTCTATTTTTCCAACCAGACTGAATTCTAAGTTCAGGGGCCATGTCTAATTTATCACGAATCCCCAACAGCTAGCAAAAGCCAGGCATAAAATAGGTGCTCAGACACTGAGTGAAGAAAGGAACAAACCATCAGACACCTAACTCAACTTGACAAGGAGTCTAAGGAATCTGCCTAAGACATGCAAATTCTCTCCAGGGCAGGAATAAATGTTCCATTTTTATCAGCTCTGACATGATTTTCACAATCCCGTTTTAAAATCCTGCTCTGTGGTAGCTCAGCACATTGGCCAAAAGATATTCTGAGGTCCTAATGCCTCCACAGACCCAATATAACCCTGATGAAAGGCAGCAAAATGCAGGGGGCGGCGGTGGGGGGTGGGGGGGAGGACACACAAGAAGGTCTAGAATCCAGGCCAGTTTTGCCTCTACCACACCATACAGTCCAGGTGCTCAGCTTTCTCATCTGAACAATGGGGAGAATGAACTAGATGATCTTAAGTGCCCTTTCAGCTCCTACACTCCAAATGTCTTTGAAAACAGAAAGATCAGCACTCTCAAAGCCCTGTATCTACATTTCTTCCTGACACAGCATCCCACAGTTTTAATAGGTACTTCATATACATCATCTCATATAATCACCACAATCCTGAGAGTCAACTTTACCTGGAGATTAGGAAATTGAAGCATGGACCTGCCTACAGTTCTTGAAGTAATTCAAATTCAAAAAGTGTGGCATCAAGAGCCAAGGCCCTTTACATTCTACTACTTTACCTCCCCTAAAGAATTTCAAGTTGAATCAAGAAAGCATACTTTGTTATGATGAGAAGAAATGACATAAATAAGAACTTACCATGTATAAGACACTATAACCATAAAATATTTTCCTTAATTCTTATAATCCTATGGGATACATTATTACTACTGTCATTTTACAGATGAGGAAACTAAAAAGCAGTTAAATAATTTGCTCAAGCTCATACAGCTAGTAAGAGCTGGGATTTGAACCCAGGTCTGATTCCAAAGGTTCTTTCCTTAGTATCTTAGTGAGAACCATTTGCCTACATGCCAATTGCTAGGGTTTAAGCTATTTTTACACTTGGCAATTTCCCTTCCAGAAGCAGCTGCTTTGAGAAAGGGAACGGTTTATTACGGTTCATAAATGGTTCATTTATGACATAAGTCCATCTGTCTTTCTCATAGCTAGAATGCATGGGACATGTCGCAGGGCTTTGGAATTGCTTTCTGTTCCTAAATTTCCTCTGATCTAGTCAATTAAAAGATTGTAGAGAAGAACACTTATGTTATTTTTATGCTTTACTTAGATTATTTTTATGTTTTACTTAGATTTTTGTTTTATAGTTATATATCTTATATTTTATATATTATTTCTATGATATGCTATTAATATGCCATATAATATACCATCACAGGCACGGAATGTCAAATACAAAACAAACTTCGGTAATGGAAACACAGAAAGACAGTGGCTCAGAGGATGAATAGCCTATAGAAAAGAGCCCCAGGGAAGTGAAATCACTTAACACATGAACATATAAAGAGTATCTGACATTTGTAGTTTTAAGAGGCTTACCTTTTTGGCCTCAGTTTCAAATAGAGTATTTGTTCCAGAGGTCCAGGCCCACGTCCAGAGCTTAGAATCCTGCTTCTGACATTACAGAGAACTCTTGAGAACTCCTTAGGAAACCTCTCCTTGGGTCTGTTTAGCCTCAGTGCACAAATTCTTTAATCTGGCTTAATAGCCCTATCTAAACCAACAGGAAATACAGGCTATATGTAGGAAGAGAAAGGTATTTTACCCCAGGATCATTCTTTAATTCTATCTTGGAGGAATCCCATTAAGAGTTGTTCTTTTGTAAATCTCATAACAACTCTTAAGTGTTAATCACAGATTCCAAAAGAAAACCATGACTGCAAGCAATAATAGCCACAAAATTACTTCCAACTCTTAATAAAGCTGCAGTTTGCATAACCTTTTTCACACCTTTAGCCTTATAATCCACTCAGCAACTCTCTGAGATAAATATTATTATGTACCCATACTATGGGTAAGATAAGTGAGGTGAAGGAAGGTAGAGCAACTTACCAAAGGTCCCAAAATTAGGGATGGTCAATGGTGATAACCTCCAGTGCTTGAACTCCAATATAGCTGCTTCTACATGCACTATGCCTTCTGCAGACTAAGTGAATATGAATGGAGGTCATTAAATGCAAATTTGTTTTAAAATAAGTTAAAAGAACTAACCAAATCAGTTCTACTAAAGGCATTAGTCTGAACATCTCTAGGATGGGAGCCTTCAAACAGTACATGGTGTCTGAGGACTTAGAAGAATTAAAGAGCACAGTCCAGAAGTCAAGAGACAATTGTTCAAATGCAGACTCCATGCACCGCAACCATGTAGCATATGACCTTGGGCAAGTCCTTGACTCTCTGAGCACAAGAGTATCAGTGGAAAGGTCCCTGGAATCATAGAAAAAAGCTATAATCGCAGATCAGCCACTCCTAACTAGATGACCTTGGGCAAGTTACTCAAACTGAACTACCTCAGTTTACTGTCTACAAAGTGAAATATTTATCTCCCTGAAAAATTGGCACATTTTACAAACATCAAAGTTCCTAATATAATATGTAGTAACTAACAGGCATTCAATAAATAGTAGCTCGGTTACTGCTGTTACTTTTTACGGTTATTACTACTGTGTTAGTACTATTTGTTATTACTATTTTTATTACTATTGTTCTTATTATTTTAAGGATTAACGAAGATAAAGAAAATGTACGTGCTGTGTAGAAGCTAGAGAGCTTTACAAACATGAGTTATCATTAATAAAAGAAAGTGTCAGAGTAAGATTTCCCAACCCACTCATTAAGACAGTTTAGAAACTGTGGCTAAGGAAAAAGAAGAACGAATCATCTGATTTCATGAAACTAGAGATCACAGACTTGAGGAAATAAAGTGAAAAAAGAAGCCTGCAAAACCATCCATCCTAATATTAACCCTATCTTTGGCCAAGTCCATTTGGCTTTCTGGTAACATGGGAAATGAGGCTGACATTACAAAATCCCAGGTTGCAGTACAGCCATCCAAGTTTCAGCACAAATCATTGACCTTATTTATTTTTTTTTTAAAGATTTATTTTTAAGAAGCCCTTCTCATTGGTTCAGATGACCTAATCTAAGCTCAAGGCAGTAAAACACTCCAAACTTGGAGAGATAAACACTGACGTAGTCCAGTTTTAAAATTAACTTTGCTAAACTCTTCCCAAGCTTGGAGAATTCCACTTCGGTTGTGAAAATGCAGCCAGGAAAAGATTCCAAACTAAATGCTACAGGACTTCTTAGAATAAACCAAAGGCTCCAGATCCTAACCACAGGAACCAGGCTTTCCCACATGGAATTCTGCAACTCAGCGCCACCTATCACAGGCCCTCAATTACAGCTTCTTGCAATCATTTATGCATCCCCCCAGGCACACACTGAAGCCACGCTGGAGGTCAGCATTAGGTAATGCCCATAGACATTCTACCCATTGCCAGCTCAAATCTCAACCACTAACGCAGCCCACAGAGAGCTCTTCTTTCTCATCCCCCAAATCCCTTTAGACCCCAAAACTACCCCTCTGGAAATTCTGGCTCCAAAAGTCTGGGTAGGATCTGGGCAACTGTATTTCAGAAAAGCACCATGAGTGAGTTGGACGTGTAATCTGGGTTGGGAACAACTAACACAGATAGTATGTTGTGATGTAATAGATACTTTAGGAAGACTTAGTTCCATACTCATCCCTGCCACTTTCCAACTGTAAGACGTTGATCAATTTACTTTTCTCTAAGCCTCAGCCTCCCCAACTGAAAATGAGTTGTTACAGATATCAGATCAAACAAGAAATGAGGTTTCCCTTAAAAGAAAAGAAAAAAAAAACTTCATATTTGTATAGTGTTTTAGAGTTTAGAAAATGCTTTTACATCCACTACGTCAAATGACAAAAGCCTACTCATGATATGGGATGGATGGGAATTAAAATCATTCCCCACTTTACAGTTAAGGATACAGGGATTAAAATAAATACGTAAAAGGGCAAAAAATCACAGAGTTAATAAATGTTAGAGGTAGGACTCAATCCAGACTAAGTCCAGTTCTAGCCCATTTCTCTGTATAGCTGGTATAAATTCTCAAATACTTCATGAAGGGCATACCACTTCAAAGACTGCCAACACTGCGGTGCATCCTTCTAGGACTAAGTTAAGCACGAAGTGGCAAGTCAACAAATCCTTATTGGTTGAATGATAAAATCAAAAAGCACAAAATCAAGCTGAATAAAGTTTCCAAACAAAAGGAAAAAATTCATTTATTTCATTTTGATGTATGCATTAATTATAGCCATCTAAGGTCTTAAAGCAAAGGAGTGAAACCTATGTGCTCAGGGTATGTATAGGCAATACAAAACTAGGTGGTGAAAGAGAGGCCACTACATCGTTTCACAAGAACTTCTTAGAACTCTATGCTTTCTACATCTATGCTTTGAATTTATAGAGCTACAGCTTTGATCTTGAGCTATGAGACTTATTTTCAGACCAGATTTGGCCTAGGGTTACTCAGCGAGGATTTCCAGAAGAACCTCTGCATCTACAGCTTTATTGCTGAACAAAGTACTTCACAATGGCCTAGTTTTGTTTCACATACATATACAACCTGATCCAACCTCATCTTTATATCTCATTTATGTAATTACAGCATTTCAAAACTATAAGAGGCTGTATATGTCTACTGGTTTGACTAATTTTTTTAAATTGTTTTTTATTGAATGAAAGATTCTTCAAATTCTAGAGTGCTTTACAATTTTCAAAGGTTTCACACACGATTTCTTTTTTTTTAACTTCATTTTATACTGGAGTATAGCCAATTAACAGGGTTGTGATAGTTTCAGGTACACAGCAAAGCAACTCAGCCATACATATACATGTATCCGTTCTCACATGATTTCATATAACCCCATAATAACCCTCTTTTTCCCACACCCCTATATTATCTTTTCCCCCTTCCCTCTCCCCACTGGTAACCACTAGTTTGTTCCCTATATCTGTGTGACTCTAATATTTTAGATGAAAGCACTGAAGTCCAAAGACAAGTAACTGACCCAAACCAGGCAGCCAAATTATGAGAGAACCAAGACTACAACACCCATATCCCAATCGCCATCTCCCCATTCAATACATAAGGTCATCCCTTCGGTTCCCAATGATGTCTAAACATTTCCATCAGCTGTTTTTTTTTTTTTTTTAACAGAGTATTATTGAGATATAATTCACATACTATACAATTCACCCATAGAGTCTAAAATTCAGTGACTCAATACATTCATGGAGCTGGGGAATCATCTCCACAATCAACTTTAGAACATTTTCATTACCCCAAAAAGAAACCCCATACCTCTTAGCCACCGTCCCCTAAATCCCATTCACATCTCCCTACAACCCTAGGCAACCACTCTTCACTTTTTGCTTATGAATTTGCCTGGATAATATGAATTTGCCTGGAAAATTCATATAAGCAGAATCATACAGTATGTGATCCTTTGTGACTGGCTTCTTTCACTAATAATAATGTTTTCAAGGTTCCCCCTTTTGTAGTATGGATCAGGACTCCATTTCTTTTTGTTACCAGCTAATATGTCTTTGTATGGATATACCATATTTTATTTATCCATTCATCAGTTGATGAACATTTGAGTTGTTCCCACTTTTTAGCTATTATCAATAATGCTGCTGTAAACATTCATGTACAAGTTTTTGTGTGGACATATGTTTTCATTTTTGGTAATATAGTAACTCTTTATATTTTTGATATAACGTCCTTATCAGATATATGATTTGGGAAAATTTTCTCCCATTCTGTGGGTTATCTTTTCTTGTTCTTTCTGAAGCAGAAAAGTTTTAATTTTGATGATGTCTATTGGTCAGGAATCTCATCATCTTCCTGGTTTGTCAGTAAGAACAATTCCAGTTTTTTATTTTTAAAAGTCCTTCTTATTGCATGTAGAAACTTGGGCTGAAAGCCTACTTATTTATAGAGATCAAGAATTATGGCTGATAAAGTGCAATATTAAAAATAAGCACACATCTAAACTGAGGGATAAACAAAGTGGCTATATATGTGGGAGAAGATTCTATGGTAGAGTAACATCACCTAGATCATAGCCCCTCACCTAGGAAGTTGGCAGCTACTACATAAATGAATTAGCCAGAAAACAAAGTTAAGCAACTTATGTGTGCCTCTTCTATCTAGACCCCAAAAGAGTTCACCATGAAGGTGGGGTAGAGGAAAGGGTAAACACAAAGATGCATGCCCAATGTACTCAATAAGAGTCCTCAATAGTTCTCATTTCAGTTTTTCAACAATCATTTCCTATATGTAAGATCACTGCCTATTAGACACCTCTATGTCAAGACGTCTCAAATACAAAGTGTCTAATATTATCTTTTCACTTCAAATGCAATGCGTTTAAGTCATCATCTTTCCTGCTCTCCAACCATCAACCTTCCTCACTTGTTCCTCTTCCTGTGTTCCCTATTTGGTTAATGATACTATTATCTACCATCTCCCCTGATCTGTAGTTATGCAGGTATATTTTTCTGCAACATATTTTCTGCAATTCACCACTGTACTTGACATATTTGGCCTACTGTTTCAGAATCCTAATTCTGACTTTACCATGTAGCCTACTAGCTATGCCTCCTAGCTTCAATGAAAGAGTAAGAGAAAGGGTACTGGGACTTCCCTGGTGGCAGAGTGGTTAAGAATCCGCCTGCCAATGCAGGGGACACAGGTTCGAGCCCTGGTCTGGGAAGATGCCACATGCTGCAGAGCAACTAAACCTGTGTGCCACAACTACCGAGCCTACGCTCTAGAGATCGCAAGCAACAACTACGGAAGCCTGCGTGCCACAACTACTGAAGCCCGTGCACCTAGAGCCCGTGCTCCACAACAAGAGAAGCCACTGCAATGAGAAGGCTGTGCACCGCAACGAAGAGTAGGCCCTGCTCAACGCAACTAAAGAAAGCCTGGGTTCAGCAGCGAAGACCCAACGTAGCCAAAAATTAATTAATTAATTAAAAAAAAAAAGAATCTGGATACAAGGGACTTCCCTGCACTGCTGGTGCAGTGGTTAAGAATCCGCCTGCCAATGCAGGGGACACAGGTTTGATGCCTGGTCCAGGAAGATCCCACATGCCGCGGAGCAACTAACTCTGCGAGCGACAACTACTGAGCCCGCATGCCACCACTACTGAAGCCTGAGCACCTAGAGCCAGGGCTCCGCCACAAGAGAAGCCACTGCAATGAGAGGCCTGCGAAGCGCAACAAAGAGTAGCCCCCGCTCAACACAACTAGAGAAAGCCCGTGTGCAGCAACGAAGACCTAATGCAGCCAAAAATAAATTAATTTAATTTTTCAAAAAAAAAAGAATCTGGAAAGATGACATTCCAAATGAAACTAGTTTGGGGGAAAAACCATATCCAAATGAAGACATTTCAATATTTCTTATATTTTGTGAGGTCATAAACAGTTTAAGAACTTAAAAAGTAAGTAAATATATGGCTTCAGATTGCCCAAAATCTGGCAAGAGCATAATTATTTTCCTAGAATTTTGGTCAGATATAGTTAATAGAGTATAATAATGGGTCTATTTTCCATTTGACTTCACAGTCATTTCAGGAAAAGAAGATAAGGAATAGGGAAAATATTTAATGAGAAAAAGAGGGATTAAAGGAAAATTAAATCAAGGAAGGGACAAATATTATATTCAGGTTACCAAAAAAATTTTTTAAGTATACAAATGATGAGAAAGAAATGAAATACTGTACTTTTATCACCAGGTAAGATGGCTCGGTAAAATCGGTCCTTCTTTTTCTTCTCCTCGGGGTTTGGAGGCAGAGGTTTGGAACCGTGGTTTAGGGTTCCAGCATCTTTGCTGCCAGCTCCAATCATAGTGCTGGTATTTCTCATCGGAGGGGCTGGGGGTTTGTCTTGAATGTCTAGGCCGTTATTCGACATTGTCAGCACCAGCAGCAGCTACTGGAATCAGAAAGAAGAACATAACTCTTTTATTATTTTTTGAGCAAAAGGAAATAGGTATTGAAAATTTTAAAGGAATCCAAATTTTACAACCCTTCCTCCAGGACCCACCTCAAGCCCTTCCACTGCATACCATGACTACTGCTATCTTATTCAGTCCACCATACTCAAAGATGTAATACCTACTCTGTGCCAAGCACTGCTGAAAATTCACAAGGTTCTTGCTTTTTTCTTCATTCTCCTATCTAAGGCATTGGAGAGCACAAAAAGCCACCATGATGTGATTTAAAAGGCAGAAATTTGGCCCAGTTAAACTGAGAATGAATCCCTGTGCTACTTAACAAGCTTTAGAGAAATTCCTTAACCACTTGGGTTCCATTCAGTCATTCACATGAAGATTAAATAAAACTGCCAACAGCATTCCACATAGTGAGTTCTCTGCCAAGCTCTAATTTTGTTACCTTAGGAACATCATTCCTTCTCTGGTAGGAATTGTATCACTATACCAATGGTCAGTAAAGCTGCTGGTTTTGTAAACAGTTTTACTGGAACACAGCCACATCCATTCACTTACATATTGTCTATGGCTTCTTTCACATTCTAAGGGCAATACTACGTAGTTGCAACAGGCCTAAAATATTTAGGTTGTTCACAAACCTACAATATTTTACTATCTGGTCATTTACAAGAAAAGTTTGCTGATCCCTGGCCTTTATCATCTCTCCAGTATCTCCTTCCTCTAAAATTTGACCTTGTTCTAAATATATGATGATCAATATATGATGATCAATGCATTAACCATCTTGTCCTATATGGTGCTGAATTTACAGGCAATTTCCAGTGCTTCCGGGAAACAGAAGGAATAAAATCTAAAAGAAAAGGAAAAAAAATCCCTATCACATGGAACCACTAGTTTTAGTGAAGATAGATGTTATTACCTTAAATAAGTGTGCTTGACAATAGATAAATATGAATATATCCAGAGTTAATAAAGTTTCTCATTATTCTTCATGCTACAATGGAAATTATATCTTTTTTTTTGTTTTGTTTTTTCTCGGTACGCGGACCTCTCACTGTTGTGGCCTCTCCCGCTGCGGAGCACAGGCTCCGGACGCGCAGGCTCAGTGGCCATGGCTCACGGGCCTAGCCGCTCCGCAGCATGTGGGATATTCCCGGACCGGGGCACAAACCCGTGTCCCCTGCATCGGCAGGCGGACTCTCAACCACTGCGCCACCAGGGAAGCCCCTGGAAATTATATCTTTAACCATGACTATTTAGAATGTAAGCTCCTTAGAGTCAAACACAATAGTGCTTTTTAGACTGAAGTTTCTAATCATCAAAAAAAAACAACAACAGTGTAATAATCATCGAAACTTTTCAGAAATATAGACGTCCTTGTATGACCCTCATAAATTCTGATTTAGTATGGCTGGGTTAAGCCCAAAATTTATAATTTTAAAACTTAGTGATCCCAGTGCCTGCCAGAATTGAATACCACTGCTTTAGAAGTTAACTACTTAAATGCTATGGACAAAATCTATAGGAGTCTTAACATTTTCTAGTAAGTGCAGAGCTAAATGATCCCTTGCATCCATTTTTTCCCTCAATCCTTTCTCCACATGCCATCAGTGATCTTAAAACACTCATACCTCTACTTAAAACCCTTCAGTGACATCCCAGAATAAAAGCTAAAGTTCCTTAGCTTGCTTTTAAAGGCCCTCCCATTGTTTAACCCATTCCACCATCAGCTTCATTTCCCACTACTACCACTCCCTCTAATTCCCCTTATACTCTAGCCACACCCAACTTCTTCAAGTATACTGTAGCTTTCACACTTTCATTCCTTTACACATGCTGTTCCCTCTGCTTAGAATGCCAATTTCCCTATCCTCAAATTCACTCATCCTTCAACTGCTTTTTTTTTTTTTTTTTTTTTTTTTTTTGCCGTACAAGGGCGTCTCACTGTTGTGGCCTCTCCCATTGCGGAGCACAGGCTCCAGACGCGCAGGCCCAGCGGCCATGGCTCACAGGCCCAGCCGCTCCGCGGCATGTGGGATCCTCCTGGACCGGGGCACGAACCAGCGTCCCCTGCATTGGCAGGCAGACTCTCAACCACTGTGCCACCAGGGAAGCCCCTCAACTGCTATTTCTTCTATGAAGCCCTTTTGAAATGTTCTCACCTTCAAGAAGTTAAGGTCCCCTCCTCCACACTCCAAAGGCAATGGGTATATTTCCAGGTTATCACATTTATTTTTACTATGTTTTAATTATCTTCGCCAGAAGAATGTAACCCAAAGGTCAGGCACGATTTTGTCACCTTTGTAATCCAAAACAGCCCAGTATAGTATCTAACTCAACAGTGGATTCAATAAATATTTCTATTAATCAAAAGTTTGACAGAGTTATATACCTTGCCTTTAAGGAATTCAGTACAGACGAAATTTTAAGGTCCTTTGCAATCTTTGATATTGAACTGTCTCACAAACTAAGCCATTGTACCTGGACACAGCTTGCATTCAAACCACACTTCAGAAATCTCTGTTCTACTGAATTTGCCAAGTACTCTCTTACCCTCCTCTTGCCCTACCCCCCCCACCCCCAATGCTTCTTGTCATCTCCTCTGACTGATAAAAATCTTACTCATCTTTTAAGATCAAATTTAAACTTCATCTGTTTATATAATTCATCCTGACCTACCTCTGACAAACCCACTGCTCCTCACTTCTATTTTTGAACAAAAGAAATCAAGTAAGCAAGGACAATCTTGTTAATCTAGAGTAACTCTCTGGGTGGTGTGCTTTTTATCCATTTCTTCCAGTTTCATTTTGCAGATTTGTCTTTGCTTTCCCTCCCAGCCCCAACTCAAGTCCCTCAGCTCCCCCAAAGAGAATTTCTACTGGCCCAGCTCTCAAGAGTACCTTCCCACTCCAGACTGCCAGTTCCAAAATTACACTCCCTGCAGCCACCTGATACCCTAAGCAGGCCCTTCCTTGCCTCTTAGGTCCTTCAGCCAAAAGCTTCATTGAATATTACTCCTTTTCAGGATGACAGCCCAGAATTGCACCAAGAAAGGTTTCATCAGGGCTTCCCTGGTGGCGCAGTGGTTGAGAGTCCACCTGCCGATGCAGGGGACACGGGTTCGTGCCCCGGTCTGGGAGGATCCCACGTGCCGCGGAGCAGCTGGGCCCGTGAGCCATGGCTGCTGGGCCTGCGCGTCCGGAGCCTGTGCTCCACAATGGGAGAGGCCACAGCAGTGAGAGGCCCGCACACCGCAAAAAAAAAAAAAAAAGAAAGGCTTCATCAACCTTTCTGATAAGGCTTTTCTTCATTTCTCAGTTCTTCCACTGTGTTTGGAGAACTCTAGGTGGTAGATCACCACTTTCAAAAAAAATTCTAAATTATTAAAACCTAAAATCTGTTGTTGGAATACAATGTTTGAATACTCTGTACCACATTCCAGACCAGGTCATCTAGCCTGTGCTTGAAAACCTCCAGTGATAGGAAATCTACAGTCTCACAAGTCAGCCTATTCTATCTTTGGTGACCTCATTTAGAGAGCTCTCACTTATATTGCCTTTTTTTTTTTTTTTTTTTTTGCGGTACGTGGGCCTCTCACTGTTGTGGCCTCTCCTGTTGTGGAGCACAGGCTCCGGACGCGCAGGCTCAGCGGCCATGGCTCACGGGCCCAGCTGCTCCGCGGCATGTGGGATCTTCCCGGACCGGGGCATGGACCCATGTCCCCTGCATCGGCAGGCGGACTCTCAACCACTGCGCCACCAGGGAAGCCCCCACTTATATTGTTTTATCTTCTCACACTGAATTGCAATTATTTGTTTACACATTTGCCTCTCCCTGCACTTCCCTTCCCTGCCAGACTTAAGACTATGAACTCCTCAAGAACAAAGTTCAGTCATCGCAATCCCCAACACCAGGCCTGGCACAGAACAGGTAATCAGTAAAGATTTGTTGAACAAATGAACAAGCAAATGAATAAATAAATGAACAACAAATGAACAAACACTACTTCTATCTATTATTTCTAAATCCTAGATGAGGGCTGCTCAGCGAAAGTCTATTGCCTCTTCAGAACTTTACGTACCTGAAATCATCTCTCAAGACTCCCCCCACCTCCCAAAATCTATTTTCTCAGTGCTAAACATTGCCAGTACTTTCAACTATACTCACAGAACACAAGTTTGTGCCTTCTTGAACCTTTCCTTTGAACTTACTTGGACTTAATATTTTTACACTACTTTCCAGTTTCTCTGCAGCCCTCCATCCAGTTCTTTCCTATGGCTTCTGCACAAGTCTTTACTCTCTTTACACTTCATAGATCCACGCAGAGGTCATTTTGTCCATCTATACCTAGCACAATAATTAGCACATTTTAAAACCTACACTATTCTAAACTTTGTTTATAGGAAAACAAGTCCAAAATTTCAATCCTGATAGGAAAAAGAATTCTTTTTTTAAAAATTTTTATTGGAGTATAGTTGATTTACAATGTTGTATTAGTTTCAGGTATATAGCAAAGTGAATCAGTTATACATATATCCACTGTTTTTTTTAAGATTCTTTTCCCATATAGGCCATTACAGAGTATTGAGTAGAGTTCCCCGTGCTATACAGCAGGTTCTTATTAGTTATCTGCTTTACATACAATAGTGTGTATGTGTTAGTCCCAATCTCCCAGTTTATCTGTCCCCACCCTTATCCCCTGGTAACCATAAGTTTGTTGTCTACATCTGTGACTCTACTTCTGTTTTGTAAAGAAGATTCATTTGTACCCTTTTTTTTAGATTCCACATATAAGCGATATTTGTCTTTCTGTGTCTGACTTACTTCACTCAGTATGACAATCTCTAGGTCCATCCATGTTGCTGCAGATGGCATTATTTTGTTCTTTTTTACGGCTGAGTAATATTCCATTGTATGTATGTACCACATCTTCTTTATCCATTCCTCTGTTGATGGACATTTAGGTTGCATCCATGTCCAGGTTATTGTAAATAGTGCTGCAACGAACATTGGGGTGCATGTATCTTTTTTTGAATTACAGTATTCTCCGGATGCCCAGGAGTAGGATTGCTGGGTCGTATGGTAGTTCTATTTTTAGTTTTTTTAAGGAACCTCCATACTGTTCTCCATAGTGGCTGCACCAATTTACATTCCCACCAACAGTGTAGGAAGGTTCCCTTTTCTCCACACCCTTTCTGGCATTTATTGTTTCTAGATTTTTTGATGATGGCCATTCTGACCAGTGTGATGTTACCTCATTGTAGTTTTGATTTGCAAGAAATACACTCAGCTCTTGAATAACATGACCAAATATATATTAAATCTTCTAGCAATCTCTGCTGGTCAAAGATTTGGAAGGATGACAAGCCAACGCCTTCTGACAAGCTGCAGAATAAAGCTAAGCCCGAGGCCAACATTTAGAATGAAAGTTCATCAATCTTAAGTCCAGCCCAAACATGTTTATATATTTCTGTATTTGCCATTGGCTAGATTTGACGGATCTAAGTGTAAATCAGAAGTAGCATAGTTTAGGTCAGAATAGGTACAGCGGGGTGAGAATTACCTCAAGTATAGTTGGAAAATCCTTTGGCAGAGAGTCAGAAGACTTGAGTTCCAGTCCCCACCTTTAAATTTCTGTGTGATCTTTGGCAATTTCTTTCTGCTTTTTGGACCTCCGTACTCCTGTTACGTGAGGGGGTCAGATTAGATGACCTCTGAGGTTGCTTCTGGCTTTGATGTTATGTGTATCTTAAAATCTTTACTAACCTTTATCTGTCCTAGATGACAAACTGATATAACAGAGAGAAAAACAGATTGACCATGTGTTACCAATGCCCCAGAGGCTCAGGGAGCCTAATAATTTATAAGCAACTAATTATACTGAAGTACTAATTATTAATCAACTGAATGACTCTATAATAAATGTAGGATCACTGTGAGGTTTCAAAAGGGCCACTGGCAGGGCGATATAGTAAAAAGATGACTGGAGTTAAAATCAGACAAGTTTAAGTCCTGGTTCTGTTATTTACTAGCTATAGTCCTAATAGAACTCTCTTCACCTATGAGCTGCAAACTGTTGTTTCCTCCTGAGCAGTCAGTCTCTAGACAGACACTAGTCAAGAGGCAACCAAGGAGGGGAAGTGATTTATGTTTCTTTTTCTATAAAAAGCATAAAGATACAGTGCTAGAGTAGAAAAAAGGGAAAGAAAACACTTTTCAAGTAGCCAGTATGTACAAGGTACTTTACATACTGAACAAAACCAGTCAGGGATTCAGAGGAGTATGTTCACCAACAATTACTTCTTTCTACTTTACCACATCTGGATTCCACAGCCACAAGTATAAATCACAGCCAAGATAATCAAAGATTTTAAGATACACATAACATCAAAGCCAGAGCAACCTTAGAGGTCATCTAATCTGACCCCCTCACGTAACAGGAATACGGAGGTCCAAAAAGCAGAAAGAAATTGCCAAAGATCACACAGAAATTTAAAGGTGGGGACTGGAACTCAAGTCTTCTGACTCTCTGCCAAAGGATTTTCCAACTATACTTGAGGTAATTCTCACCCCGCTGTACCTATTCTGACCTAAACTATGCTACTTCTGATTTACATTTAGATCCGTCAAATCTAGCCAATGGCAAATACAGAAATACATAAACATGTTTGGGCTGGACTTAAGATTGATATTTACTAAATGTCTGCCATGAGCTAAGCAACAGAGAAGATAAATAATTTCTTGGTCCTCAAATCAGCCATGTGAAAGTTATGTACACCTTTTACTGCACTTGTAGGCTCTTCATTCAAGTACAATTCAAATAAATAATTTTTAATGAGTACTTACTCATAAGGTGCTATGCCAGAAACCAGGGATATAGAGATAAATAAATGAATACGTTCCCAACTCTAGAGGTTCTCACGGTCTAGTAAGCAAGACAGACAGGACCTAGAAAACCACAATGTCAGGCCAATTGTAAACAGTGCTGTAGAATAGTACAAGCAGTAAAATGTCAGAAGAGACAGAAAGGAAAGACTATATTAAACTGAGGTCATCAGTGAGGCTTCACAGAAGAAGTGGTGTTAAGAGTAGGGGCTTAGGAGAATGCCCTGGTGACCCAGTGGTTAGGACTCCACACTTCCACTGCAGGGGGCATGGGTTCCATCCCTGGTCGGGAAATTAAGATCCCACATGCTGCGCAGTGCAGCCAAAAAAAAAGAAAGAGTAGGGGCTTAAAGAATAAATAGGTCAGACTAGTGGTCTTTGACTCTGGACTATTAGAATTCCCTAGGAGCTTTTTAAAACACCAGATGAAGTACTTAAGAGAGGAAGTATACTAATATCTGCAATTTACTCTGAAATGCATTTTTAAAAAGTAGGATACATTAGTGGATGAACATAGGGATGTGATATAATATACATGTCAATATATAATATATAATGGATGTGATAAAGCAAGTTAACATGAAAATGTTAATGGTAGAAGAATCTACATGTCGATTACACAGGTATTCACTATAAAATTCTTTCAACTTTGCTGTATGTTTCAGATTTTCCTAATTAAAAAGCGGGGACTGGGATAGGCCCAGGCATTGGTATATTACCTTGACCAAGGAAAACAGACAATAAAATGAATGATTTTGACAGAGTACGATGACAGCAAATATATCCCAGACCACAGGAATAACGTGTGAGAGTACAGTGTGGTAGAACGCAACATGAAGGTGAAAAAGTAGGACACAGCAATCACAGAGGACCTTTCATTTTCTGCAATACATACAGCGCTAGTCAGAAAAATGGCCCTTTCTGAGCAGTTCTAGAACTGTACAATGAATGTCCCATGTTAAAAATAAAAGATGACGCTGTTGATTAAAAAAGGCTGAGGGATGACAATGAGAAAAGAAGTGTTCCCTGGAGGAGGGGACCAGCTGCTATCCATCTGCACTAACGACTCTGTGGTGCCTTGAGCTCACACAATGGGACTTGGAATTTAGGAGAGTTCTCTAAATTGCCTAACAAAGTTGCTAAAATTCTTTTAAGAGTATCCCCATTGAACCTCCTGGACTAACCGTCTTTACAAATAGGGTTTCAGCCATCACCTGGGGCTGATATTTCAATAACCACTAACATTAATGGAGTGTACAAGAAAACCTGGAAATCTATTTGGTTGGTATTATTTTTCTCATTCATTCATGTAAATATTTATTCATCACCTACTGTTTGCCAGACTGTGTTAGGTGCTGGGGATAAAAGAGTGAACAAATCAGAAGAAGCAAAATCTCAGAGATGCTGCCAGCCACCCAGGGTCACACAGCTAGTGGAGAGCAGAGGCAGGAACCTGAAATGAAGTCTGTGTGACTGCAGAATCACCTCTCTTTCCACTATACCATACCTCACTGTTCACTCTAGAGGCAAAGGAATGGACTAGATAACCTTTAATATTACCTCAGGCCATTATTTAAATGAAGATGCGGAAGGAAAAAAGAAATAAAACCTATCTCATGTATTAATCACATTTCTCAGTTCCAACAACTCAGAGCTGCTAAGACTGGCATGCTCAACACTCCACCCAAGACTGGGGAGTACTGCATGCCCTTGACACCTGGTTATGAGAATCTGATCTTTAATTAATTTGTGCCAGGAGGTTTTCTTGGCAGAAGCCTGGAATGCTACAGTCTTGAATTTGCTGAAGGATGTCCTTCTGACAAGTCAAAGACATTCCCGCTATGCAGCCTCCAGCCACTCGCAGTGGTTTAGCAACAAGAAAGCAACTGCTGAGGTAGCAGGGAGGAAAACTGGAAGCTCTTTCTGAGCTGTTAGGAAAGCTACTTTAATTTTTGACCCTCAGTTTCCTCTTTTTAAAAATACAAATAGGATTGTCTATTTTACAGAGCTATCATGAGAATTGAAAAGCATATATAAAAGCTCCTAGCATGCTGCCTGACACAAAATAGATGTTCAAAAAACACCTGTTCTCATCCCCCACTCATCTATCCAGTTTCATCTCTTCTATCTCTAAACTTGTCATTCCAACCCAATCTGCTTTCAGGCTACTGCCTTTGCCCACACTGTTCTCTCTGCCTAAAATGTCCCAACTTGTCTGCCAAGAAAACTCCTACTCATTCTTCAGGACCCCGCTTGATTCACTTCCTCTACAAAACCTTCACACAGCCCTCCTATTTCTACCTTGCCCCAAATTTAATAGCATTTTACACATAATTCTATGCAGCAGGTTCCATATTTCATGATATCAACCTCACCAGACCATGAACACGTCAAGGGACAAAACTAAGTCTGATTAATGTCTATGTCCCCGAGTCCCACCCAGCACAGACCTGGCACAACTAGGTAATTAGTAACGGTTCACTGACTAAAATGCAGCCTGGTTTAGAGAAGAAAAACACAGGAGTTGGAAGGATCTTGAAAAATCAGCTAGTTTCAAATCTTTATTTCATAGTTCTAACATGAAACCCATAAGGGTATGCAACTTAGCTAAGATCACTCAATGAAACAGAATACCTGGAAAACTTCCTACAATTGGAGAGGTATGAGAGGCAGCAAAGTGAAATGGAAAAGGCAGAGAGATTTGGAGTCAGAGACTTAAATTAACTTATGTTGACCCTATACCTTCACCCTCTCCCCCCCCTACCAATAATACTACACATCTTCCTCACCCCATCACCCCTGCAGATAGTCACTAGAGTCACTCACAGAAACCAGCACCAAATGTCTTATAATCCTCCTCCTACCATCTTGGGAAATTCCTGACTTGTATCCCCCGTTGAGCTATTCCCAATAGTTAAGGGAAAAATTCAAATTTAAGCTTCAAACCTCCAGCCCTCCCCACGGATGGCCTGAAATGAGAAAATAATCACTAAAACCTGAGGCTCATACAATCTGAGAGCTGAAGGAACCAATAAGGTGATCTAGTTTAACCTCCCAAGAAACACTGGAATCTATTCTGCTGTCTCCTAGATAGATGATCTTCCAGTCAATCTTCCTGAACATATCCTATGATTTCCCACACTGCCACACGCTGCCTCAAAGGAACATATTCTCTTGGAAGTATTAGGAACAAAAGAATGAAAATAGACTGCCCTCTCTCCTTTAAAAGAGAATCACAACTAATTTAATCAAGCTTCCAGTGTCCATTTACTTCAGACAGCCTTGACCACCCAAACTCTCATACCCAACCTTTCCTGTATGTCCTCTAATCTGACCAAATTCCTCAACCCTTTCCTGACTCTGGATCCCTCCCACTATTTCCTCTGGAACTTCCCATTTGTCATGGGCTCATTCCCCTTGCCTCTTTGCCTTAAAAGAAATTTAGTTATCTCCTGAGAAAGAGACTTCTCTAGCACCTCTCTCAACTGAAGGCTGTTTTCTCTCTTACATCCAACCTATCAGTGTGGTCCTTAAATTTCAGTGCCATTTCCAAACCACTCCTTTTTCTTCCTCTTGTAAAACTTCTGTTCCTTTGAGTAGCCTCCACTGGCTGCTATCACACTCCCTTGCTGCCTAATACCTACTTCCTGGACACTCCACTCAAAGGTCCCTAGATCAGTGTTCTTCTGTACCCTTCCAGTTAACATTCTAGGTGATTCAACAGCCACAATGATGACCCTTCCAATACTCTGGCTATTTCATTTGCTGACCTATAGTCCAAGTTAACCAACACTCCCATGATCACACCCTGGACCTTATCCTCAAAATGTTCACTGACTCCAATATCTAGAGAGAATCATATATACTCCAAACACAACTTCCTATCCATGTAGCTCACTTGTTCAAGAACTTCCACTACAATTCCCAGACTTTATTTTGAGCTCCAATCCACTATCGGTTAGTCCCCACTACAATCACTTTCTTTTTTCCCTAAACATAGTCCAACAAAATCACTTAAACATCAAAAACCATCAACCTGGGCTTCCCTGGTGGCGCAGTGGTTGAGAGTCTGCCTGCCAATGCAGGGGACACGGGTTCGTGCCCCGGTCCAGGAAGATTCCACATGCCGCGGAGCAGCTGGGCCCGTGAGCTTTGGCCGCTGAGCCTGCACAACTAAAATTCAACAACAAAAAAAACAAACAACCCAATTCAAATATGGGCTAAGGATTTGGATAGACATTTCTCCAAAGAAGATACATGAATGGCCAACAAGCACAAAAAAAAGATTCTCAACATCACTAATATTTAGGGAAATGCAAGCCAAAACTACGAGACACCACCTTATATCCTTAGGATGGTTACTATCAAAAAACCCCAGAAAACAACAAGTGTTGGTGAGGATGTGGAGAAACTGGAACCCTTATGAATTACTGGTAGAAATATAAGATGGTACAGCCACTATGGAAAACAGTAGAGCAAACAGTTCCTCAAAAAATTAAAAATATTACAGAATTACCATATGATCCAGCAGTTCTACTTCTGGGGTATATACCCCAAAATATTGAAAGCAGGGTCTGTAAGAGCTATCTGTACACCCATGCTCATAACAGTATGAACAATAAACTATTGGCTCATTGGCTAAGGGAGGGGTGAATGAGAGGCCCAGCTGATGCTCATTTGAGGCAAAGTAAATCTGATAAAAAACAAAAACAAGAACAATCAACCCCCTTGCCTTCTCTCCCTTTCCAAAATTCAATTGACAAAATCCCAGCTTTGGGATGGTTGAGCTCAACTCTCTCCAAACTGTCTCTATATTGAAAGAGCTGAGTATCCTAGAGAACATTACCTGGTTGACTGTTTTAGCTTGAAAATTATGAGGCTCTCCCTACTTATGATTACCTTGCCTCAAATGAGCATCAACTGGGCTTCTCATTCACCCCTTCCCTTAGCCAATGAGCCAACTTTCAATGAGAAAACAGAAATCTTTGCAGAAGAACTCTATCTTCCCACTCCTAAATCTGTATGCTTCCCTGCACTGTACCACCCAGTTACAATGAAGGAGGTGACCCTTCTCCCATCAAAAGCCATCCTCTCATTCTCTCTTCTCCCTCTACTCCTTTGCTTGTACTCCCTCCTCTCACCTGGAATGATCTCCTCCTTCAGCAGCTACATTAATCAATCTCTCTCTCTCACACACACACACACACACACACACACACACACATATTCAGTCATTCCACAAACATTTATTTAGCATCTAAGGTGTACCAATACTAATCTAGCTGAACAGGACAAAGTCCCTGTGTTCATGAACTTTATGGATTAGTAAGAGAAGCAAAGAAATAAGCAAATAAATATACAATGTCAAGTCCATAATAAAAATTAAAGAGTAGTTCGTGTGAATATGAAGGGACAGGGATGGGGATGGTACATAAGATAGTGATCAGGAAAAATCTGCTATGGAGGGGAAAGGATTAGAAAGGCGAAGCATGAGAGGAAAGGGATTAGAAAGGGGAGCAGTAAGAATGGAGAAAGTGGGGATGGGAGAAAAGGTGGGTAGAGCGCAGGACAGGAAAAATGTTCAGGAGTAGGAAGCAGAAAGAAAAGTGGGGAGAAGATGATAAGGAGGTAGAGTCACAGAACAACTGGGGGGAGGAAGGCAGTTCAAAATAATCAAGGTAGGTTAGTATCAGGCCTGACATGTGTTTCTTAGTTTCAGATGATCAAAAAGGAAAGAATTATAGTGATTAAGACATTACACAGCCTCAAGGTCTGTCATTAGCTTGACGGAGTACGGAGGAAGCTCCAGAGAAGACAGCCAAGTTTAAAGCAGCTTTATGCCCAAGTATCGAACAATTGGCCAGTTTGGAGAAAAACCATTAATATACCTTGATCTGCTTCTTCCCAACCCCATCTCCCTACACCCAATATACCTACACTCAACACTAAAATAATCAGCATTCTCAACCTCTGCCTCGTCTGTGAAGCCACTGGGTCCTGAGCAGCCCAGTAAGATGCCATTCAAAAGACTGGCTGGAAGACAGGGTACCAAGGTCTTTTTCCCAAGTTTGCCTCCAAGGTCTGTTTCCCAAGTTTGCCTATCTCCTACAGTGTTGAGGGGGACATTTCTGCAGTCCATTCTAGGGCTTTTACCAACTCACCTGTCCAAAAGGCAGTTTGACAGCCTGAAAATGCCAGAGTCACAAACAAAATGTCAAGCCCTTCATTGCACAGGTAAGGAAACTGAGGCCCCACAGAGGCTGCCTGAACAGGACCAGCCCCCCCACCCCACCCCACCCCAGGTCTCCCAGCTCTCAGTTTCCTCCACCTCTT